>NC_059336.1:23550740-23855648 GCF_018350155.1 Leopardus geoffroyi | reverse complement strand
TCATATAAAACAAGAATAAAGTAGTTGTAACAATGAGTGAGATAATACATGTAAATAAATAAAAGATAACATATGTAAAGGGCTTGGTAATTATATTTATGACACACCTGACTTTAAAATAATTTTTTTAAGATTTTTTAAAAATGTTTATCTATATATGAGAGAGACAGACAGACAGACAGACAGTGTGTGAGCAGAGGGGCAGGTAGAGAGAGACAGAGACAGAATCTGAAGCAGGCTCCAGGCTCTGAGCTGACAGCACAGAGCCCGATGAGGGGCCCAAACTCACAAGCCATGAGATCATGACCTGAACTGAAGTTGGACACTTAACTGATGAGCTACCCAGTCGCCCCTAAAATAATTTTTAAAAATACAAACTGCAGGACGCCTGGGTGGCTCAGTCAGTTAATTGTCTGACTTCAGCTCAGGTCATGATCTCATGGTTTGTGAGTTTGAGCCCCACATCGGGCTCTGTGCTGACACCTTGGAGCCTGGAGCCTGCTTTGGACTCTCCCTCTCTCTCTCTGTCCCTCGCCCACTCACACTCTCTCTCTTAAAAATAAATAAACATTAGGGGTGCCTGGGTGGCGCAGTCGGTTAAGCGTCCGACTTCAGCCAGGTCACGATCTCGCGGTCCGTGAGTTCGAGCCCCGCGTCGGGCTCTGGGCTGATGGCTCAGAGCCTGGAGCCTGTTTCTGATTCTGTGCCTCCCTCTCTCTCTGCCCCTCCCCCGTTCATGCTCTGTCTCTCTCTGTCCCAAAAATAAATAAATGTTGAAAAAAAAAATTAAAAAAAAAAAATAAACATTAAAAAAAATTTTTTTAATTTAAAAAATAAAAAATTAAAATTAAAATACAAACTGCATTTTACTCCCTCCCCATTCCATCTCCATCATAGGCATACTCTAATTTTATTTATCCCATTCCATCTTCTAAAATTTACTTCTGCATTTAGAAGGTACTAGCGTTCCATGACAAATTTTGAGAGGAGTCTCTACAAATCTATTAACACTTGTAACGCCAACATAAATTCCAGCTACATATATGTAACAACCCAGAGAAACTTAAGCAGGAGCAGAGCTTTGCCCAACCAAAAGACAGTGCCAGGACCCTTCCAAATGCCGTGCGAGTCAAGTTAGATCTGAGAACATCAATTACTTGATGAACATTTATTGATACAAACTAAGAATAATACACAGAACTGTGAGAAGTAATATCTCATTTTCATATCTTTCCAAAAAGATAAAAATAATTCTTGCTCTCAATAAAGTCACCATCCACAAAGAAGACTGATACGATAAAACATAAAAATGTTATGTGATGAGTGCTATGATAGAGGTCCCTAAAATACTAAGTAAATACAGAAGAGGAACTAACTCTTGCTTTCAAAGGAAAGGGAAGGTTTCAAACAGAAATGATACCTGAGTTAGATACTGAATGAAAAAACAGGAGTTTTGTCAGGTAAAGAGGAGAGAGAAGGGCTTTCTGGACAGAAGAAAACTAGGTATTTCTATTATATAATATTGTTTTATCTTGCAGAGGAGGGAGTGTTGGGGATAGCAGTACCTAGAATAGTACCATATGAGAGTAGCAGGGGTGGCATATTTGGTGGAATCTGAATGCCATGCTAAGAAATATACTTTGTCCTGAGAATAATGGAGAACTATTAGAGAGAGTGTGTGTGTGTGCACGTGCATGCACGCTAATTTAATTTGTATTGAGAAGATCAATGGCATGTGAAGATGGAAGTTGGAGGCCAAAGACCAGTTTTCAAGTACTGTTTCTTATAATCCAGTAAAATCAATTTAACAGGTCACATGTTAAATTTTTTCTTTAAAATGAATTCAAATGGAATAGAAAATATCAGAGATTATCTGACATTTTAAGGACAAGTTTTACAAAACTGTAGTATCAGAGACATGTGTGTTCTGGGTTGCAAAGTAAAATTCATTTGTTACTGTGGGTCATGGGCAAAAAAGTTTGAAGGGGTGACTGGTGACTGACCAGATGAGGGGGGTAAGGGAAGAGTCAGGGAGGTCTCCCCAGTTTCTGGTGTGGACACCTGAATGGATTGCAGTGCCATTGCCCAAGACAGTAAACAGAGGAGGAGGCCTGCTTTTATCAAGTACACATTTGGATGCAGGAAAGCCTAGACAGCAACCTCTCTCAACAATTTTTCAGCAGCCACATTCAATACTAACCTTGTTCAGCAAAGACAAAGGACACACAGTCATTGCAGCTGCTACAAGTTCACTTGAATACACAACTGATAAGACCCCTCTAGAAACTGGACATACACAGGAAAAACTTGGGAACTAGAGAAGGCAGATAGGATAAGGGAATCATCAACACCTCCTCCAGAGGAATTAAAAGGATGTGAGAAATCCCATCCCTATTCTAAAGGCCAACAGGGAGCCATCACACTTGGGAACCCAAGCAAGCTTTCTGAAAAGTCCACTGCCAGGGTATTCTGTTTAGTAGGGGTTTTTTTCCCCCTTTGGGGGATGGGGCAGATTCTTTCTACTTTTATGACTGCTTTCTAAGCCTCCCAACCTCTCCCTCATACTACCACCTTCAGGAGGTATTTCAACCCTATACATCTCTAGGAAGTCCACTGGGCCCTGTAATACTGGACTTGGCTATCCTTCAGTTACCTTCTTGGAGCTTCAGGCTAAGAGAAGAGGGCTGGAAGAACATAGCTTCTCCACAGACTTGGGTGGAATGATTACTCCTCCTAATACCCCTATCCCTTAGAAGAGAAAGTCTCCCCAGTTCTTCTTGGAGGATAACAGCACAAGTGGGCCCCAAAACAGCACAAGTTTTACAAAACTGTAGTTCAGGCAGGAAGTACAGTTGCCTATAATGGATGGCGGTGAAAGAAGTGCTGTGCCCAAGGCACAAGCGGATACTCTGGAAGTACAAGCAAGTAGAACTAAATCCAAATTTGGTGGTGGTTGCGGTGTGGGGGGCAGTATTGGATAAAGAGTGCTCTGTGGCAGAGATGACATTGAGATGTACCATGAAGGGTGAGGAGAATTTCTATCAGAGAAAACATGGGCATTTTAGGTTTAGGGAATATCAGGAACAACACCCAGGACATATGAGCAAGGACATGGGAGTATTTGAGGACAGCCGGTTGTCTGAAGTGTCTGGGGCAGGTTTGTAGAGGAATTCAGTGGGAAAGGTTGCCATAAAGTATACTTCCTGCCTGTTATCTGCTAGACAATGCACATCATGTCATACCCATTTCTCCAAAGCCCCACAGTCCTTAACACACAGTAGGTCCCCAATAAAAGTTTGTTGATTCAAACTGGAAAGCTACTGATTCATTCCACTGAAGACTGCAGATCGTGAGAACTAAAGAGAAAGGGTGGAGGGGAGACCAAATGTAGATTTGAAGCAGACAGCTTCCCTCCTGCTACTTAACTGGTAATAGTAGTACTCCCCATTCCTCTGAGAAATGAAACCAACCTCAGCAAGGAAGACACAGCAAGCATGTCTGGAAACGGTGGCTATCTTGAGAGAACTGTAAGTAGTTTCAAGGTTCTCCTGGCTACTATTAGGGATTGACCTTGGGATGTGGTCACAGGGATTATATATTTGATTTTGCCATCCACTCCCTCTAACACTCTGATACCTCTAGTTATATAGGCAATAAAGAGCCTTTCATACAAGCTCTGAATATTATCTTTGAGCTCCTCTGGGAATAGCCTCGCCTCTTCTGAACCCTCCCACCTTTCCAGTGAGTAATTCTACAGTGCCACTTCTGCAGTCCTCTCCTCTTGAAAAAGTAGTTTTCCTCCCAGTATACCCAGCTGCCCTCCCTAAGCCTTTTCCTAACCTTCACCATTCAGACAGAAGGTAGTTTGCCTTCACAGCTATGTGACTAAAAGACATGGTACATTTCAAAGAAGAGGCAGAACTAGTAACGGTTTTGATAGTTGCAGCTTCCTCTGTGATCCCATGGGCACTACTTACTCAGATTTATTACAGAACTTAGCCATTCTCCGATTTGTCACTGACTATTTTAAATATCTTCTCTCCTGAGGCTCCTGGGTGGCTCAGTCAGCTGAACATCTGACTCTTGATTTCAGCTCAGGTCATGATCTCATGGTGCATGGGATTGAGCCCCACGTCAGGTTCTGCGCTCAAAGTGCAAAGCCTGCTTGGAATTCTCTCTCTCCTTCTTTCTCTGCCCCTCCCCGTGCTTGCATGTGCGCGCGCGCTCTCTCTCAAAATAAATAAATAAAATTTTGAAAAAGAAAAAAATTAAATGTCTTATCTCCCTCACTAGACTGTGGGCTTCTTGAGAACCACAGCTAGTTCCCAGCAAACTGCCCAGGACATAGTGTGCACTCAATGAAGTACTCGCTTAGAAAAAAAATAACATAAAATAAATTGCCACCTTATGCCCCTTAGCCAATCTCAGTGACTATGTGAGTTCAGGAGAAATATTTCAGAGGTGATCAAAACCAAAAAGTCTTTATATAGTAGTCAGTTCTGTGATGCAAAGCTCAGCTGAAGGCAGTCTCAAACAAGGGTCCTTTTGACAGGGCAACCATTCCCCACGTTCCTCAGATACTCACTATGGTCAAAGTAGTAAACTTAGTTCTCCAGAATTTACTTTCCTGAGATCTGGCAGTTCAATAAATGCATTCCCCAGCCCCCACTTCAACGTCTCTCCTATATCCTTCTGACCTTTAATACTGTGTAACATTAGATGAAAAATTGATTTTTTTGGCTACTTAATTTGCAGCTGAAGAAAAAATATACTGTTTAAGGTGTTAAATATTTTTACACGCAACAAACCTGGCACGAATCTAACCTGTATGCACATTTTAGAGGTACAGGCGTAAATGTCAGTGCTATAATTTGTTATAAGTTTCTGATGACCAGCAATGAAAATGACCACGGATTCTCACAATTCAAACCACTTTTACGTAAATGTGAACTTTCCTAAAACAGCCAAGGGAGAGAAGTTTCCATCCAAGCTCATAGAGTCTCTAAGAGATACTGATAGCATTGTTCACTGGGGTAGGTGTTCTTTGAGAAAAGCCTACAAATATTAGGTTCTTTCTGGGACTATGCTTTGACCTTTAGTAAAAATGTGCTTTAAGACATTAGTTATTAAAATGAAAGGAACAGTTTTTAATGCCTGAACAACTGCCATTTCATATATTCAGCCCTGCTGAAGGCTATACCTTACAAGTCAGCAGTGTTTAAAAAAAAAAAAAAATTTGGTGACTTCACTTAAATTGCTCACTTACCAGACGTGAAGCAGAGTTATAAGAAACCATGAATTGAATGTATCAGGCATCTGACACCCTAGAAAATAATAATAAAGTATAAATACGTGAGGGTTCAGAGGAGAAATATCGCCTATATTTTAAATATTGGTAGGAATCTGTTCAACTAAATATATGGCAGTTATAGTGCTCTGTGATTATACTACCATAGAGAGGGCCAGGAGAACCACAGAATAAGACTACGAGTTGAAAGAGTATTGAATGCAGTCAGACAACCAGCCCTCTAGTTCCAGCCCTGTTACCACTCTGCTGTGTGGCCTTGGGCAAATCACTTTACTTCTCGGAGGCTGTTTTCTCACTTTGTATAATGTGGCCTAGATGATCTCTATGGTTCCTTCCAACTTACATGTTATTTTCCCTTCCTGGTCTCAAATTCTTCTGGAAAGCTAGGAAGACACTACTTTGCCTACCCGAATTAAGTACAGGCTTTTTTTTACTTGAGCCCTGCTAAGTCTAAGTTCTAGCTTCTTTTTCCTGTCTTCCTTAAGGTGACCCAGTGTGCTAGGAACATGGGAATGCTGAATGACTCGTCCAAAATAAATGACCAGGAGAAAGAAATGGGGCTGTAGGGAGCTGTAGTTGAATAAAAAAGCAGATTATAGGGGCGCCTGGGTGGCTCAGTCGGTTAAGCGTCCGACTTCGGCTCAGGTCATGATCTCACGGTCTGTGAGTTCGAGCCCCGCGTCGGGCTCTGTGCTGACAGCTCAGAGCCTGGAGCCCATTTCAGATTCTGTGTCTCCCTCTCTCTCTGCCCCTCCCCTGTTCATGCTCTCTCTCTGTCTCAAAAATAAATAAACATTAAAAAAAAAATTAAAAAAAAAAAAAAAAAGCAGATTATATCTAATGAAAGGCCATTCATCAACCTGTAGGAATGATAAAACTGGGCTTTAAGTTACCAAAACTCAGGTCAGTGCTTAGCCATCCAAACCTCTCAATTATCAGATCTCTAGGAAATGCCCCTGGCTAGATGAGGGGTCCTCCACTGAATGCTGAATGTGCCCACCCTGTTACACGACAGGGAGAAAAGCAAAAGCAAGAGGACAAAGAAAATGAGTAACAGTGGGAAATGCAGGCCCTTCGGGTACAATCAGTCCTTTGGAGAAATGACTCAAGATAAAAGGGATATATACTGCCTTGCAGCAAACAATGAAGTATACAACGTACTAAATGATAACACTAAGGGGCCATTCGGAGAGAAAACACAGGGTAGGACCTCTGTGAGGGACACTAACACCGCCAGTAATAATAAAGAGCAGTAATTCCTTATAGGCTTACTACGTGTGACATTATAATTGGTGCTTATAGGCATAAGCTCAATGAATCCTACCAGGCCTATGAGGTGGGTATTAATATTACCCTCATTTGACAGGTGAGAAAATGGACTCCTAGAGAGATCATGACAACTGCCTAAGGTCACACAGCCATGAAATGAAACACCTGGGATCAAACTCAGATCTGCTTGATTCCAGGCACCATGTTCTTAATCACTAACTGCTTCTCTAACACTATAATCAGAACCTAACATTCACTAAGGGCCCATACTTCCAGCCAGGTCCACTAGTCATGTCAATAATTTTCTCACTTAATCCTCACTTTAACCCTGAAGGGAGGTATTATAACACTCATTTACAGGCTCAAAAAGGCTAAGTAACTTGAGGGCAGCCACAATATTAACAAGCTCGCGGTTGGGCAGGAGTTTAAGTCCAAGTCCGTCACAAAGTGACACCAAAATACTCTGGTGAGTGTACTGGGAGGTGCCCAGCAGTTGTCAAGTGGACTTCCTCTTGGAACCCAGCAGGAGGGAGGTGAAGGCTGGCCTGGCCAACCATACAGCTATTAAGATACATGCCATCTGAGAGTGGGCCAACCACCCTCCACCTAGAACAAGAATAGCCATGAGAAACTCTCAAGCCCAGATCTGAAGTTGGGTCTTTTTTGGATGCTAGAACAAAACATTAAAAAGAAAAGTTTTCTTGGAAGTCTGTCTTTCAATCTGGAAAATGAAATTTGGCTGCTTCTAAAGGACAATCTGTTCAATTGCTACCTCTACATCAAAGTTTCTCAGCAGCCTCCAGGAGCCTTTCCAATTTTCTCAGAGAGGGAATCAGTTCTTGGGCTGGAAAGCAAAGACAGGCCAGCAGCTGGACTTGGGTCACAATTTTCCATTCCGGGGGTCGGCTCAGGGCTGAGGATGGGAAAAGAGCTGCATATTGACTCCCTGTATCCACTGGGGTCAGAACAGAAACCCAGAGTAAAGCCCTAAAAAACAAGACCACTAAATGTCTGAGCATGAGCAACACAAAAGCACAGCAGATCTTTAGCTCAATGAACTATGTTTAAACACTTCAAAGCTAAAATCTGTTACTGTCTTCTGCCATGATCACACTCTTGCAACAATATACACTCAGTGCATTATTTTCTGAGGCTATGTACTTTCTTCCTCACTACCAAGTTGGATAAAATTAAATAATTCATTGCTGTTATGGAGTGGCAGTATTAACACAGTTGTTTGTTTAATGCAGGTTTTAGGGTCAGACCTCCTGATTCAAAACCTTGACTCTACCTCTTACTTGCTATTTGACTCTGGGTAAAGTTATTTAGCCTTCTCTGTGCCTCAGCTGTCTTCTCTGTAAAAATGGGGAGAACAAGAGAACCTACCTTATAGGGATTTGTAAGGACTAAATGAGATAAGGCCTGTAAAACGTTTAGCAAAATGGTTAATAGTTAATACGTACTCAATAAATATTCACTATGGTTGTTTCTCAGTGAATTATTTAAACACTAGGGTTTAAAATATCTTAAATAGGTCACTATTTAAGATTGTGTCAATAAAATGATGAACCTCAATCACTGACTCAGAACTTACTCATTAAGGAGCCTCCTCTCCAAGGTAGTAAGTCTTTTTTTTTTTTTTTTTTTTTTAATTTTTTTTTTCAATGTTTATTTATTTTTGGGACAGAGAGAGACAGAGCATGAACGGGGGAGGGGCAGAGAGAGAGGGAGACACAGAATCGGAAACAGGCTCCAGGCTCTGAGCCATCAGCCCAGAGCCCGACGCGGGGCTCGAACTCACAGACCGCGAGATCGTGACCTGGCTGAAGTCGGACGCTTAACCGACTGCGCCACCCAGGCGCCCCGGTAGTAAGTCTTTTAAGAGCTAAAAACAAAGCAGTTTTCAGGCAGTATGGAATTAAACTTTACTGATTGGCCCCCTCTGCTCCAAAGTGCTCTTCATAACAGTACTGATCTCCAGAAGACCAGTTAGCAAACCACTGTATGCTCACAGAGGGTATGCCCATTTATGTCACAAATGATATACACCATCAGAACATCTTGAAAACAACAGGTGGCTGGCTGTTAAGGTTATCTCACCAGTCAGAATCCCCAATGTGTAGGCCTCTGGATCAAGACCTTTGAACACCTTGGCTCTGAGATGACAGAGAGTCTATAACTTGGGGCCTACCCACTAGGCTATTATAGGCCTATTGTTTATTCACAAGCACACTGTTAGTGAACAACTCATTCTTATACAATCTTCATGAATTAACACTGGCTTCGCTTTTGTTGGAAGAGTGAGGATGATAGTGTTGAGCTACCTAAGCCTCTCTATCCTTTTAAAAAATTACTGAATGCTCAGGACTCTAAAAAGTCAAGTCCTTAAATACCAAAAGTCCAAGAGAGCAACAGCCATTTTAAAGGTGTAATCTTGGAGGTGCCTGGGTGGCTCAGTCCACTGAGCGTCCGACTTCGGCTCAGGTCGGGATTTCACAGTTCGTGAGTTCGAGCCCTGCATCGGGCTCTGTGCTGACAGCTCAGAGCCTGGAGCCTGTTTCAGATTCTGTGTCTCCCTCTCTCTGCCCCTTCCCCATTCATGCTCTGTCTCTCTGTGTCTCTCAAAAATAAATAATGTTATAAATAAATAAATAAAAAATAATAATACAGGTGTAATCTTGGGACCAATATATATATTCTCTTCCTTTACCCCAAACCTATCTGGCCTACTCTTTAGAATCTTTCTTTAGAAGATGCAAGGGTGGGAGCACCTGGGTGGCTCAGTCGGTTAAGCGTCCGACTTCAGCTCAGGTCATGATCTCACGGTTTGTGAGTTCGAGCCCCGCTTCAGGCTCTGTGCTGACAGCTCAGAGCCTGGAGCCTGCTTTGGATTCTGTGTCTCCCTCTCTCTCTGCCCCTCCCTGCTCGTGTTCTATCTCTCTCTCTCTCTCTCTCAAAAATAAACATTAAAAAAAATTAAAAATAGAAGATGCAAGGGGCACCTGGGTGGCTCAGTCAGTTAAGCATCCGACTTTGGCTCAGGCCATAATCTCATGGTTTGTGAGTTCGAGTCCCACATCAGGATCTGTGCTGACAGCTTGGAGCCTGGATCTTGCTTCAGATTCTGTGTCTCCGTCTC
This sequence comes from Leopardus geoffroyi, assembly GCF_018350155.1. Taxonomy (NCBI): domain Eukaryota; kingdom Metazoa; phylum Chordata; class Mammalia; order Carnivora; family Felidae; genus Leopardus; species Leopardus geoffroyi. The sequence continues at coordinate 23,845,932 of NC_059336.1, read as the reverse complement.
TCTCTGCCCCTCCCCTGCTGGTGCTCTATCTCTCTCACTCTCTCTCTCTCTCAAAAATAAATAAACATTAAAAAAAATTTTTTTTTTTTAAAAGAAGATGGAAGAAAGTCAGTCTCATTGTTTCATAGATATTTATCTGCCTCCAAATGGTATTTACCAGATTGGATCCCTTTTTTATTCACTTGCCACAGTATGGAACCACTATGGTTTGATTTTAAAATTTAACCTACCCATAAATTACAAAGATGGACCACAATGGAGCATAATACAAATGAACAAGCTGTAAGTCTAAAAGGCAACTCTCAGGGCACCTGGGTGGCTCAGTCTGTTAAGTGTCTGACTTCAGCTCACATCATGATCTCACAGTTCATAAGTTTGAGCCCCACATCAGGGGTTGTGCTGTGCTGTGCTGTGCTGACAGCTGGGAGCCTGGAACATGCTTCAGATTCTGGGCCTCCCTCTCTCTCCACCCCTCACTTCCCTCCACCCTCAAAAATACATAAAACATTAAAAATAATAATGAATGGGTGCCTGGGTGGCTCAGTCAGTTTAAGTGTCCAACTTTGGCTCAGGTCATGATCTTGCAGTCCATGAGTTTGAGCTCCAAATCGGGCTTTGTTGCTGACAGCTCAGAGCCTGGAGCCTGCTTCAGATTCTGCATCTCCTGCTCCCCCACCCATTCACACTCTGTCTCTGTCTCTCACTCTCAAAAGTAAATAAACATTAAAAAAAATTTTTTTAATAATAATAATGAAAAAAAATAAAAAGCAATTCTCAAACTGAGTCCAAAAAAACCTTAAGCAAGGGGCACCTGGCTGGCTCAGTCAGTAGAACATCTGACTCTTGATCCAGGGTCATGAATTCAAGCCCCACATTGGGCAGGGAGCCTACTTTAAAAAAAAACAAAAATAAAAAATAAAACAAAAAAACCCCAAAACAAACAAACAAAAAACTTAAGTAAGTGGGGTGTCACTGAAAAAATGTACTGCCTCCCCAGGTAACATTCAAAAGGCAAAGCTAGAACAAAGCTCAATGAAGCGTTTGTCCTCTAATACATATAAACATCAGTTTACAATACTAATAGAATATCTCCTAGAGGAGTTCTCATTTAAAAACAATAAAATACAAAAATATTAAGATGGATTACAGTTTATAATTTACAATTACATTTATTCATAGGCAGTATGTTACAGGCAGTATGTTACAGTGGAAAAATTTCTGGCCTTTAACCTTGACAACACAGGATCAAGCCTTAGCTAGGCAATTTTGGGAAATCATGTAGTCTCTTTAAGTTTCAACTGTTTCTGAAAAGAAAATAAAAATGAAAATAATACAAGCCTTTCCTATCCTACAAGGCTTTGTAACTTCTAAATGAGACAAATGTAAAAGTATATCATGTAAATGCGAATTATTAAAATATAATGGTAATAATTTTTATAAACTTTTATTTTTATAGTTTACAACAGATTATAAATTGAAACATAATATGTTACCTTAAATATCTAATAATAATCTCATTATGCAATCTATAATATTAACTCAAGGATCTTCAATAATGAAGATTGGCTAAGACAGATAGCAAGTAAACATCCTTTCAAAATAATTATAAATAATTTATGAATTACTTATGAAATCAAATATTAAATAGATATCTGAGGATGAGGTTTTAAAAAGATCTGATGAGGGGTGTTTGGGTGGCTCAGTTGGTTCAGTGTCTGACTCTTGGTTTTGCCTCAGGTCATGTTTCACAGTTCATGGGATCAAGCCCCATGTTGGGCTCTGTGCTAACAGCATAGGGCCTGCTTGGGAGTCTCTCCTTCTCTCTCTCTACCCCTCTGTTTGTGCATGCACGTTCTCTCTAAAACTAAACAGTTATAAATAAATAGAAAGAAAGAAAAAGAAAGAAAGAAAGAAAGAAAGAAAGAAAGAAAGAAAAAGATCTGATGAGTGGCGCCTGGGTGGCTGTTGGTTAACCATCCGACTTTGGCTCAGGTCATGTTCTCAGTTTGTGGGTTCTAGCTCCATGTCAGGCTCTGTGCCCTGAAGCCTGCTTCAGATTCTGTGTCTCCCTCTCTCTCTGCCCCTTTTCTGCTCAGGCTCTTGTCTCTCTGTCTCTGTCTCTGTCTCTCTCAAAAATAAACAAACATTAAAAAAAAAAAAGATCTGATGAAAAATAATTGGGGACATGCATTCCAAAAACCACTTAAGAAAAATCCAGGGACACCTGGGTGTCTCAGTTGGTTAAACATCCAACTCAGTTTTGGCTCAGGTCATGATCTCATAGTTTTGTGAGTTCAAGCCCTGTATCAGGCTCTGTGTTGACAGTGCAGAGCCTACTTGGGATTCTTTCTCTCTCCCCAACTCTCTCTGCCCCTCCCCTACTCGTGCTATCTCTTTCAAAATAAATAAACTTTAAAAAAGTATTGAAAAATCCAACTTCTAATATCAATAGTTTCTTCATCAAGCAGAGAAAATATTTTCTCCTTTCAGACTAAACTCTCCCCAAATGATAAACTTTTAAGATTAAAAAGAAGCAGGGAAGCTTTGTCACTATAATAAATAAGACACAGAAGGTAGACACTAAATCAGGATTACAACTCAGTAGGGTATTTTAAGTTTCTAATATTAACATCAATCTGCTGAAATTGTAAAAATCACCAAAACAACTTGCATTTGGTTTTAAAAATCCAAAATAGTTATTAAATAATCAAAACTGCATCTACCTATCCTCCTTGTTATTAACATAATTATATATGAACAATTGCTGTCTGTGAAAAATATCAAGTAGGTGTTTGTGGCTTGCAGGATAATGGTGGTTATGTACACAGCACATACACATTTCTTTCCAAAATCTGTAGGACTGGAAACAGCTTAAACTTTCCCAATTACTTTATAAGTACCTGCTTTAACTAAACTTAATAACTAAACAGTTTACAGCATCAAAATGAATACTGTATTGATATAATCAACTGCTAACGGTGGTCTAAACCAGTAAAACTCTTTGGGAAAGCAAGTTTTCTTTTTTTATTTTTTTTATTTTAAGAGAGAGAGTGCAAGCAGGGGAGAAGGGCAGAGGGAGAGAGAGAGAGAGAGAAAGCGAAAGAGATCGAGAGAGAGAGAGGAGAGAGAATCTCATGCAGGCTCCACACTCAGCATGGAGCCCAACATGGGGCTTGATCCCACAACCCCGGAATCATGACCTGAGCCAAAATCAAGAGTTAGATGCTTAACTGACTGAGCCACCCAGGTGCCCTGGAAAGCAATTTATCAATGAGATATAAATAATAAAATTATATGTACCTTTTGACCTAATCATCCTTCAACAGAAAGAAAAAAAAAAAAAATCATTAGGCATATGCCAGGATTAACCAAAACAATTAAAAACTAGAAATAAAAGAGCAATGATTGGCAGAAAGCTCATTTCATGTCAAAATGCTAAGTAAAACATCCAGAACGTAGAACAGGATTTGTTTTACTATGACTACTCATATGTAAAAAGATACATGTGTAGAAAAATGTCAAAGTAGCGGACAAATTTTTAGGTTTCTTTTTTTTTCAAACTTGTTAAAATGTCTAATCTATAGGGTTCTTTTGGCCTTTGTTTATTCTATTAAAAGAGAAAAATAAACAGCTTTTATTATATACTTTATGCAGAAAAAACTGCTTCACCAATGACTCAAAACCTATTCCACGAAGATATTAACAGTCATAAAAATGAAAAGTAGAATCTTTTTTTTTTTTAAGATTTTATTTTTAAGTAATCTCTACACCCAATTTGGGGCTCACGACCAAAAGTCACATGCTCTACCAACTGAGCCAGCCAGGCACCCCATGAAAAGTAGATTCATTTTCCTTTTCAGAACTATCAAAAACAGTAACTTACTTAGAAAGAATTCCTCGAAGTCAGTTTTCTCCACACAGCTAGTATACATGCGCAGGGCCGCAATCTTAATCTTCTAGACGAAAAAAATAAAACCAAACTCAAGATATGACCAAGTGGATATTCTAATGCTATTAGATGTAGGTCACAAAATCTTATATTTGTCTAACTAGAATGATGAGTCCAAACCTGTCATTAGGCAGATTTAACAGCTTAACCAACATCAATTATTTCTTTTTCTTAAAGCCAACCATTCACAGACTTAAAACAATTTTTATATTTATGATTTAGCATCAAAATGTCAAAAAGATTTTTCTAATATTTAAATGAAATCTTTCCTTTAATTCAACTCATTTCATCACATTTGAGCCTCTATACCACTGTTCAGCATCATTCACATTAACTCTTTATAATCTGAAACCCTTTACTTTAAAAAATTACCCATTCTTCTGACCAAAATCAAACAAGCCAAACAAATAAACAAACAAACAAAAACAAAACAAAAACTCTCAATCCTTCAATCTTTCCTCAGAAGCACTACTATCCATTCTGTAAAAGTTTTTTTTTTTTTTTTTTTTTTATGCCTTGGGGAAGGGGTCATTTTTTTCTATATTTTCCCTAGTTTTATAGTTTGCTGATTAAGAAGACTGTGCTTACAAATAAGGGTTTTTAATGAATGTAAAATAAAATACAGTAAAAGGATCAACTGTTTACTATTCCCCAAAGCACTAAGAACTCTCTTAGTACCTTTAAAAAAAAATGTTTTTTAATGTTTATTTATTTTTGAGAGACAAAGAGAGCACAAGCAGCACAAGCAGGAGAGGGGCAGAGAGAGAGAGAGGACAGAGGATCTGAAGCAAGCTCTGAGCTGACAGCAGACAGCCGGATGAAGAGCTTGACCTCACAAACCACGAGACCATGACTTGAGCTGAAATCAAGAGTCATGCATAACCAACTGAGCTACACAGGTGCCCCAAATTCTCTTAGAATCTTGATCTGAGTGGTGGTTTGAATTTAGTCACTGAGTTATATACTTAAGATTTGTATATTTTACTGTATGTACATTATGCCTTCATAAAAATAAATCTAAAAGTGAAAAATAAATTATTTTATGAGGTGAATTGTAGGCCTGAAGACCAACTCAGTGCTCAAGTAAGGAAGTATTTCTAAGGACTGTGAATTAAATAAATTAGCCCATCCACAAAAGGCTTACAGAAGCTTATTTTTTCTTAAAATGACAGAGAATTACAAACGCAAATATGCAGACTAAAATAATCTACACAAACTGAGAATGAAATAGCAAATGACGACAAAACAATCTAGAATTTTAGTAAAGCTATGTTTTTAAGGTTCAAAGTCACCAAAAATATACTATACCCAATACTATATAATGGTCATATTTATCTATACAATCTAGAGTCAAAACAACAGTGTCTCTGATGGGCAGAAATACCTCGAATAAATTAAAGAAGGATTATGTCTCAAATTATAATTAAGATTTTTTTTTCTTTGCTAATTTGATATCTGTCATGTTTTTAAGGCTTTCAGAGTAAAGCTCACATAGGGGGAAACAGAATAAACATATAACAACTGGAAAAGACATACCTACATGGGGAATAAATCAGCATTAGAAGCCAATTTAAACAAACCCATGGTAAGAAACTAAAAAAGAAAAGCAAATTAAACCTAAAAGCAAGCAAAAAGAAAGATATAATAAAGATCAGAGACCAATAAAATTGGAAACAGAAAAATAGCACAGAAAATCAAAGAAGCCAAAGCTGGTTCCTTGAAAATATCAATAAAATTGACAAAACATTAGTAGAACCGATCAAGACAAGAAAAAACAGAAAAGATAAAAATTAGCAGTATCAAGAATCAGAAAGGAGGGGCACCTGGGTGGCTCAGTCGGTTAAGCGTCCAACTTCAGCTCAGGTCATGATTTCGAGGTTCCCAAGAGTTCGAGCCCCACAACAGAGCCCAGAGCCTGCTTCAGATTCTGTGTCTCCCTCTCTCTCTGCCCTCCCCTGCTTGCACTCTGTCTCTCTCTCCAAATAAATAAACATTAAAAAAAATTTTTTTTTTTTTTTAAAAGAGGGGTGCCTGGGTGGCTCAGTCGGTTGGGCATCTGACTTCGGCTCAGGTCATGATCTCACAGTTTGTGAGTTCGAGCACCATGTCAGGCTCTGTGCTAACAGCTCACAGCCTGGAGTCTGCTTCGGATTCTGTGTCTCCCTCTCTCTCTGCCCCTCCACTGCTCACACTCTGTCTCTCTCTCTCTCTCTCTCAAAAATAAACATTAAAAAAAAAAAAAAAAGATACTAAATCTACATAAACTCTTCCAGAAAACAGGAGGGAAGAATACTTTCTAGCTCTTCTGTAACGCCAAGATTACCCTGAAATCAAAACCAAAGTCATCAGAAGAAAATAAAATTATAGAACCATAGGCTTCATGAACATAGATGTAAAAATCCTTGGCAAAATATTAACAAATCAAATCCAGCAATATTTTCTTAAGATTTCTTATTTTTAAGGGGCGCCTGGGTGGCGCAGTCGGTTAAGCGTCCGACTTCAGCCAGGTCACGATCTCGCGGTCCGTGAGTTCGAGCCCCGCGTCAGGCTCTGGGCTGATGGCTCAGAGCCTGGAGCCTGTTTCCGATTCTGTGTCTCCCTCTCTCTCTGCCCCTCCCCCGTTCATGCTCTGTCTCTCTCTGTCCCAAAAATAAATAAACGTTGAAAAAAAAAATTTTTTTTTTAAAAGATTTCTTATTTTTAAGTATCTCTACACCTAACATGGGGTTCAAACTCAACCCCAAAATCAAGAGGTGCATGCTCTACCAATTTAGCCAGCCAGGTACCCCAAATCCAGCAATATATTTTTTTGAGAGAAAGAGAGAGAGAGACAGAGAGAGAGAGAGAGAGAGAGAGAGAGAGAAAGAATGAACAGGGGAGAGGGGCAGAGGAAATGAGAGAATCTTAAGTAGGCTCCACGTTCAATGCAGAGCCCAATGCAGGGCTCAATCCCACAACCTTGGGATCATGACCTGAGCTGAAATCTAGTATAGGACACTCAACCAACTGAGCCACCCAGGCACCCTAATCCAGCAATATTTCAAAAGGGCAATAAATCACGGCCAGCTGGGATATATCCCTGGAATGCAAAGCTGATCCAACATTCACAAAGCAATCAATGTAATTCACCATATCAGCAGGCTAAAAAAGAAGCCTATTCACCTTTGCTAACATCTGCAGCTCTTGGGAGTATTTGACACAGAACACATTTTGGGAAGTACTGGTCTATACCATCATTAAACTAATGATATCCTAATATGATCATCCTAATCCTTTGGCTTTGAAGGGCCTATTTCCATTCTCAAGACAGAGCATTTAAGATATCTGTTAGCTCTTCACTTCAGTCAACAAATAATTTATTGAGTACCCAACTCAGTGCCTGACATGGATTTGGATATTGGGAATACAGAAGTGAACAAAGAAGTCAAAAACTCCTGCTTTCAGGAAACTTATGGCCTACTTCGACGACAGACACATTTATAAATTTTTTTTTTTTTTTTTTTTTTTTTTGCCTATAAACATAAGAGAAGACATACAACTTTACTGGTAACCAAAGGAATGCAAATTAAATTAAAATATACCGTTTCACACCATCTAATTTGTAAACATTAAACAGCTTGACTGTATCAAGCGATGGAAATGGTATCGAACATTTAAATCCTACTTACAGATATATAAACTGATATAACAACTGATAAGTATAATTTAACAGCTGATAAATACAAGTTAATGGCGCACCTAGCTGGCTAAATCAGTGCAGCATGCGACTCTTGATCTTGGGGTTGTGAGTTGGGTATACAGATTACTTGAAAATAAAATCTTAAAAAAAAAAAATACTGTTAAAAATGTTCATACACTAGTACCCAATAATTCTATTTCTCTTTCTCAAGAAACTCCTGCACAACTTAAATGGTACTATTATTATGAAAAGCCTAAAATAAGTGTCCTTAGTAGAGAAATAGTTAAGCTGTAGTTTCATTATACAGTGTGAAGCTAATCAGCAGTTGAAATGACAAAAATCAGGTCTCCACTCAAAAACATGTTTACTAATAAAAACAGGTTGAAAAGATACCACTTATACAGTTTATATATGAACACAAAATAATAGTATATATGTTGTTTATGGATAATATATGAGTGGCAAAAGAAAAGAATTTTACAAGAGGATGACAAAAACCAACTTTAGAACAGTAGTTATCTCGGTGGAGAAAGAAGGGAAGAAATGGAAGGGAAGAAAGGAGAAATGGGCTGGAGTTTTTTTCTGTAAAATTTTATCTTGGAAAAAACAAAACTAAGGCAAATATGGTAAAAATTAATATCTATCAAATATGGGTACTGGTATATAAATATCAACACATTTACAATTTTAAGTAAAATTCCTAATGGTCTATTTCTTGATTTTTAACTCTGCATTTTCCTTCAGATTCTTATACAGAAAGTCCTCTAAGTTCATAATTAATTATTCTGCCTGAGGAAAGGCAGATTTGCCACCAAGACCCAAGTCATCCCTTGAGAAGGTTTTCTCACATGTTCATGAAGAAAGCCTTTATCACAAATAATGAAGACCTCAGCAGATTGGCCAGTGCATTTACACAGCGCTCATAATATGGCAATCAGGAGCATTTTATAGTTCCTCGCTTTTCCTGCAGTGAAGCCAAACCTTTATACTTGGGTGAGCCATTAGCCTGGACAAATGTCTAAAGCAAGTCCCCTAAGACCATCACAGAGGAACTGGAAATAACTTGGGGAAAGGATTTCTTCAAGATTCACACAGTAATTTAAGTTAAAGAGGCAGGTCAGACTAAATTCCATCCTGTTAATACAGACTGTTCTGGTTCTCAGATGACTTCATGTTTATTTCATTCTAACTTTGGAAGACCTCATCAGTGTACCTGATGAAAACACAAGCACCTAAGACAGCTTTAAGAAATGCAAATCAGCTCTCCCACTGACTGAGGCATCTCATACCATCTTACAAGATGAAAAATGAATGTAGTAAAAAGTTTGCACTAACAGCTGTGTGAGTTGGAGGGGCTTTGAAGTCATTTGAACCTTCTATTTCATACTGGAATTCCTTCTACAACATTCTTGATTCACAATCAACCATCTGGGCCACTGTTAAAAGAAGTCCAATGACCTTGTGAGGTTACCTATCCCCCGAAAGGACAATTCTTGTTGTTAAATTTTTGTTTTGTTGAATGTAAATCTGCTTCATGTAACATTCATGAAACATCCACTGCCCACTGGAATACCTTAGTTAGATTAAGTCTCTCTCTCTCTCTCTCTCTCTCTCTCTCTCTCTTTTTACAAATACCTGAGAAGAACCGTCATCATGTCTTCTCTTTTCCAGGTTAAGCATTCCTATTTCTTTCAACCACTCTTCATTCAACACACTTTCTGAAGCGTTCACAAAACTCACTGCCCACTTCTGAGTACATTCCAGTTTGTCAGTGTCCTTCTGAACAGAAAGAATTTTTTGGTTTTATGTTAATCTGGAAACTGCCTATTCTATGGCATGTGGCTGAACCTGATAAACATTGTCCTTGTTTTATCTGATACTGCCACATAAAGATAATGGGAAAGAATGTTTATTTTAGGACAAATAGGTAAGGAAAAGCTACACTTAAATTCCTAAATATGAATCTAGAAGAAAAATGAAACTACACATGAAGATGTTACGGAAGGGGCGCCTGGGTGGCTCAGTCGGTTAAGCGGCCGACTTCGGCTCAGGTCATGATCTCACAGTCCGTGAGTTCAAGCTCCACGTCGGGCTCTGTGCTGACAGCTCAGAGCCTGGAGCCTGTTTCAGATTCTGTGTCTCCCTCCTTCTGACCCTCCCCTGTTCGTGCTCTGTCTCTGTCTCAAAAATAAATAAACGTTAAAAAAAAAAAAATTAAAAAAAAAAAATATGTTATGGAAAAAAAAATGGAGGAAAGACAGTTGATATTGCCGTCAAGCAGATATTTTTCTCCCTAATGAAAGACATACGAAAACACAAAACTCAAAGAATCTTTCCAGGGCAATCCAATCCAAGGGTCTAGCCATAGATTTCTGAGTCAACATTTGCTGAAAAGGGCTTGCAATCTCTCAAAATGGAAAGTTATACCTATGTTTTCCCACCTATATTTTACTAGAATGTCATACTTTGATGTTTCTATCACAAACTAAAAAAAATAAAAGTTACAGAAAGTAGACACTACCACATCACAAAAGACTTTAAAATGCAAATATTAAGCACTTTGTTGAGGTCACAAAGGAACCAACAAAAATCAAAGGCTAACTTAAACTACAACAGTGAAGAAATTTTCCTGATGATTTAGTAATCCTTCAAATGGTAGCCAACTTTCCCTCTGGAATCATAAAAAAACAGACTAGACAAAGCAATGGTAGCAACCAAGTGGAACTCAACCATCAAGAAATAAATAAAACAGTAAATTTTTCCCTTTTTTTTCTTTCTTTCTGCTCTCATTTCCCTTCTCTTTTAATTAATTTCTAACTTTCAAACAAAATACACTAGCTTTTAAATCCAAATGCCATAATCACAAACATTTTTTAATAAGGGAAAAGATTCTTATTAAAAACATTACCAAATATACCAATGATTATCATTTGCCAAAAAATTAGGATGTAAAAAAGATAACTTTAATGAATATAATTAATATTTCACTGATGATTAAGAAGGCACTTCATAGTCTTAGGGTCTCAAGAACATCATCATTACCTAGGATATGTGTTATCTTTTTTTCTAATTTTTTTTGATGTTTATTTCTTTTTGAGAGAGACAGGGAGAGGCAAGAGCACGAGTAGGAGAGGGCAGAGAGAGGGAGACACAGAATCCGAAGCAGGCTCTGGGCTCTGAGCTGTCTGTACAGAGCCCGGTGTGTGTGTGTGTGTGTGGGGAGGGGGGGGGGGTGCTCAAACTCACGAACCACAAGATCATGACCTGAGCCGAGGTTGGACACTTAACCAACTGAGCTACCTAGGTGCCTGATGTGTGTTATCTTCTATACTTTTCAAAGCCCCTTAAAAACAAAATGCTTGGGGCACCGGTTGAGCATCTGACTCTTGGTTTCAGCTCAGGTCATAATCTCGTGGTTTCATGGGTTCGAGCCCCACACTGGGCTCTGCACCGGCAATGCACAGCCTGCCTGGGGTTCCCTCTTTCCCTCTCTATCTGCCCTTCCCCACCTGTGCTGTCTCTGCCTCTCTCAAAAATAAATAAATAAACTTAAAAAAAATTTTTTTTAATATGCTTGTGGAATCACGATTTGCTTTTCAGAATTTATGTAAAAAGGAGATACAGAGAGAAGCCTATACTTGCTGCAATGAGAACTGTTAGGAAGAGAGCCAGACATTCCAAGAAGAAACTACAAGTAAAGTCTGTAATAAAATTCAAATTCTAATTTGAATTCACCCTGTTAAAATAGTATAACTGTCATTATTTGATCATTTAGGGCAAAGCTATGTTTTCTAGAAAAGCCCTCCTTACTGCTTTGCATTGATTTGCTTTTGATTAATACAGAACTTATGACTGATTAGGCTTATCCAACATTCTAACAACCCTTGAAAAGCATTAAAAGGCATTCTGCTATAAAAATAGAAATGCCAGCATCAGGAGATAACTGGGCTGAGAAAAACTCAATGATTAATGTTTTATTATTTTAATTAGTTAGAGGCACTGTTATAAAAACCCACGGGCAATATGCACCTGATGCAGAGAAGATATTCATTCATATATAGCAATTACTATAAAACAGATAACGTGCTAGGCCAAGGCTTGACTAGGAATGATACAGCTAGCAAATAACCCTCCATAATAAGAATTACAATAAATTGCAGAATTGACTAGTTAATTTAAAACATGCTTATTAATAAAATTTTAACAAAAATCACTACAATGACCTAGTGAAAAAATGATTTATGAATATGGATTCATCAGAGAGTAATATTTTCTTAAGAATGCTGCCCTTCAGAACATTTGGCCCATCTACTTCCTTAGAACTCATTTGTATGGCATATCATGTAACAAGATCCTGGAAAGCCCAGTCTTAGCTTGCACTGAGATACTTCTAAGGAATCAGGCTAAAGGAATGAGGGAGTAGTTCAGCCCCACATGTTACATAGATTTAGAATGGGAAGGTGGAGGGAGACAACACATTTTCAAGTTCTCAAAATAATATACGAATTTCACAAAAGCAAAACAGAAGCTTTAAAAAATCTTCTATGAGGAGCAGAAAGCACAAAGCCCAAAAAGAAAATGAGAAGAACTTAAAAAGACTTTACCCATTTACTGTATTTCAAAGGTCCTGTAAATCCCATGGCTTCTATTATTTTTGTGAAGGTACCAACTTTCTCCTCAACAGGCTGTGGGGAATCCTTGGTAGTAAAAAGCTATTTAATCAAAAAGAAGGAGACAAAATTAGTTGCAGAATAATTTTTTAAAAAGAATGCTTTTGTTTCTCATTAGGCCTAAGCGCATTTTTATTGCTTAGATTTTTTTTCCACCTAGAATTTTTAATTCTCATTTTTCTGGGCATCTTATCACTCAATGCAAACACATCTGGAATTCTATCTGATATGTGTCCTCGAAATTTCAGAGCCATCTCACTGACCATATGCCTATGAACCCATGTCTAGAAAATGATAGATTTGGGCTATCAGAATAAAAATTCTATGGAAAAGAATACTTTTAAAAGGATATCTTGACCCTCATCTCCCAAAGAATTCTGAGAAGAATGTTGTATGTTTTTTTTTGTTTGTTTGTTTGTTTTTATAAATCTTTTTTTTTTTTTTTTCAACGTTTATTTATTTTTGGGACAGAGAGAGACAGAGCATGAATGGGGGAGGGGCAGAGAGAGAGGGAGACACAGAATCAGAAACAGGCTCCAGGCTCTGAGCCATCAGCCCAGAGCCTGACGCGGGGCTCGAACTCACGGACCGCGAGATCGTGACCTGGCTGAAGTCGGACGCTTAACCGACTGCGCCACCCAGGCACCCCGAATGTTGTATGTTTTTGACATAACAGGAAAAGGAAAGAGAACTACTGTCTGAAAGCAGTCAAAAGTCATTCAAAATCATAGTCACCCAAAGCAAGCACTGAATAAATGTTTCTAAACTCATATTTTTTTAGCATAACAAATTTTATTAATAACTATAGAAGATATGAGTCTTATAGTTTGCAAATAAACTCCAAGAAAAACTTATTCTAATGCTAAGCCTCTCCAAATGAAGGCAGGCTATATAATCAATAAGAAATTCTCCAGAGGGCACCTGGGTGGCTCGCTCAATTAGTTGAGCATCTGACTCTTGATTTCGGCTCAGGTCATAATCCCAGGGTCACAGGATTGAGCCCCAAGTCGGGCTCCACACTGAACATGAAGTCTGCTTGAGATTTTCTTTCTTTCTTTCTTTCTCTCTCTCTTTCTCTCTCTCTCTCCCTCCCTCCCCCTCTACCTTCTTCTCTGCTTGTGAACATCTGCTCTCTCTAAAAATAAATAAATTAAAATTCTAAAAAAAAAAATAAGAAAGAAATTCCGCAAAAGTTAAATATTATTTTATTTTTAGCATAAAAAATCCACAACAACTTTCTTCTCTAAAGTATTTTCCAGGGGCACCTGAGAGGCTCAGTCAGTTAAGCATCTGACTTCGGCTCAGGTCATGATCTCATGGTTTTTTGAGTTTAAGCCCCACTGTGGGCTCTGGGCTGACAGCTCAGAGCCTGGAGCCTGCTTTGTATTCTGTGTCTCCCTCTCTCTTTGCGCCTCTCCCACACTCTCTCTCTCTCTCTCTCAAAAATAAGTAAACATTTTTTAAAAATTAAAAAAATAATAGTGTTTTCCAAGCAAGACACTACAGTGGAAGAAATACAGGACACTGGATCAGAAGTCTTAAGTTCAATCAAATATTCAGTTGGTCTGTCACTTATCCTTGTGACCTTGGGCAAGTCAGTTCACTTCCTTGAGCCTCACTTTCTGCATTCAATAAAATTCCTTTCCTCATCCAGCTAACAATTTTACTGAGATTCAGACAAGAACACCTGTGTGAAAACAATCTATAAATGTAGAAAGCACTAATAATTCTCACCTTATTTGTGGTATGATACTTCCTATTCCACTGTACATCTATCCCAGGAATCTGTTCTGATCCACCACACGCTAGGGACTGGCTTATCTGAGGCCACTAGGGATTAAAAAAAAAAACAGATGTAAGCAACAGAGAGCATTCACTTAGTTAATCTGAGTAGAGCTACTTCAAAGTAAAGACCATAGTATCTTTCCAACCTTGTTTAACCTAGCTCCTGGTCATGTGATCACCAAACGAATCCAAGATGGGCACTAAAATGGTATCTGATACATGGTAGATACTCAATAAACATCTCCTAGATACATGAATAAATAAAAGGATTCTGTCCTGGAAACCTGGAACTAAATAAATCTGAGTCAATTCTAGGAACCAGAACTGCAATAAATACCTATCTAAACATTAGTAGCAGTGTGGAATATGGGGGGGGGAAAAGACTCTTAACAGTCCATTTTAAGTTTAAAACCTGCTTCTGCCACTTACAAGCTGGGTGGCCATGAGCAACTTACTGAACCTCAGTTGTAGGGAGGATTAAAGAAGATAACACATGTAAAGTACCTTTCACAAAATAATAAATAGTGGAAACTTCCATCATCACCATCATCACCAAAATTACTGTTGTTCAGATCAGAATTGCCTCCCTTTTATGTTCACATTGCATTTGAATGCACTTTGGCAATAAAATAACCATTATTTTCAACTATCATGTGCCAGGTACTATGCTAAGCGCCTTACATGTATTACCTTATTTAATTATCACCATAACACTATTAGGTTGGTATTAAAATCAAGACTAATAGGGGCGTCTGGATGGCTCAGTCGGTTGAGCGGCTGACTTCGGCTCAGGTCACGATCTCACGGCTTGTGAGTTCAAGTCCCGCGTCAGGCTCTGTGCTGACAGCTCAGAGCCTGGAGCCTGCTTCATATTCTGGGTCTCCCTCTCTCTCTCTCTGCCCTCTCCTGCTCATGCTGTCTCTCTCTGTCTCTCAAAAATAAATAAAATACACATTAAAAAAATTTTTTAAAAATCAAGACTAATAAACATAGCTTTGAAAATAAATTCCTAGGGGCGCCTGGGTGGCGCAGTCGGTTAAGCGTCCGACTTCAGCCAGGTCACGATCTCGCGGCCCGTGAGTTCGAGCCCCGCGTCAGGCTCTGGGCTGATGGCTCGGAGCCTGGAGCCTGTTTCTGATTCTGTGTCTCCCCCTCTCTCTGCCCCTCCCCCGTTCATGCTCTGTCTCTCTCTGTCCCAAAAATAAATAAACGTTGAAAAAAAAAAAAAAAATTTAAAAAAAAAAAAAAAAAAAAAAAAAAAAAAAAAAAAAAAGAAAATAAATTCCTAAGGGAAAAAATTTTCAACTAAGAGAGCCTCACTGTAGCATTTTTCACAAGAGTGAAAACTCGGGGGGAAAAAAGTCCAATAAGATTTCCAATAAGATGGTTAATTAAATTACAGTAAAATTATTCAATGGAAAAATCAGGTAGTCACTGAGATTTTTTAATAGACTTTATTTTTTCAAACAGCTTTAGCTTCACAGAAAAATTGAGGAGGAAATACAGAGAGTTCCCATAAACCCCTTCTCTATACACTTATCTGCCACTATCACCATCTCCCAGCAGTGGTGCATTTGTTACAACAGATGAACCTACCCTGACACATCATTATCACCCAAAGTCCATAGTTTACATTAAAGCTCATTATTTCTGACAACATGGAAACACTTATATGTATAAAATTATAGGTAAAAACAAGAACGTATATGGGCATCTCTAGAAAGAAACATACAGAAACGAAAGAGTTATGTTGTTAAATTAGAATTATGGATGAATTTAGGAATATAGTTTCCAAAATCTCAATACTATTATATTACCTTTACCAAAAAAGGGGTGAGAGGAAGCAGAAGGAGGGTCACCCCTTTAATTCTGGTTTATTCCAAGAAGAGAGGAGACACATGAAATGAAAATGATTTTTTTTCTTTAATGCTAATGAGGGAAAGATGGAATTTCTAATCAAGAATTACCATTTACTTTTCTTTCCAAATAAAGATATTAAAAAACTAGTTAGGATTCTTCTGTTCAGTCCCAGGAATACTTAATGCTTTAACTCATAGGTACTAAGTAGGCTTTGTAAAACAGACTAAATACAGACTACCTCCCATTACATCACATACATCAACGTAATGGTCCACCTAGAACACAAAGCACTTAAAACAGGTTCAAAGAACACAATTGACAACAATTGCAACTAGCAAGTTCTCTTCTACTAGATTACATGATCCTATGTATAGATTATATAGTTCCAGGAGTAACCAATGGATTCCCTATGTGACTGTCTCACCAACTGCTGTATTTCTGTCTGACCATTATTCATGAGCTAACATTTAACACTATTTGAACTACTGAAGTACCCAGGTACCTAACACCAAGGACACCACCTAGTTTCTCCATACCTACACATATATATAAATACACACATTTATTTACTTGCCCCTCAAAAAAGACTCCCTTGACCTTTAAAGACATCAATTTTTTCCTTTATTTAAATTGAAAAGATACCAATAAATAACTTTTGTAAAAGAAAAAACTACTCTGAAATATTCAAATGTCACTTTTTCAAAGAGGCCTTCTCTGACCATTTTATCTAAAAACAGTTTTGGTAGAAACTAGGTATATTACCAGAATCAAGTATAGCATGTTAGATATGGGAAACACTCAAGCATGTGTTGAATGAACAAACTCAACCACTTACATGGTTATTTCTTATTTCCTTCTTGTCCTTATCTACATACATGCCATGCATATATGCTGCACTCACCCAACCTTTATTAAATGCACACAATATGCCAGTCTTTATGTCCAGTTTTAGAATACAGACAATCCCTATCCTCGAAGAATTCATAGTCTTGTGGAGAAAAGAAAGAAGACTCACTACACAAGAAACAGAACCAAGTACCATATTTTAAAATGGCTAAAGATCATACACACACACACACACACACACACACACACACACACAGAAGTGTTAGCAAAGCTGCAGAGCAACCAGAACTCTCATACACTTCTGGTGGAAGTGTAAAATGGTACGATCATTCTGAAAAATTATTTGGCTGTATCCAAAGAAGCTGAATGTATACACATTCTATAAAACTCAGCAATTCAACTTCTAAGTATACAGCCCAACAGAAATGTGTTTACAAAAAAAAACACATACAAAAATGTTCAGAGCAGCACTATTAATAATAGCCCAAACTGGAAATAATCCAAGTACCCATCAATGGATAAATGGATAAATGAATCATGGTATATTTTTATAATAGTATACTACACGTTAATGAGAATGAATAAACTATAACTACACAGAACAATATTGATGAATTTCTAAAACAAAGTTGAATGAAAGCAGACAAACACAAGAGAGTATATACTGTATGTTTAAAAGATAAAATTATCTTATGATATTCAAAGTGAAGACTGGTTAAACTTGGTTATGGGTGGTGACTGGGGGGATCAAGGAGCTTCTTGGGTTCTATTTCTCGATCTGGGTGCTGGTTAGCTCACTTTGTAATGATTAATTCAGCTGTACACTTATGATTTATGCCTTTTTCTGTATTTTTATTATACTTCAATAAAATGTACAAAAATGCTTAAAGGTATGTAATGAACAGTGTAAACAACAGAAATTTGGAGGGAGAAAAGAATTACCTAGAGTCATCCAAAAAGACTTCACAAAGAAGCCTTAAGAAGTGGGCAGGATATGGGGGCACCTGGGTGGCTCAGTAGGTTGGGTGTCCGACTTCGACTCAGGTCATGATCTCATGGTTTGTGGGTTTGAGCCCCGCATTGGGCTCTGTGCTGACAGTTCAGAGCCTGGAGCCTGCTTCAGATTTTGTGTCTCCCTCTTTCTCTGCCCCTCCCCCACTCATGCTTGCTCACTCACTCTCTCTCTCTCTAAAATAAATAAACATCAAAAAGTAATTAAGAAAAAAAAAGAAGTGGGCAAGATAGGGAAGGTGAGTGAGAAGACAAAGTTGAGAAAGCACAGTATGGTAGAAGAGAAAACACTGAGTCAGAAGCCCCAGCTCTGCCTATCATAAATTTGTTTTGAGAACCAAATAAAACAATGTGAAAAAGATAAGCAAACTACAATGCATAACATAAATGCAAAGACCTGCTCCAGACAACTCCAATGATACTCTTTTGCAGACAGCCCCTCATTAAAATGAATATAAGATTTCACTTTTATTTTTTGTTTTCAAAAAATTCTAAAAGTAGAGACCTCCCTGATCTGAAAGAGGAAGGGAGGGGGGAAGGGGAAGGGGAGGAGGAGAAGGAGGGCAAAGAGAAGGGAAGGGAAGGGGGAAAAGAAGGGAAAGAGGAAGAGAAGGGAAGGAGGAAGGGAATAGGGTAGAGGAGGGAGGGGAAGGGGAGAGAAGGAGAAAGGAAAGAGAGAAGGGAAGGGGAAAAGGGAGAGAAGGGGAAAGGTAAGAGAAGGAAAGGGGGAAAGGAAGGGGCAAGGGGAGAGAAGGGGCAAGGGAAGGGTAGGAAAGGGGGAAGGGAAGGGTAGGAAAGGGGGAAGGGAAGGGGAAAGGAGGAAAGGAAGGGGAAAGGAGGAAAGGAAGAGGAAGGGGGAAGGGAAGGGAAGAGGAAGGGGAAAAAAGAAAAAAGGAAGGAAAGGAGGGAAGGACTCAAGCAATTACTGAATATTGTGGGTGTATGTATCTGTTCTTTTAAAAAGCTCTACCAAGGCACAGTCTACCTTACACCTCTTTTATTTTCTGTCCCATTGCTCAATATCATTCTGGGCATAGAGTCGGCACTCAATAAAACTTAGGTAGATTTTTTTCTTTTTTCTTTTTTTTTAAATAGAAGGACAATCTGGAGAAGTCCAGAAAATAACCACAGGAGTGATCAAAGAGATGAATAAAAGGTCCTAGTGGAAAGGTTAAAAGGAATTAAAATGGAAGGCTAAAATGTTTAGCTTGGAGAAAAAGCAACTGAAGAACTAAGGAGTAACTCAGAATAACAACACTTGAGCTGGAAGAAATCTGAGATCTAAGTCCAAACTTTTCATTTCACAGATGAGGAAACTAAGAACTAGGGAGAATTTGCAACTTGCTTAAGGTAGTTTTAGGACAATATTTTTGTTTGTTTGTTTCAGTATATACAGTAAGGATGAAATTTACCCAAGTAGCAATGAACATACAAATAGCAACAAAACAGCAGTTACAATTTATTGAAGCTCTCCTATATGCCCAGGACGTATATGCTTGATGTTTTACTTGCATCATCTCACAACAATTTTGCAAGGTTGGTAGTATTTTTTCCTATTTTGGAAATGAGGACACTTAAGCCCAAAGAAGTAAAGTTCATTAAGGGATTAAACATATATTCAGAGCTATCTTTTTTCCCCTACATCAAGCTGCTTTCAAAAACCTAAATAGGGGTCAATAACATATGCTCATGCACACCTAACACAAAGATGTGGATTTCTAAACATTCCAAATATCATTCTCCAATTAAAGGAATCAGGGCTCCTTAGGAGAAACTGTTGAATCTAGGACTAAAGCAAAGAAAATACAAGATAAACCTGAAACATCTTGTGGTGCTAGGAAATAAAGAATGTTCAAAAATAATGAAAGCATGTAGAAAAGGAACTTGAAGGAGTTCCTAACAGCCAAACCCGGGATAATCCGATCAACAAAATAAATAATAGGCATAATAAATTATAACTCATAGAAGGAAATAAATATCTATGAGCTCATACTCATATAAATAGTTGAATAAATAAATGGAGAAGTGACACCTCTTCCTTACAGTACAATTCCAAGCAATAAATATAGTAGTAATGATGGAAATAGAAAATGATCATTATACAAACACCAGAGTAATGATTACTGCAGTCAAGAACCATCAACAGAATTACCACATGATGCAGCAATCTCACTTCTGGGTATATATCCAAAAGAATTCAAAGCAGGCTCTTGAAGAGATATTTGCACACTATATTAATACAGCATTATGCACAATAGCCAAGATGTGGAAGCAACCCAAATATCCATCAAAATGGACAAAGCAAATGTGGTATATACATATAATGAAATATTATGTAGCCTTAAAAAGGAAGGAAATCCTGTCACATACTACAACATGGATGAACCTAAGGACATTATGCTAAGCAACATAAGTCACAAAAGGACAAATAATATATGATTCCACCCATATGTAATATCTAAAATAGTCAAAATCATAGAAACAGAAAGTAGAATGTGGTTGCCAAGGGTAGGGTGGGGTGGAATTAGTGTGTAACAGGTGTAGAATTTCAGTTCAGCAAGATGAAAAAATTCAAGAGATCTATTGTATGACAATGTGAATATACTTCACACTACTAAACTATATACTTCAAATGGTTAACATAGTAAATTTAATGTTACGTGGGTTTTTTTAAACTACAACTTTCAAAATAATTAATTAATGTTATGTATCCTAACAACAACAAAAAAAGAACTATTGATGGATGCTAAAAGTAGTGAGCAAAAGTATGATGAGAAACAAGATATCTGCATAGTCTCTAAGTATCTGCTCACATGGTACTTACTAATTACAAAAGGGAAAATAGTAACTTCATAGTAGGGAAACCTGACAGGCACCAATTTAATAATCAAGTGATTAAAGTCAATGTCACCAGTAATAGGACACACTGGCATTATATATCCCCGGATATTTTACACTAAGAAGGGAATATCACTTTTGCCAAAAATGCATGACCTAATTATAAGAAACCCAATTGAAGAACCAAAAAAAGGACATTAGTAGAAAAGACTGGTAAAATTGGACTGAGTTGCATAGATTAGTTAATAGCATTATATCAATGTTAATTTCCTGGTTTCAATAACTACACTATAATCATATAAGACACTTAACATTAGAGAAAGCTAGACAAAGGGTATTTGGGAACCCTACTGTTTTTACAACTTTTCTGTAGGTGTAAATTATCTCAAAATAAAAAAAAATTTAAGTACACTCACCAAAATATGACAGAACTTTAAAATGTTTTTGTAAGTTTATTTATTTATTTTGAGAGAGAGAGAGAGAAACAGCGAGGGAGGAGCAGAGAGAGGGGGGGGGGAGAAAGGATCCAAAGTGGGCTCTGTGCTGACAGCAGCAAGCCCAATTTGGGACCCAAACTCATGAACTCCAAGATCACGACCTGAGCCAAAGTCAGACGCTTAATCAACCGAGCCACTCAGGCGCCCCAAAATATGACACAATGTTAAGTTTATGTAGGAAAGACAGACATGATGGGGTGCCTGGTGGCTCAGCTGGTTAAGTGTTGGACTCTTGATTTCAGCTCAGGTCATAATCTCACGGTTTGTGGGGTCAAGACCTGCATTGGACTCCACACTGACTCCAGCGGGGAAAGCCAGCTTAAGATTCTCTCTCTCTGCCCCTCCCTCTCTAAATAAATAAATAAATAAATAAATAAATAAATAAATACTTAAAAAAAAAACAAAGACAGAAATGAGAATACAACATCCCTCGCTTTTTGAAAATGGTTAACAGGATTATAGCATAGGACATTATCTTAGAGATCATGTGATACTATTACTCAACAAATGAAGGTTTCTTTTATGTCATGCCCTTAGTATACACTCTTCCAACTATTGCCTGAATATTTCCAGTAACAGGAAATTTACTATGTAAAAATTTAGCCCACCCATTCCATGACACCACAATTCTAATTAACATAAAGCTCTTCTTAATTCTGAACTAAATACGCCTCCTAGTCAGACATGTACCTGAGGAAAAACAGAGTTTTCTAACCAGGGGTCCTCGAAGTGGGAAGATGTGCCAATAAAGCACATGTCTAGTTTATTTACCCTGGCTAAAATTATATCCTGTCAGCATGAGATAAACCACTCTAAGTTATTTACATGGATGTTTTGCTATAATGATGTCTCAGAACCTAATATAGTACCTGATACATATTAGGTAGTCAATAAATGTTTATTGATTCAAAGAATGAGGCACAAGTCAGAGATTCACACAAGGAGTTCCCCCCTTCACCAACTATATACACACAAAAACAAATGACTTAGAACTCTATGATAATTCTATTAAAATTTTCCATGCACAAAAAGTAACAGAATGTTGCCCACTCTGAAAAGAAATACCTGCATGCCTACACAAAATAGATGCCTCTTCTGTATAGGCATATTCTTCATTCATTCAACATACATTCAGTGCCTACTCCGTGCCAGGGTTAGTGAGCTCAGGAAATACAGGCACAAACAATACATGTCCTCAGAAGGGCAAGGTTTACACACTAATTAGGGGGAATTACACTATATTTTAAATAGTTGTAATATATTTATATGAATAAATTATATAATATATCAAAAATAATTTTAATCACATCACATATGAAAAAGAAGTTAATGGCTACAGAAGGAATTCATATAAATTGGTAAAGAGTTTATATGAATAAATTCCCATAGATAAATGGAGAAAAGATATAAGCATTTATGATTTTACAAACTGGAATACAACTGGTAAACAGAAAAATGTTTAACCTTGACAGATAAAGAAATACAAAGCAAAACAAGATAACATTTTCTACCCTGTTAAAATTTTTTTTAAAACACCCAATTTAGAGGAAGTTAATGAAAAACTAGTTATATATACATTGCTGATGGCAATATAAACTAAAACCACCTTTTGGAGAGAGAAACTGCCCATACTCATTGACCCAGGGTATACCCTCCTAGGAATTCATCTTTAATAAAGTAAAAATTTATTAAACTATCAAGAAATAGTAACTACACTAAAGCCTACGACAAAAAAAAATTTTTTTGCAAATAATTTTAGTATCAAAGTCTAAGTAAATAGAATAACATGTAGCCATCAAAAAATATAATTATGCAATCTATCTAACATGAATAATGTCTGCTCCAATAAGTGAAAAGGCACCAGAAAATAAAATTCTGTGGATATTTGTTAAGGTATCTACGGAAAAAATTAGTATGCACACACTGGAGTCCTACATAAGGACTGGAAAAAAACCAGCAGATGTTTTCACGTTTGAGGTCATGGGTGACTTTTATTTCCTTTATTACTAAATTATTTGTATAATTAACAAAAATCAGGAGAAAAAACTCTCAAAGAGGGTCCAAAGTAATGAATCATGTGGTCAATGATAAACAAAGGCCTCAAATAATTGTTCCTTGGATTCTGTGTTCATAAAAAGAAAAAAAAAGAAAGGAAGAAACATTTCTTACCCCAAATAAAAGTGGCACAATGTGGCTACAAAAAGAAACCTGCAGTTAACTCTGAGATGAATATCTGGAAACATTCCCAACAGTAAAAATCATCAGACTGTAGCATGGTATCCTAGGCTAAGTTCCACTGCTGGGGTATTTAGAAGCAACGCCCTAGACACCATACTGTAGGAATCAGTCCTGAGCTGGCACCACAGAGACCCAGAAGTGGTCTCATGAGGTTTTTCCATCACACAATTTGTTTGGCTAATCTATAAATATATGACATTTGAAAATAAACACTAAGGTTTTCATACCAAGCAAAGGAACAACAAACCTTACCTGGAAAGTACCAGACAGAGCCCTGCCCCACTGTGCCTGTGTAGAGGACACAGGTACCAATAGGCTGCATACTGGAACCCACTGGGAAATCCGGTTTCTCTAGAGAAAGAAAAAAAGGCTGTCAAGAATCTATATCCAACTCCATGAGTAGAAGTTTAGAAATTCTGCCAGAACAGGATACATGAAAAGAGAACTTCCAAAACAGGGCCAGGAACAAGCTTCCTCCTGCTCATCTCTCCAAGGATAAAATGTACCCCTACCTATTCCTGATTCATGGACTAAAACAACTCTAGTAAAGGCTGACTCAAGGAGGGGGACATGGGCTCCCTCTCAGGAGAGTAACAAAATAAGTAGACTTCAGGCATTTTACAATTAGATTATCATTTAAATTGAGAGTCTGCAATGCCTTTTCATAAACACTGATTTATCTGATCTTCATAGAATCCCTTTATAGTAAGCAGTGTCATCCCCAAAAGGATGAAGAAACTAGGGCTGACATTTTTAGGGTAGGAAAACACTAAGCCAAATTGATTTCCAAAACAAAAGAGAGAGATTAAATGGCTGTTAGAGTTAATGACTGAAGTTCAGTTTCCCCCTAGGGTATTAACCAACCTCAAAAAGGTCTCTGGGCCAAAGTGAAAGGCTGGGCTGGGGAAAGGAAGAGCTATCTTGCTACCTGAGAAGCCTACTCTATTTTATGAACCTGAAATACATCACACTGTATAAATGGCATTCGTGTACACAGGACTGGAGATGTCTATTCTAGGAACCAACTCTGAGGGATCCAAGGGTCTCTTTCATTTGACCTATATAAAACTTATAGGGCCACAATAAGGGCTGAATATAAAATTATTTAAAAACACTTTGCCTAGGGGCGCCTGGGTGGCGCAGTCGGTTGAGCGTCCGACTTCAGCCAGGTCACGATCTCGCGCTCCCTGAGTTCGAGCCCCGCGTCAGGCTCTGGGCTGATGGCTCAGAGCCTGGAGCCTGTTTCCGATTCTGTGTCTCCCTCTCTCTCTGCCCCTCCCCCGTTCATGCTCTGTCTCTCTCTGTCCCAAAAATAAATAAACATTGAAAAAAAAAATTTTTTTTAAAAACAAAAAAAAAACACTTTGCCAAACATAAACTACAATACTAGGAGTCAAAGATCTGGATTCCAGTTTTAACTCAGCTATTCTAATATGATCTTTACAAGTAATTTAACTTCTACAATGCACAGATTCCTTATAGCAATTATTAGTAATACTTATGAGCATTTGTTCTGTGACAGGTACTTTCCTAGGTACTTTACATATATAAACTCACTTAAAACACACAATCATCACCGAATGACCTAGGAATATTGCCATTATCCCACTTATATGGATAAAGAAACTGAGGTATACATAGGATAAGGAATTTCCCAAGGCCACATAGTTAATACAATGATCTGAACCCAGACAGCCCAACTTCAGGATCCATGCTCATTTATGGGATGAAAGGGTAAAAGGAATATCTCCAAAGTATCTTCTAACACTCTATGAACTAGTCTTGAAACAACTAAAACACAGTATAGTATTGTGGCAAGAGCCACGTACTTGGAATCAGAAAACACTGATTTGACTCTTGGCTCCACTGAAAGCTACAAGCCTTTGTTGTCTCTTCTATAAAATAAAGGAAAAAAATCCCTACTTCTCAGGACTTAAGAAAAATCAACAAACGTACCTTGTAACATGTCCAACTCAATAAATATTAAGTTGAATCTGAATCTCCATTTCCTCATGAGTAGGCAACAAGTGATAGGGATAATGTACATGGAGAAAGGTGCAGGAATTTTAAACGTAGAGAGGCCTTCTAAAGTGTCTCACAGTTTTTAAATTGTGTAACTGTTTTTAATAGGCTACTCACAACACCTTATGTTTCAAATGAAAAGTAAAGTTTCAAAATATTTTATTTCAGCTGAGGTTCGATCTGTTGGGATAATGTTCAAATAAGAGACCATTACTGGCTTTTTGTTTACTAATGCTGAATCATTTGCCAGAATCATTCACTGTTAGATGTTCCTTTCCTAAAAATGTAAATATGGGATAAGATGAAACTTCTGCAGATTCAAGCCAAGGGAGGCAGGGGGAAGTAAGAGGAAATTACAAGTAGGAACAATGCAAACTTTTGGAAGATCTTCTGAAGAATTTCATCATATTTTTCCCCACGTCAACAAAATTTTTCTCTGTAATTTTGGTTCTACTTGGTTTTATGCCAATACATTAAATCAGTTCTTATTAGAAGAAAGAAGCAATCAGCTCTGTTCTTTCCTTCTCCAATCCTACAACAACAACTCTTGTTCAAACCCTTAATTGAAACTGAGCAGAAAGGGTATGTAGCAGAAAGGGTATTTGAATCCCAAGATTCTTATTGAATAGCTGTGTGACCCTGAACTAGCTACTCAACATTCTGGACCTCCATTTTCCCTTATGTAAAGTGGGAATAATAAAAGCTATCTCACAGGAGTGTTCCAAGGATCATATGTAAAAGCACCTTGAGAATACTAAAATACACACAAAAGCATCATTACTGTTATTAACAACTGTTACTGAATTATGTAAATAAGCTTCTCTTTCACCAGCAAACTGTCATAGAAAAAAGAACTATTTTCTTAAAATATTGTTTTTAACCTGGAATTCCCTTTCTCAAAAGCTTGCAGTGCCTCCAAGTGCCTCTTTAATCAAACGTCAACACCTGATCTTGACCAACTAGACCCCTCTAGACTCATCTTTATATTTACATACCCTGCCTTGTATTCTCCATTCAGCAGTTCCAAAACCTGACTCAGATTCTCTGGTTTGGGAATTACTACTCCTCTCCACACAAGCTAATTCCCTTCTAGTCAGTTCCTCTGGGACTCTCTTCTTCCCTCCTCCCCAACCCATGAGTTCATTAGCTTCAAAAAGTTTCCTCAGGGGCACCTGGGTGGCTCAGAACGTTAAGCTACCAACTCTTGGTTTCAGCTCAGGTCATGATCTCAGTTTGTGAGTTCAAGCCCTGCATTGGGCTCTGTTCTGACAGTGCAGAGTCTGCTTGGGACTCTCTTTCTCCCTCTCTCTCTGCCCCTTCCCACCTTGCACTCTCTCTCTCTCTCTCAAAATAAATCAATAATCTTTAAAAAAAAAAAAAAAAAAAAAAGGTCTCCCCAGACTCCAGGTACTGGTTCTACTGACTCTACTTGGTCCATATTCCTTCCCACTTCTCCCAGTACTTCATTTATAAATATAAATCTGTGGGGGGGGCCTGGGTGGCTCAGTCAGTTAAGTGTCTGACTTAGGCTCACTCAGGCCATGATCTCGTAGTTTGTGGGTTCGGCCCTGTGTTGGGCTCTGTGCTGACAGCTTAAAGCCCGGAGCCTGCTTCGGATTCTGTCCCCCTCTCTCTCTGCCCCTCCCCTGCTTGCTCTCTCTCTCTCTCTTTCAACCTCTCTCTCAAAAATAAATTTTAAAAATTTCTAAGAAAGAAAGAAAGAAAGAAAGAAAGAAAGAAAGAAAGATATTTTTAAAAATCTGTGGAAGTACTTAGTTCACTCTTACAGGTACTAACATATCAGGCCTATGACAATTAGCAAACCTCAACTTCCAAGTTCAGGAAAACATTTACAGCCATTTCCAATGGTTAGAATTACTGCCTTAACTTAGGCTAATATATACACCATTATTAAGTGGGAAGAGGTTTTATTGTCTTTTTACCTCACCAACACTTCAAAACCAAAATCTTAAAGACAGGTTTCATGTTTTTACTTTCTGTACATATTGTTAACTGCAGGTGATTTTACATTTGTATTTCAAAATATTCTGACAGACCAGTTTTTCAACTACAGCTTTAATCAGTCCATTGACCAGCCTGTTGCTGCATGTGTTTTTTTAAGATACTGTACATAGTATTTTCCTTGGCTTACTCATGAATTGGAAAAGGCTTTACAGGTAGTCCATCCTCCTATTCTCCGTAGTTTTGCTTTATAAAGTGACTATAAACACTGAGTTAGCAAATACTGAACCATTGCTCCTAGAGAAAATACAGGGTTAGGTTCCTGCAAGCCTCTGGTCACAACATTTTCATGAACCAACCAATACATAACCTTGTGTGTTTCTCTTTAAAGACATCTTATTATTTATAAATATACAATTAACTCATTAACATTGAACTCATGGACAATAGCACTGTAACTCACTCCTGAACAAAACTTATCTAACACGTAAGTTTTCTCTATAAGGAATATCACAGCCTTCTTGCACTTAGTAACACTAGATAACTACATTTAGGGGCCATATTAAACAGGGAAATCACCAACAAGGCACAAAAATACAAAAACTTTAGCATTAAATAGACTGTGAAAACAATACTTATTTACAGTATAAGAGCTGAAATAAGTCAGCATATCGATCTCAGCAAGGACTTGCATGCTGCAGCTCCAATTTTTCACTCCTCTGCACATATCCATAAATGACCATTGAAAGTGCCATGAATATTGATTTGGGAATTACAAATAAATCTTAGCAAGTATAATGAATTCAAAAATACAGAATCTTGAATAATGAAGATCAACCATAGTCACCAAATCTACTCTGTAAAGGTTCACTGGTTCCTGTAGTCTGAATGCCATGGATACTAATTTAATTCCATAATCCAGAGGATAAACACTATTGTAGCAAACTATCCTGCAAATTATGAAGTGGCATGCTACAAAAGGATACTTAGACATACCAGAGGAGCAGAGAATGTTCAACAATTCCTTCCATCATTACTGAATCCTCTGCCTCCTCCCACTTTGTTGGGGGTTCCAATCTGAGCTTTAAAAGATTGATTACGGGGTGCCTGGGTGGCTCAGTCAGTTGAGCGTCTGACTTCGGCTCAGGTCATGATCTCACGTGAGTTCCAACCCCGCGCAGGGCTCTGTGCTGACAGCTCGGAACCTGGAGCCTGCTTTGGATTCTGTGCCTCCCTCTCTCTCTGCCCCAACCCACTCGCATTCCATCTCTGTCTCTCTCAAAAATAAACATTTAAGGGGCGCCTGGGTGGCGCAGTCGGTTAAGCGTCCAACTTCAGCCAGGTCATGATCTCGCGGTCCGTGAGTTTGAGCCCCGCGTCGGGCTCTGGGCTGATGGCTCAGAGCCTGGAGCCTGTTTCCGATTCTGTGTCTCCCTCTCTCTCTGCCCCTCCCCCGTTCATGCTCTGTCTCTCTCTGTCCCCAAAAAATAAAAAAAAAAATAAAAAAAAAATAAACATTTAAAAAATGTATATAAAAAAAAAAGATTGATTACATCCGGGAAAGATTTGAGCAAATCATTAAATATATTAAGATTGGGCATATCAGTAAATATATGTATTAATTATTATGTACATTAAAATTTCTATTATAGAAAGGCAGAAAGGTACAATAAACCCCAAGATACTAGTATGAATTTAGAGTTATTGGTATGGGTTATTAATATGTATAGACAAATACAGAAATAGATGTGTTTATGTAAATGTATACACATACATGTGCTTCCTATTCCTGTCCTGATAGGTCCTGGAAGCAATGCCCACATCCAGCATCCAGACTTGGTTTCTGAATAGTACTAGTCACTAAAAAGAACTAGTGGTCTCTGGAAAAAAGTTGATTCGGAACGGGGTTGATGCTCCTTAAAGCCTTACTTGCAAAGAAATGGCATTATTTGATCTGTTTAGTAGCTCTTTAGAAGACTCCATCCAATGTAAAACTCATTCAACATGAAAAACTGAAAAAAACATTTCTGCAGGAGCACTCATTGAAAACAATTGTTTAACTTCATAACTGCCTGAGGCAATGGATAATACATGGAGAAAACAATAGGCTAACAAAAGAAGCTTAAAAGGAAAAGCAAGAGAATGAGCTTTGAAAAGGTATGACATATTCCTGGGAATCTGAAGGCCACGCATATGCACAGGGCTGTGCACAAGAACAGGAAAGACCTGAGACCTCTGGTTAACCTTGAGGCTCTGCACAAGCAAGAAGTGAAATTTAAGGCAGAGATGTTAAATGATTGTAAGACTGTTGATGGTGTACCACAACATGTGCACGGAGCCCTTCAGCAAAAAACAGAAGACTTACTGGTTCCAGGTATTTAAGAAGTCTCCAATCATTACCTGACCACTAAGCTAACTGAGCTGAGACCATACAACAAAGAATATAGACTTTACAGGGTTAATTCAGAAATATCACTAAACAGAAAAACAATAACAAACTCTGGGAAAGGACAGACCTGACTTCCAGAGTTGCCACATATTATTTAAAATGTCCAGTTTTCAACCAAAAAAAAAAAAAAAAAAGTATGAAACATGTAAAGAAACATAAAAGCATGGTCCATACACAGAAGGGGAAAAAAAAATCTACAGAAACTGTCCCTGAAGAAGCTCACATGTTAGATAAACTAGACAAAGACTGTGAAACTATTTAAAGTTTATTTATTTTGAGTGGAAGCACAAGCAGGAGAGGGACAGAGAATCCCAAGCAGGCTCCACGCTGTCAATGCACAGCTCAACGCAGGGCACAATCCCATGAACCATGAGATCATGACCAGAGTCAAAATCAGGAGTCAGACACTTAACCTACTGAGCCACCCAGGCACCCCTAAATATGTTTATAATCTAAAGGAAACCATTCTAAAGAACTACAGCAAAGTATAAGAATGCTATCTCACAAAATAGAGAATATCAACAGAGAAATTATTTAAAAAAAAAAACAAATTCTTGTGTTGAAAAGAACAATAAATAAAATGAACATTTCCCTAAAGGGGTTAAACCGCAGATTTGAGCAGAAGAGAAAATCAGTGACCGTGAAAATAGATCAACCAAGATTATCCAAACTAAGGAACAGAAAGAAAAAAGAATGAAAAAATTTTAACAGAGCTTCAGAGACCTACGAGATACCATCAAATGTACCAACATATGTATAAGGGGAGTCTCAGAAGGACAAGAGGAAATAAAGGGAAACAAAAAATATTTGAAGAAATACTGGCAGAAAATATCCCAAATTTGATGAAAAACATCAATCTATAAATCCAAGAAACTCAACTAACTCCAATAGCATAAATGCAGAGAAATCTATAAATAGATATATGTTGGGTGCCTCAGTGGCTCAGTCGGTTAAGCATCCAACTTCAGCTCAGGTCATGATCTCACAGTTTGGTTCGTGAGCTGAAGCCCCACATCAGGCCCTCTGCTATCAGCACAGAGACTGCTTCAGATCCTCTGTCTCCCTCTCTCTGCCCCTCCCCAGCTCATGTGGTACACACACAAGTGCTTGCTCGCTCTCTCTCTCTCTCAAAAATAAGGTGAAACAGGGGCACATCAGTGGCTCAGTTGGTTAAACGTCCAACTCTTGGTTTCAGCTCAGGTCATAATCTCACAGTTCATGAATTCAAGCCCTGCATCTGCTGTCAGCACAGAGCCTGCTTGAGATTCTGTCTCTCCCACTCTCTCTCTGCCCCTCCCTGCCTCTCCCTCTCTTGCTCTCAAAATAAATAAACTTAAAAAATTTTTTTAAATAAATAATATATAATAAAATAAATAAAGTGTTAAAAAAAAGACATCATAATCAAGCTGTTGAAAAACAAAAACACAGAATCTTGAAAGCAGCAAGAGAAGCTATTCAACATGTACAAGAGATCTTTGATAACATTAATAGCTGATTTCTCCTCAGAAACCATGGAAAACAGAAGGCAATGGGATGAAAAATTAGGACTTTCTAGATAAACAAAAACTGAGAAAACCAACAGCAGACCTGCTCTACAGCAAACACTAAAAGGAGAACTTCAGGCTGAAATGAGACCTCTGACAGTACAGTAACTCAAATCCACATGAAGAAATAAAGTGCACTGATAAAAGCAACTACTTGGATAAATTAAAAAAATACAGCATAAGTATATTTTTTGTTTTTAATTATTTTTATTTTTTTAATTTGTTTTAATGTTTTATTTATGAGAGAGAGGCAGAGTGTGAGAGGAGGAGGGGCAGAGAGGGAGGGAGACACAGAATCCAAAGCAGGCTCCATGCTCTGAGCTGTCAGCACAGAGCCCGACACAGGGCTCAAACCCACAAACAGTGAGATCATGACCTGAGATGAAGTCAGAGCTCAACCAGTTGAGCCACCCAGGCATTCCTCTATTTTTATTTTTAACTTAAAAGGCAACAGCATTAAGCAAAAATTGTAAATCTATGCTGATGGGCACACAATGTTTAAATATATAATTTGAATGACATTAATGGCACAAGGGAGCCAGGAAGGAATGGAGCTAAATGGAATCACAGGGTTGTTTTTTTTTTTAATGTTTATTTATTTATTTTTGAAAGAGTGTGTGCGCGCGCATGTGTGTGTGTGTGTGTGCGCGCGCGCGCGCGCGCGCGCGCGCGCGCACGCAAGCATGGAGGCAAGAGGAAGGAGGGAGGGGCAGAGATAATCCCAATCAGGCTCCATCTGTGCTGTCAGTGCAGAGCCCAACGTGGGGCTTGAACCACAAGATCATGACCTGAGCTGAAGTTAGACACTTAACCAACTGAGCCACCCAGGACCCCCAAAGTTTTTATATATTACTGAAATTAAGTTGATATTAATTCAAACTGGATTGTTATAAATCAAGATGTTAATTGTTATCACCACAGCAAACACAAGGAAAATAATAAAAAATACAATAAAACCTTATACCATATACAAAAATTAATTCAAAATTGATCAAAGATCTAAACATAAGACCTAAAACTATGACACTCCTAGAAGGAAACATAAGGGAAAAGCTTCATGACATCAGATTTGGCGATGATTTCTTGGCTATGACACCAAAGCCCAGACAACAAAAGAAAAAATAGTTAAGTTGGACTTCATCAAAATTAAAAACTTTTGTGCATCAAAGACTACTATCAACAAAGTAAAAAGATAACCCATGGAATGGGACAGAGTATTTGCAAATCATAGATGTGATAAGGCACTGATTCCAGAATATAAAAAAAAATTCCTACAGCTCAACAACAAACAACTCAATTAAAAAACGGGCAAAGGACTCAAATAGACATTTGTCCAAAGATATACAAATGGCCAACTTGCATATAAAATATGCTCAACATCATTAATCATTAGAGAAATGCAAATCAAAACTACAATGAGATATCACCTCACACCTATTAAGATGGCCACATGAAGGAAAAAAAAGAAAGAAAGAAAATAATAAGCATTAACAAAGATGTACAGAAACTGGAGCCCTTATGCTTTCCTGGTGGGAATGTAAACTGGTGCAACCACTGTGGGAAATAAAATGGCAAATGCTCAAAAAATTAAATATAGAATTACCATATGATCCATATGATCTATTTCTGAATATATACCCAAACGAAGTAAAAACAGGGACTTGAAAAGATATAAATAGTGGCAGCACTATTTCATAATAGCCAAAAGATGGAAGCAACCCAAGTGTCTATCCTCAAAAGAATGGGTAAACAAAATGTGGTTTATACATACAATGGAATATTATTCAGCCTTAAAAAGGTAGGAAACTCTGACACATGTTACAACATGGAAGAACCTTGAAGACATTATGCTGAGTGAAATACACCAGTCACAAAAGGACAAATACCCTATGATTCCACTTATATGAGTACCTACAGTAGTCAAAATCATAAAGACAGGGGGCGCCTGGGTGGCGCAGTCGGTTAAGCGTCCGACTTCAGCCAGGTCACGATCTCGCGGTCCGTGGGTTCGAGCCCCGCATCAGGCTCTGGGCTGATGGCTCAGAGCCTGGAGCCTGTTTCCGATTCTGTGTCTCCCTCTCTCTCTGCCCCTCCCCTGTTCATGCTCTGTCTCTCTCTGTCCCAAAAATAAATAAAAAAAAAAAAAAAAAATCATAAAGACAGAAAGAATGATAGCTGCTTGGGACTAAGTAGAGGGGGGCATAATGATTTATCATTTAATAGGCAGAATTTCAGTTTTGCAAGATAAAAAGAGTTCTGTGAATGACGGTGTGATGGCAGCGTAACAATGTGAATACATTTAATACCATTCTGAACTGTATAGTTAAAAACTATTAAAATGGTACATTTTATATTATCTATATTTTACTACAATTTTTTTTAAAAAGCACAAGAGTGGGGGCAGCTGGGTGGCTCAGTCAGTTGAGCGACTGCTTTGGCTCAGGTCATGATCTCACGGTTTGTGAGTTCAAGCCCTGCATCAGGCCCTGTGCTGACAGCTCAGAGCCTGGAGCCTGCTTCAGATTGTGTGTCCCTCTCTCTCTGCCTCTCCCCCACTCGCACTTCGTCTCTGTCTCTCAAAAATGAATAAACATTAAAAAAAATTTTTTTTAATAATAAATAAATAAATAGCTAGCACAAGAGTGGCTTTCTGCGGTTTCTAATACTGTCAAAATAAAGCAAAAATGACCACCAATGCCCAGAACAGCTCATAAACCATAAACAAGTCCCACTGTACTACTCAAATATCCAGTTCCTCTGCTGGAGCTACTTAGCAATAGCAATGTTTTAGCTTCCTCTTCCTTCTTAAACCCATTATTGGAGAAGGGAAAAAAGAATAAAAAATAAGGGGAAACTAATGAGACTGTTTGAGGAATATTACTTCTCTGTGGTTCCAATTTCTTATCTTAAAATGGGGGAAATAATAGTGCCTACCTTATCAAAGGGCTAGTGTAAGGATTAAGTTCACATATATACAGTATACAAGAGTGCTTACCATATGGTAAGTGCCCTATAAATGTTAGCTATCCATATTACTCCCCAGGAAAACTCAACATCTTATTTCAACTACAACCTATATCTCTGCTTGCTTGCTTAGTCTCTCCTGAACACCAACTCACCAGCTGCGTAAAAAAAAAAAAAAAAAAAAAAAAACTTAGGGCACCTGGATGGCTCAGTCAGTTAAGCCTCCAACTCTTGATCTGAGTTCAGGTCTTGATCTCAGGGTGG
Source organism: Leopardus geoffroyi (assembly GCF_018350155.1). NCBI lineage: Eukaryota > Metazoa > Chordata > Mammalia > Carnivora > Felidae > Leopardus > Leopardus geoffroyi. The sequence goes on along the minus strand of NC_059336.1, from coordinate 23,811,354 downwards.
TTACTTCAAGCACCACGCTGGGTGTGAAGCCTACTTAAAAACAAACAAACAATAAAATACCACCATCTCCAACTGGATATTCTCAGTGAAGGACACTGCTGTATTAACTCAGTCATCCAAGGCAGACCTAGGACTCACTGTTAGACACCCCTCTCCCTCACCCTCAATATCCAACCTTCCACCAAACCCTGTAGACTCTGTTTCCTCAATACTTGTTGAAATCATCCCTTCCTCTATAACCACACTTTCCCTGCCTCCTCTTAGTACAGGCCCTCTACTTCTTCCAGGATTACGTGAGTAGTTCTGGCTGGACTTTGGGACCCGAACCTCAGCCCACTCTGACTGATCCTTCCACAACTGCTACAGGGATATATTAAAGCAAAAATCTCCTAGTGGATATAAGTGTTTATATGGGTTTTTTTTTTTACTTTTTTTACACTTTCAAAATGAAATTTGTAAATTTCAATTTAAAAATGATAAAAGAAACTAGGGGCAACTGGGTGGCTCAGTTGGTTAAGTGTCCAACTTTGCCTCAAGTCATGATCTCATGGTTCATGAGTTTGAGCCCTGTGTTGGGCTCTGTACTGAAAGCTCAGAGCCTAGAGCCCGTTTCAGATTCTGTGTCTCCCTGTCTCTCTGCACTTCCCCCCTCACACTCTGCCTCTCTCTCGAAAATAAATAAATATTTTTAAATTTTTTTTAATAAAAAAAAAGAAAGAAAGAAACTAAAGTGTTCCCCTCATCAGTGGTGGTTGCAGGAGAGAAGAGGAGAAAAGGACTGCAAAAGAGTACAAAGAAATTTTGGAGACTGACAGATATGTTCATTATTTTTATTGTGGTGATAGCTTTTCAAATATATACCTATGTTAACAGTTATCAGGGGTTAAGCGTCCGACTTCGGTTCAGGTCATGATCTGAGTTTGAGCCCTGCATTTGGCTCCGTGCTGACAGTTCAGAGCCTGGAGCCTGCTTCGGATTCTGTGTCTCCCTCTCTCTCTGCCCCTCCCCTGATTGCACGCTGTCTCTCTCTCTCTCTCTCTCAAAAATAAAATAAAACATTAAAAAAAATTTTTTTAAACAGTTATCAAATTATATAATTAAATAAGTGCAACACTGTACATCAATTATTCTTTAACTTTAAAAATTTAAATGAAAAAAGAGTAAATATCAAAAAAAAACCCTTTAAAAACAAACTCTTTTGCATTAAAAACAGAAGCTTTGACATAGATGCCATCTACAGCATGATAGATGACACCAAGTAATATGTATACATCGCCATCAAGGACTACCTGTCTGTATCCAGCACAAGTACCAAAAGGTCAGGGAGTGCATAACCTTGTCCTAGAACCCAGTCTCCAGGGCCAGGCGCAAACTGGCAACCACAGGAAACCAGCCTAGACACTGAGCTGCTATCAGCTCACGTTAGGTTGCACACTATTCAAAGCTCCTCAGTGTGCATTTGTAGTTTACCCATGATGCAACTCCTCAACCCATTTGAAGGACTCAGGGTCTCAGCCTATAGAAGTACCCCAGTGGTTTATACTATAGGCAGGAGAGAAACTTTAAAATGAAGATTGGGTTGGTTTCAACTTGAAAATTATTTGAAAAATAAAATCCAAAAATGAAAATTATTTGAAAAAAAAAAACTTTAAAAATAAATCTTCCCTTGCTTAAAACATTTCAAAGGGTCCCCTGTGCCTCAGGATAAACCTCTAATCCTAACCATGAGACACACGGCCCTGAATCCTGCCATTTCACCATAAGTACCCAAGTCAAGCCAAACAGAGTCACATACAGTTCTTGGTTATCTGGCATTAGTAGCATATGCTCTCTTTCCCCTTCTCTAATGCTCTCATTTAGTTCAGGCATCACTCCCTGATGGATGCTTATCCTCAAGCTGGTTTAGTATGTCTCTACTCTGCTCCTATAGCACCTGGTACAAACTTCTATCACAGCATTTCAAGTATTGTATTAGGAGTTCTCTTTTCTGTCTCTCCTGTTAGACTATAAACTTCAGGCAGAGGTCTATGATTTTCATCCTCAGTTCCTTGGATAGTTCCCAGAATGCAGTACTCTCAAAACAGGTGCTGAACTAAAAGGAAGAGAAGAAAAGCGCTTAAATGTCACCTGTATCAACTGATTTTCTGATCAATCCTATCAAACTTACTGTTAAGGAAATCTGAGGCTCAGAGAAGTTAGGGGACTGGCTCCAGGTAACACATAATAAGTAACAGAGCCACACTTTCAACCAAGGCTCTTCAGACTCCTAGAAGGTAGATTCCCTATATTTGTGAATTCCTCAGCACCTAACCCAAATGCCTCTTCAGAATAGGTAATCAATAAATATCTGCTGCTTTCATGTTTATTGTCACTTTCAACTAGTATTAGGGGAGATTCCATTGCTTTGTCACACAGCACATTATATCATATAATAAGAAACTTTTAAAGATTCATAGTATAAAGTAAAAGTGACTTTTCCTTATCTAAACTTGCTTTTTATCTAAAAGGATGAGCAGAAAGGAATAAATAGCAAAAAATATGACAAATAGAGGGCAGTTAGGTGGTGTCTATGGATGCTACCACCTAAGAAGAAATAAACCTACAACAGTCCACACACTCAGGGGCAAGAATATTTAATATATCAGGCAGGCCCTAACTTCCAAGATAAATCAAGGTGTTCATTTCAGGTATATAGCCCAATAAGCTTTTCATCTTTTTCCTGACATATCCATCTTAAAAGTGTAATAATTTAGGACATCCTACTTGCCATTTCTCCCGCAGTTCTCAGATCTGAATCAATTTCTGCCCTGGCATCAACAATTACTTCACTAAGTGAATCTTTCTGTAGGTTATATGAGCTATTCTTCAAACAATTACTGAGCAGGAACAGAGAGTACCGCACTTTGCTAGGCTGACAAGAAATATAAGACATAAAATTGCAGTTCTTATAAACCATATATAAAAAGATTAGAAACATAAGTGTAAATAACTCACACGATAGCCAGAGGCAGGAATGGGCAGTGTCTGCTACGAAAAACAATGTCCTTGACCCAATTTCTGAAAGACTAGCTAAAATGATAAACCCTCCCATCACTCAATGATTAGTAACTAGGTTCTGTATCATCCTAACCTTTTCCTGCTGCCACTTTCTTTCTCCTTGAATTCCCAGATGTCAGAGTATGCTAGAAGGACAGGGGCTGGATCACAAGGGCCGCAGTTTCTCACAAGAGTGCTAAGAAGTCAAGTAATTCCTTCCTCACTTCGTTAATTCCTTCAACATTTATTGAACACCTACGGTGTGTCATACACTGTGCTCGGCAGAGTATGAGCTCGGTTTGCATGCAGCTTTCAATCTCATGACCTGAAACAGTATTCCACTTAACTGTACGGTTAAGAATCGTCTTACTGATTGGTCTCGGAAACAAACCCAGAGAATCTCGGAAACCGAAGGAACTGCAGATTAACGTCCTCATTTTTCCCGTCGGGACACTGAGACCCGAAAGTGATTTGCCCAAGGTCACACTGGGAATCAGTGACAGAACAGAAACAGGAACCCAGGCCTCCCGAAAACTCCAATCAGTGCCCCCACGTGCTGCCTCCCCTGAGGGAGGGCGGTCGCAAGAGGTAAGTGAGGAAAAGCAAACTTCGCCAGATTTGGGTCCGATGTCACTCTCTCCCTCCTCCAAAAACGGGGAAGCCACCACCAAACCGAGGGTAGGGGAAAGTGGGCAGCTGCCTCAGTTTCCCCGCAGAAAGGCGACCGCGCAGCCTCGCTGCCACCCAAGCTCCCCTCCTGCACTCTCCTCCAGCTTCTCCCGCCCTGCCCTTTCCGACTCCAACCCTGGGGGCGACCGCAGAAAAGTACTCCCTCACTCACAAGGACTCGCACCAGCAACGCCATGTTCCTCTGCAACCACTTCCGGGTAAAGAGTGGCCTTCCGGAGTCCCCGCTGCCCCCTCCCCTTGTCTAAGCTGTCCTTTCGCTGGCGGTACCTGGCAACGGCAGCGCAGGCGCACAGAGGAGCCTGCGCTCAAGAGCGCGCACTTTCCCCGACCTGGCGCGCGCCTCCCGTTCTCCCCTGTCTTACCCCTGTGACACGTCACAGAGACTCACGTCTTCCCCGCTGCACCTGTCCTCCTTGACCAATAGCCTTGCGCTTTTCATAGCTCTCTCCTTAACCACTTACTTCTCCCTCACCCAGCCTCACTCCTCAGCGCCCCGTTGTCAGAATTCTTTCCCAAGACTCTTCCCCCACGGGAATACCTCCCCTTTTCACTGGGGGGGGGGGGGGGGGGTGAAAAAAAAAACAGGACTTTGGGGGATCCCAATATTGAAGAGCTCCCAAAAAACGAGTATGAGAAGTTGTTGTAGAGGAACACAGGAGAGTGTTCAGCTGAGTCCTGAAAGTCAAGAGGGCAGTCACGTGCTGACCCGAGGCCCGAAGAGGAAGGAACTTTTGGGGTTTCTGGCCGGTTGGTTGTTTAATGTGAACATCTTTGAGTTTTGATAGGAAATAATTGTGAAGGTGAAGGCACAGAAGAAGGAATCAAGGATACAAGGAGTTTCTTGAGGAGGTGGGAGAGAATCACCTTGGCTGGTGGACCTCTTCCACTGTATCCCAAGAGCAGTAGATGCTCCTGGGGTTGACTGGGAGCAGAGGGGCAGGATGTTAAAAGACTTCCTCTCCATTCAGTCAACAAAAACCCAGTGAATGTTCACTATGTGCTGGTCACAAAACAGATGTGTATAATGGCTTTGTGGAGCTCTAGACTGGTGAAGGGGGCACACAAAATCTAGTAAACCAAGGAAAAAATAAAATAATTAAAAATCGTGGGAAGTGCTTTGAAGGAAACAAAGAGCCAAACTTGAGAATAATATGGGAAACTACACTTTAGATAACATGGCCAGGTAAGGCCTCTCTGAGGAGGTGACATGTAAGTTGAGACCCTAAGGATGAGAAGGAGCTAGCCATGGGAAGTGACTTTGAACATGCTATTTTATCAGCAAATGTTGGGGGATGAGAGAGGGAAGAAAGATTCCAGGACAAGAGTACCGAGATAGGAAAGAATAAGGGTTTATTTCAAGAAGCGAAAGAATTGGGTATTTACCAGAAAGAAAAACACTAATGCAAAAAGATATATGCACCCCTATGTTTATTGCAACATTATTTACAATAGTCAAGATATGGAAGCAACCTAAGTGTCTATCCACAGATGAATAAAGAAGATGTAGGGTATATGCAATGAAATGTTACTCAGCCATAAAAAAGACGGAGATCTTACCATCTTCAACAACATGAATAAAGCTAGGGGGTATTATGTTAAGTGAAATAGTATGACAGAGAAAAACAAATACCATAGGATTTCACTTGTATGTGGAATCTAAAAACAAAACAAGTACGAAAGCAGAAACAGAGTCATAAATACAGAAAACTGGTAGCTGCCAGTGGGGGCGGGGGGATGGGTAAAATAGGTGAAGGGAATTAAGAGGTTAAAAAAAATCCCAGTTATGGGCCCAGTTGAGTGTCTGACTTCGGCTCAGAACACGTACAAGCCCAGCATTGGGCTCACTGCTGTCAGGCTTGCTGCTATCAGCATAGAGCCCACTTCGAATCCTCTGTCCTCCTTTCTCTCTGCTCCTCCCTTGCTCATTCTCTCTCTCTCTCTCTTCCAAAAATAAACATTTAAACAAATTCCAGGTATGAAATAAGTCACAGAGATGAAAAGTACAACATATTAATCAATAATATTGTGGGGCGCCTGGTGGCTCAGTCAGTTAAAGCACCCAACTCTTGAATTTGGCTCAGGTCATGATCTCACGGTTAGTGAGTTCAAGCCCCACGTCAGGCTCTGTACTGACAGCATGGAACCTGCTTGGGATTCTCTCTCTGCTTTGCTCACTCTCTCTCTCTCTCTCTCTCTCTCAAAATAAATAAACTTAAAAAAAAAACAATATTGTAACTTTGTATGGTGACAGATGGTGACTGCACTTACCATGGTAAGCATCGAGTAACGTGTAGAGTTGTGAAATCACTATGTTGTACACTTGAAACTAATATAACAGCCTATGTCAACTTTACTTCAATTTTTAAAAACAGGGGTGTCTTGGTGGCTCAGTCCTGAGTGTCTGACTGTTGATTTTGGCTCAGGTCATGATCTCACAGTGAGTTTGAGCCCCACATCAGGCTCTGCACTGACAGTCAGATCCTGCTTGGGATTCTCTATCCCTCTCCCTCTGCCCCTCTCCCCTGCTCATGCATGTGCTCTCTCTCTCTTTCTCTCTCTCTCTGTCTCTCTCACTCTCTCTCTAATAAAAAATATTAACATTTTTTTAAAAAGAATCCAAAGAAGGGGCGCCTGGGTGGTTCTGGCTCATTCAGTTGAGCGTTCCACTCTTGATTTAAGCTCAGGTCATGATCCCAGGGTCATGGGATTGAGCCCCATGTTGGGCTCCAAACCAGGTATGGAACCTGCTTAAGATTCTCTCCCTCCATCTCTCTGCCCCTCCCCTGCTCTCTCTCTCTCTCTCTCTCTCTCTCTCTCTCTCAAAATAAATAAACATTTAAAAAAAGAATCCAAAGAAAACCAGTGTGGCATTAAAATTAATCTGAATTAATTTAAAGAGATAAGATAGGCAGAAACTAAATTGTGCAAGGACTTCTAGATGAAGTCTGTATTTTATTCTAAGTATAGTTGGAACCATTGGAGGATAATAAGCAGGGGAGGGCTAACTGGCTCACATTTAAGAAGCTGACATTGACTGCTATATAGAGATGGATCAGAGAGGGGTAAATGTGAAAAAAGAAGATCTATTAGCAGACTAATAGTCTCCAAATACTAATAATTTTTATTTTGTAAATAAATTTAGTTTTGTTTTTATATAAAACGGAAGATTTCCGTCATCAATCTTCCATATGAAGGATTTTATAAGCCAAAATAAAGATGCTTCCTGCATTCAAATCAGTAGCTTATGTGTAGCATTACAATGGTGCAATGCTTCTACACATACATCAGGACAAGTGGCATCATATATTAAAAGGAGATAAGAGAGGGGCACCTGAGTGGCTCAGTGGGTTGAGTGTCTGACTCTTGATTTTGGCTCAGGTCATGATCTCACCATTTGTGAGATCTCTCTCTCTCTCTCTCTCTCTCTCGCTCAAAATAAATAAATAAATATTTAAAAAGGAAGAAGAACAAAAGAAAAAGAGGCCAGTGGAACATGGAGGATCTAGTGAAGTTGGTAATTCTTCGTTTTTTTTAATTTTATTAATTAATTTTAAATTAAAAGGTGATATATGATTACATTCTTTCCTATAAAAATTAGTCTGCTGGGGCGCCTGGGTGGCTCAGTCGGTTGAGCGTCCGACTTCGGCTCAGGTCATGATCTCGCTGTCCGTGAGTTCGAGCCCTGCGTCGGGCTCTGTGCTGACAGCTCGGAGCCTGGAGCCTGCTTCAGATTCTGTGTCTCCCTCTCTCTCTGAGCCTCCCTCATTCATGCTCTGTCTCTCTCTGTCTCAAAAATAAATAAACATTAAAAAAAATTTTTTTTTAAATTAGCCTGCTAAAGTTCCTTATATGACCACCTTGCATCCCAATCCTTTCCACCCTCTCTAAAATTCAATTTCCTTCCAGATATTTTTTAAAATTTTTTAACATTTATTTATTTTTGAGAGACAGAGTGAGGCGGGGGGCACAGAGAGGGAGACACAGAATGTGAAGCAGGCTCCAGGCTCCGAGCTGTCAGCACAGAGCCCGACACTGGGCTCGAACCCACAGACCACGAGATCATGACCTGAGCCGAAGTCAGACGCCTAGCCAACTGAGCCACCCAGGTGCTCCTCCAGATATTTTTTTAAGTTTATTTTTATTTATTCTGAGCAAGCAGGGGAAGGGCAGAGAAAGAGCTGACAGAATCCCAAGCAGGTTCTGTGCTGCCAGAGCAGAGCCCGAGGTGGGGCTCTAAATCACAAACAATTAGATCATGATCTGAGCCAAAGTCAAGAGCCGGACACTCAACTGACTGAGCTACCTAGGCACCTCACCTTCCAGATATTTTTTAATGCTTTCACATACATATATGTATTTTCTTGGAAAATATGTCATTCTGGCTGGTGTGGATTTTCTTTTTTTTTTTTTTAACTTAACTGACAGCATTCTTATGTTTTATTTTGCTGTTTCCTTTTTTTCACTCAACAGTTGTTTTTTTCTTCTATATATGTTGCTCTATATATATCCAGTTCATTTCCTTTTATTAGCTGTTCTATCATATGATACAGTTGACAGGTATTTGTTTCCTTTTTGTTGTTGTTGTTCTTATGAATGTTCTGTGAATATTCTTGTACATTTAAGAGCAAAAATTTTAATAGCACCAACCTACCTCTGTGTGATTTTTCTTCAAAATCATCTGCCAGCCTGGGAATAGCAGAGAAGAGAGCTGATAGTTGGATTCAATAAAGGATTAAGGTTTTTCCAGGTCATGGAATGCATATCATCAGCACAAAGAAAATAATGATATTGTCAAGAAAAATGTTCAGGTGATAGGCCAGGAAATCTGTATAGTGAAGGATTTATAGAGACAAAGAAGCTGTTAGGAAAGAAGAGGAGACAAATGAGTAAAAGAAAAATGTAATGAGAAAACTCAGTGAGAGGTTAAAGGATAAGAAGTTGCAGCAGTGAGATTATTTATTTATTTATTTATTTATTTATTTTTAGAGAAACAGAGAGCACACGCGAGCAGGGTAGGGGACACAGAGAGAGGGAGAGAGAGTCTCAAGCTGGCTCCATGCTTAGCAGGCAGCCCATTGTGGAGCTCAGTCCCACAACTCTGGGGTCATGACCTGACCCAAAATCAAGAATCAGACACTCACTGACTGAGCCACCCAGGCACCTGGAAATTTTTTTAATTTAAAGTTTTAGGGTAAGAATTGTCCTAAGTGATGACCAAATGCAGGGGGTGACTGTGGAAGAAAGTGGCTAAAGTAAAGGAGAGGTTAAAATCCCTGGGGTGGAGGCCTGCAAAGAATTGAGGGCCTACGTTTTAGGCGTCATCTATACAGACATGGAGGTTACCTAGGATGATGCTTGGATTTGGAATGCAGAGGCATATTCTATGTCTGAAGCCAAAGTCTACGATAAACAGAGAGTGTCCATGAGTGTGGAAGTAGTGTGAACATATAGCACGAGCCATGAAGGAGCAGCAGGTAGAGGGGTAATGGATTGAAGGTAGACGCTTAACCAACTGAGGTGCCCCAATAAATAAACTTCAAAAAAAAGAAAAAAGAAAAAAGAAAGTAAAAAGATACAGAATGGGAGAAAATATTTGCAAATCAAATATCAGATAAGGGATTTGTACCTAGAATCTATAAAGAACTCTACAACTCAATAAAAAATAAATAAACACTCCATTAAAAATGAGCAAAGGATTTGAATGGACATTTCTCCAAAGAAGGTATACGAATGGTCAATAGGCTAATGAAAAAATGATCATCAACAGTCATTAGGGAAATATAAACAATATACATACATGTACACACACACACACACACACATGCAATGAGATATCAGTTCTCATAGCCACTAGATGCCTTATAACCAAGCAGACATATAATACAAATTGCTAGCAAGGATGTGGAAAAACTTGATCCCTCGTACATTACTGATGGAAACGTAAAATGGTACAGCTGTTCTGGAAAAGTCTGGTTGGCTGTTCTTTGGAATGAAAACACAGAATTACCATATAACCCACTAATTCAATTCCTAGGTCAAAATTAAAACATATGTCCACACAAAAACTTGTACATGAATGTTCATCACTGCATTATTCATAATAGCCAAAAACTGGAAACAACCTAAATATTCATTAACTGATGAATAGATAAATAAAATGTGGCATATTCAGAAAATGGATTGTTATTCAGCAATAAAAAAGAATGAAATACTGATAAGTGCTACAATATGGATGACCCTGGAAAACATGCTAAATGAAAAAGTCAATCACAAGAGGCTACATATTATATGATTATAGTTCCATTTTTATGAAGTGTCCAGCCACCCACTCCCATGGACGATTCCTGGACTTTATCACTGGAATCATTTTAATTCTGAAATTTTTAATTTATGCCATTCTGTGTTCTCACCATCCTATTCTTTCAGTTTTCAGTTATTACTTCTAATAAACTGTCATTTTACCCCAATGAGACCTCCAGGCTTTATCTTCTTTCTTTATAGTCTGTCAACCCTCTCCTCTCTATACTTCTATCTAGCTCAGACCGTATGGTCTATCACTTTAATTGTTCTCTTACCAATATCGACTCCCTTGCTCAAACGTCCTTCTATCCTGTTCATCTAGAAAGACTCCAACCCTGTAATTGTTCATTTATTCCATGCCTGCATCCAAATTATTGACTACTATTGAAGAAAATCATGCAAAGGGCTTATTAGTACCACCAAATATGGTATCCAACCTCTGTTATGCTCAACTAGGCTTGCTATCTCCAGAACTGCTATTTATAACTATATTAGTTTCCTGGGGCTACCATGGCAACAATAACAACAACAACAACAACAACAACAACAACAACAACAACAACACAAACCAGGTGGTTTAAAACAATGGAAAAGTATTGTTTCACAGTTCTGGAGGCTAGAAGTCCAAAATCAAGGTGTTGGCAGGACCATGCTCTATCTGAAGGCTCTAGGGGAGGATCTCTCCTTGGTTTTTCCTAGCTTCTGGCAATTGCCTGCAATCCTTGATGTTTCTTAGTTTACAGTTGCATAACTCCAATCTCTTCATCTGTCATCACATGATCTTCTCCCTATCTGTCAGTCTCTGTGTCTCTTCTCTTCTAAGAACTCCAGTCATATTGGGCCCAGCCTAATGACCTCACCTTCTGCAAAGACCCTTTTGCCAAATAAGGTCATAGTCACAAGTATGAGGGTTAGGGCTTTAACATACCTTTTTGAACGATACAATTAAACCCATAATAGGAACCTTTTTTACATTCTACATTCTTCAAACCTTGACTCTGACCTCTCTGAACAAATGGCCTGATCTCCTATTTCACAGAGAAAATAGAAATTAGAAGCCATTAGGGGCACCTGGGTGGCTCAGTCAGTTGAGCGTCCAACTTTGGCTCAGGTCATGATCTCGTAGTCTGTGAGTTTGAGCCCCACATCGGACTCTGTGCTGACAGCCCAGAGCCTAGAGCCTGCTTCGGATTCTGTCTCTCTCTCTGCCCCTCCCCCGCTTGTGCGCTCTGTCTCTCTCTCTCTCTCTCTCTCTCAAAAATAAATAAACATTGGGGCGCCTGGGTGGCGCAGTCGGTTAAGCGTCCGACTTCAGCCAGGTCACGATCTCGCGGTCCGTGAGTTCAAGCCCCGCGTCGGGCTCTGGGCTGATGGCTCAGAGCCTGGAGCCTGTTTCCGATTCTGTGTCTCCCTCTCTCTCTGCCCCTCCCCTGTTCATGCTCTGTCTCTCTCTGTCCCAAAAATAAATAAACGTTGAAAAAAAAAATTTAAAAATAAATAAATAAATAAATAAACATTTAAAAATTAAAAAAAAAAGAAATTAGAAGCCATCAGAATGAAACTTGACTTCCCACCACACAACCAACAAACCTGCTTTTATCCTGTGCATGTATCCTTTCTTCCTTTTATCATTTCATGAAAGGATTCTGCTTTTCCTATTTAAAGTTAATGTCTTAAGAGTTCTTAAAACCTGACATGTCCAAAACTAACCTCATCATCTTCCTCTCAAAATCTGTTCCTCCTTCTGTGTTCTTTTTTGTTGTTGTTATATGGCACACCTTCTACCCAGTTGCCCAAGCAAAAAAACCATAGGATTCATCCTTGACTTTGCTTCTCCCTTACTCTCTCCATCCCAACACTTCCCAAGTCCTGCCTCACAGAGCACAACCAAAGCTTCCTTGGGTTTGTATATTACATGTTTATTAATGAAGCCCACACTTATATTTTCATTGAAGCATCCACATTATATTCAGTTGATTCAACTCAGTTCAGAGCTACCTGTAACACTATCTCTTTCCCATCTGAAGTTGTGAAATCACATTTTTTTTTTTACATCCTGTACTTGTATGGTGGGTTTCATGCATTCTGATAGGTAATTTTATATGTTTACATTATATATATTAATAAATACACAAATATTAAATAATTTTTAATTCTCATTTTATTTCATCTCCTTTGATTCAGCCTATTATGTTATCATCCTAGCATCCTTCAGGATCTTTATTTTCTCTTTCATTCTTGCATGGAACTTGAGGACATGGTCATGGAAAGATAAGAGAATCCAGATAAAGTGCTAAGCACAGTACCTGGCACATAATAAGCCCTTGATAAACATTTACAGTTGTGGTTGTTATTATTATCCCAACGCTCAGCACAGCATCTGGGTCATAGTAGACCCTCAATAAATATTTACTCATTAAGGAATGAATGAATGGATCAAAGGTTGATGGAATGAATAAATAACCCCTCTCCCAAATCCCAAGCCCATTAAATTTGATATTATTATCCCTCTTTTACAGACAGAGAGATCAAGGCTTAGAGAGGGTCAACTGGCAAGTGTTAGAACTGTAACTGAAACTCAGATCCACTCGACTCCCAAGCGTATGTGGCTAAGCCTTTCTTACTCTGTTTCCTTATGTGTGTATACAGATCCAAAGAACTAGTTGTGGAGTCAAAATGAAGTCTGAGAGCCTTCCCAAAGTTGTGTGTTCCAAGCCCTAGAAAAGCAGATTCTCCTGCTTATGGGCCTGGGACATAGAGAGGTGGAAAGGACTAAGAGGCAGCATCAGAGCACTAGGAGCCTCACCTCTTTCCACCCCTATGGGCCTCTCATCTTTCCTGCCCTAACCTATATGCTTAGCTATTTCTCCCCAGAAACTAACATGCCGTGTGCCTCCAAGGAGAAGCTTTTAGGAACAGGAAGGTAAGCTTTAGGCAGGTAATTTGACTACTTGCCAGGACTGGAGTCAGTGGAATTGGGGTGTCAGAGAAGTAGCAAGAATGGTACAAAGAATACTGAGACATGCAGGAGGCCTGCAGTCACCTCTCTGGGTTTCAGCTTCCTCATCTATAAAAATGGAGAGTAATAGTCCTTGCCCTGCTTGCTTCACAGGACTGTTGGAGGCACAATAATGATAACAGTTAATATTTATCGAGTGCTACCTCTGTGCTGGCCATTGTGTTGAGTGTCCTTCATATCCTCCCCAGTTAGCCTTATGAAATAGGCATATTGTCTACCCCTTCCCCCTCTCCCACCCTCCCCCCCCCCCCCCGACAAATGAGGAAACCAAGGTTCATGGAATTAAGTTACTTGCCCAAGGCCTCTAACTCTAAGTGACAGATCTGAAATTTGAAACTGGGCTGCCTTTTGAGCCCTTCAGAGCCGTGAGCATGTTTGTGAACCTCAGCTGAGAGCCTGTTTGTGAACCCTGAAGAACGATACAAACCTTGTGCCCTTCTGCACAGAAGTGTCCTATACAAGTATGCAACTTGTTCTGACTGGCACTGGAGGTGGATGCCTGGTGAAGATAATTGTCCAAGGAGGCAGCTGATGGGATGGCTAGCATGGAAGGGCTTGTACCCCACACTGATCTGATTGGATCCCCATAGTCTGGGGAGGAAAGGGGGAGGGTACACAGTCTGAGTGGCTCTTTTGTGAAAGCAAGTTCTAGAGCAGGTTGAGGTGGGAAAGGAAGCTCCTAGGTACCAAGCCAGACCACAACAGTCGATTCAGTGCCCGGGCCTTCAGCAGGAAGAACACAGAGGCTGAGATGACAGGAAGCTCTCTGACAGGGCTCAGGCAGGGTGCCACTCCAGTCTGTCAGACTTTCCAAGAAAGTAGGGACACACGGCCCAGAAAATCAGTGCGTGTAGGAGCCAGCCCCACCTGTGACCCCTCCGTCCTCTGCCTCTCTGCCCTTGGGTTTCCAGCCACCCTGCTTCTACACTGCTCTCCCTGTGTCCACAACCTACGGGTTGGCCTCCCCGGCACTGCCTCCAGGCTCACTCTCCTCTTTCACACCAGAACTCTGTCTGCTGTGGCAGCTCCTTTGTTTACTGCCAGAGCTCGAAGGCCTGCCACCAGCCAAACACAACGAAGCCTGGCCAGGGAGGGCTAGGTTCCAGGTTCAGACTGGCCCCTCAGGGACAGGTAATGGCCTCCAAGCCAGGGAGGCAGCTCAAAGGTAGGCTGCCCCCTGCACCGGGCTCTTGTTTCAGGTCCTGACAACACAGGTTTTGGGCCTAGAGGGAAGGGACACAAGATCTACCCATAGCTGGGCAGGAATCCTTACTGTTGAAACAGCTTTGGCTAGGAGCCCTGGGAATCAAAGACCCAGCTGGAGAGAGATGGGGAAAATGTTGGGGCCCCCTGGGTGGGAAGGGGAGGCCTAGACTCCCTTCTCTTAGTCTTCCCTCTCTTTGGCCAGGCAGAGCCTGGTCCTAAGCCCTTAGAAAGAGGACTTAGGTGCCCAAATTCCCCTACCAGAGGGCTGTGTTCCCCTCCCAAGCATTCATGCCTCATGCCCCCAACTAAGAATTCTAGTGGATATAGAGAAGTGGGCATTTACTCTGGGCCAAGCCCCAAGCAGGAAACGTCAGGATGTGTCTGGCGTTGGTCTGCCTAAGGTTAGTGGGGAGGTTGCTTATCAAATGTATAATTACGTACTTGTATAATATAAAATGTAAAGGGGAAGGACTCCAGCTCTGTTTCTGGAGCTGGGGTGATGGGTAGTAAGTGATGGATGAGCGGGGAGGAGTGATAAAGGTGCTAAGCTGAAGGGTAGTGGAGCTACAGAAGATCATTCAAGAAACAGTGGTCAGTGGCAAAAAGAAGATGCCTCAACAGGGGAGGAGATCTCTGGCAGCCCAGGTTCCCCCACGGAAAGGTAGAGGGCCCTCTAAATGGTGGTCAGTGGATTCTGTGAGTATATGGGGAGGGGGGCAGGTAGTGAATGAGGTGGGGATGATTTTAGAGGAAATGAAACCCCCAATTTCCCTCCCATGTAGGGTTCCATTTAGGAGACAATAAGCTTGATTGAGGAATGTCAAAAAGAAAACCTAAGTCTGTTGCCAGACCCCGGAGAAGCAGATGGAGATCCAGACCAAAAGGCCTTTGGAAGGAACGGGAGTGGGGTTAGAGGTAGCATTGGCCCTACTCAGCTTGTACTGTCTGTCCTGATTTGCTTCAGGCAACCCACCTCCCCTCCGTGGGTCAGTCATGCTTTGAGGAGGTCACTGGGTCCCCTGGAGTAAACAAGAAATTTGCCACCATTTTAGTAACAGTTTTGCTTTTTATCTCATCAATGTACATTTTAATCTAACAGTCTAACAGCCTCACACTCCTCACCCCTGCCCGAGCCCTCTCCCGTCTTGCCCACCCCTGCCCAATCAGCATCTCATCTGCCCCAGGGGCAGAAAGTCACCAGGCACAATGGTGATTCAAGGTGGGGATGGCAGGTGTGGCTTTCCCGAGAGGAGCCCTCCCTGGAGAGTCCAGAAGCCAACAAGGCCCAAGTAAGGAGAAGTTGTGGGCTGGGTCTCAGGGGAAAACAAGATCTCCTGGGTCTCAGTCCCATTCAGTCTGTCTCCCTGGGTCTGTCCCGGCAGTCAGAGCAGCAGAAAGGGCAGAAATCCTCAGACAACGGGACTTGTGGCTAGAAAGGAATCTCTAACCCAGTCCCACTCAGACAGTAAGAGCAAGGCTGTTGGAATCCCCTTTCGTGCATGCTGTGTAGACATCCTGGCTGTATTTTCCCGACTTTTCTGATTCTGGGAGTGCAGGGAGGGGCTCTTGTGACCAGCATCCTGGATGTGCCAGCCAGGAAGACAGAAGGCTAGTGCTGCTACCTGCAGCCACAAGACTCCACAACCATGTCCTCATACTGCTTATAGACCACGTTGTTGGCAGAGTCAATGAAGAGGATGCTGATGGGACTCAGTCGTGTGGGCACACAGCAGGTCGGTGGCGTGGACTCAGGGTCCATGGAGTTCATCAGGGTCTGGATGACTGCATGGTTCGTGGGCTCCAGATGGGAGCGCAAGGGGAACTCACATAGCCCTTCACAGTGGAAGGCCTCATACTCAAGGGGCGCGATGATCCAGTCATCCCAGCCCATGTCCTTGAAGTTGACATGCAGTGCCTTCCGACTGCAGCGGGCCTTGGGGTTCTTGCTGGGCCGTTTGCCCTGGCCCGTGGCCAGTGGGGCCCGCCTTTTTCGCCGCTGGCTGAACAGGTACTCATACACAGTCTTATCATCCTGGCCAGAGCGGGCCTTAATCTCATTAAAGAACAGGTCCCGTTTCTTGGTGCGGCCAAATACCAGGAACAGGGCCTTCTCGTGGACCTGCCTGGCAGCCCGGTCGAAGCCCAGGCCACGGAGGTCCATGGCCCGGCCCCGTTCCCAGGCCTCCAGCTCCAGGCACAGCTGGGCTGAGTTCTTAAAGTTTCGGAAGAGCTTCCAGATGTCGAACACCTCCCAGCCAGATCCGTCCAGGCCTGGCACGGAGCGCACATCCAGCAAGGCTGCCGGCTGCCGTCCGCTGGGGCAGCTGGACAGCTTCAGCTGGGCAGCCCGCCTGATGCCGGGGGCCACTGGCTTGGCCGCGTCTGAGGGCTTCTTCCGCAAGATCCGCAGCTCGGCCCCTAGCAGCCCATCCTTCTCCAGGGCACTAATGTCAAACACGTACCTCTGCTTTCTGACCACAGGACCTCGGTCATCTAGAGAGAACACCCAGAAGTCATTCCCTGCAACCTCACCAAGGGAGCCAGTCACCTCGAGGCCTCAGGGAAGGGCCACAGCTCTCTCCCCTCTGGAGATAGCTTTCTTTGACCTCTCCCCGACTCTGACGGAGGCCAAGACCCAAACCACGAGAGGCTTTTTCAAAATAAGGGAGCTTCTGAAACAGCCTACCAAAATAAACAAGGGTTGTTCATCTGTAACTGTGGCTGTGGTGATTTGAAAGATTCTGGGTGTTTGTGTCAAAGACAATGCGTATCAGAGATGCCTCTAGCTGTCCCTCTCCCATCTATTATTTTATATGATATCTCATTGGAGAGATAGGTGGGGTGGGTATTATAATTAGCCCTATTTTCCAGAGGAGGAACCTGAGGCTCAGAGAAATTAGGTGATTTGCCCAAGATCGCCCAGCTAGGAAAAAGCAGAGCTGGAACTCTAGAACTTTTTTTTTTTAATGCTTATTTTTATTTTTGAGAGACAGAGAGACAGAGCATGAGCAGGGGAGGGCAGAGAAAGAGGGAAACACAGAATCTAAAGCAGGCCCCAGGCTCCAGGCTCCGAGCTGTCAGCACAGAGCCTGATGCAGGGCTTGAACTCATGAACTGTGAGATCATGACCTGAGCTGAAGTCGGACGCTTAACCGACTGAGCCACCCGGGTGCCCCTAGTCTAGAACTTTTTATACTGAATCCTGAACTGCTTCCACTATACCTTAAAGAAGATCTTGGTGTTCTCATTTTACAGATGAGGCACAGAGAGGGAAAAGTGACTTGTGTAAATTTGCAGGTAGTTAATGATAAAGTTACAATCCAATTTCCCTTGCTTCCTAGTCTAATGATTTTGGTGTGTACATGTCTTACCATGCTGGGTATATGAGCATGTGTGTAAGTGACAGTTTGTGCGTGTGTGTGTGTGTGTGTGTGTGTGTGTGTGTGTGTATGATTGGGTTTATATGTGAATATGAAAGGTAAAGTATACGTGAGTGACGTGCACGTGTGATTGTGCTTGCGTATATATGTGTATCTGTAAGAAGGTTCCGTGTGTACATGTAAGAAGGTGTGTGTTCACATGCATACATATGTATGTGATTCAGCGTATATGTATAAACATACGGCTGTGTGTGTACGAGAAACTCTGCCGTGTGTCTGAATCAGCATACTCTCTTTCCTAAATACCAATTTGCCATTGGGAAGCATTCATACATTGCTCTAGAAGGTGACTAATTAGGCCTTTAAACTCCCCATCTCCCCCTCTGCAAGTTCCCTTAGAGCTGGGGGGCACAAGGACTTATTTTATGAGCCCCCAAGGGGTCACAGCTTTCCCTGGCTGGGCAGGCGGCCAGGCCACCTCCCCCACCCCAGCCAGACCTGCTGCCTCCTGCTTCCTCCCACCCTGTCATTCCCCCACCGGCCTGGCCGGCTGGCTCTAATGAGGAGCCTCTCCCAATATCTGACCCCTCCCCCACCCTGCCAGCAAAGTCTTAAGACTCACAGAACCAGAGCATATGAACTGCAAGCAACCATGGCAATAAGTAATCCATCTCTCTTTTCACACTTACGGAGAAACTGAGGCCCTGAGAGGGGAAGGGACTTGCTGAGATCACACAGCAAGTGGAGAGGGAAACGCCAAAACAGTAATGCTAACCGAGCATAAGGAGAAGTGAAGGGAACAGATACCCTCCTGGGCTGATGATAAAAATGATGTGTTTAGGACAGGACACAAAGTGTCCATATTTGAATGGCTCTCAGAAATCACCCAGTCTTGGGGTGCCTGAGTGGCTCAGACGGTTAAGCATCAAACTCTCGGTTTCAGCTCAGAAGGTCATGATCTCACGGTTTGTGAGTTCGAGCCCCGCATCAAGCTCTGCACTAGCAGTGCAGAGCCTGCTTGGGATTCTCTCTCTCACCTTTTCTCTCTGCCCCCCACCCCCTATAAATAAACTTTAAAAAAAAAAAAAAAAGAAAGGAAGAAATCACCCAGTCCAATACCCATATAGTTGTGCAGATGGGGAAACTGAGACACCAAAGAGAAAAGGGACTCCCTCAAGGTCACATTGTGAGTTAAGACCCTAAGTCTGTTGCACCCCCCACATCATACATTTAAATGTCGTTCCATGACTCCCAGATGCCTCATTTGCTGTCTTCACCTATCCTGCCTCCTCTGCCCCCTAGCTTGAAGGCAGATTTGCTGAACCACGGGTTTCTAGAGATTAATCTCTCTCTCTGCCATCTGAAAAAACCTACAAACCTCTGGAACCTGGAAAGTCTGGCTAGCCCACATAGGAACAGAGCATGGCCTGGTAAGAGTCTTAGAGTATGGTCCCCGACTCTGCCACCAACTGGCAGTTCTTGTCCCCTCTCTGGGTTTCAGTAACCCCCTCTGCACCTTGCAGGGATTGGCTCTGACTTGCCAGCAGCCTCAGACGCGGTACGTGGGGGGTCAGTCCCAGATACTACCCCAGGCCGATGCATGTGCTATCTCCCACCGGTGCAGTGTCAGGGCTCTGAAAGGCCCCTCCACGCATGCAGATGCCCCTCCCTCTCAGCCGTGCCCCTGCCCCCCCACCCCCTCACCTTGCCCTTTGTCAATAAAGCTGGTGATGGTGTTGGCCAGGCCAGCCTCCAACTTCACGCTGCTGTTGCCTCCCTTTCTGTCAGCATCGGACAGCGTCCTGTACAGCGAGAGCATGTACTCGTGGGGTGTGATGGGGGGCGGGCGGAACGGCTCCTTGGGCTCTTGAGGGGGCCCAGTCTCCCTGGCCTTCTTCAGCAGGAAGGGGCTGGGGACAGATCCTGCCTTTGGGGGTGACTTACCCCCAGGAAGCTGTCCTTTTGGGGTCACAGTCCGCGTTGCAGCCTGCCTTGTCTGGGAAGGGTGTCCTGGCTTGGGTTCAGGGCCACCCGATCTGGGGGGCAGCTTTTTGGGTTCATCCTTCTTGGGCTGTGTCAGGCCTGCTGTCTGCCCGGTGCCCCCCTTTGCCCTGGCATTGGTGGCCCCCCCACCATAGCTGTGACCCCCTGGCCTAAAGATGCTCCGGGCCAGAGGGGGCCTCTCCTTGGCTTCTGCTTTGGCCAATCCTGGCCTGGCCCCCTGGGGTCTCTGGCCCAAGTCAGGGGCACCCAACACAGTGCAGATGAATTCCAGGTCCAGCCAAGCCAGGTGCCAAAGCAAGAAAGTGAGGAGTTTGGGGAGTCTCATCCTCTGGCCAGCCGCTGAATGACACCAAAGAGAACGGCGGCAGGAGCGAAGGTGCCTCTGGTTTGGCAGGAAAAACCATGAAAGGAGTGGACCCTCAAAAGCAGCGGCAGCAGCAGTAGCAGCAGAAGGAAAGGCTTTCTCCTCAGTCTGAGACTCTTTAAGTCTGCCGGGTGTGTGTTTGTATCCAATCCCATAGTGGAAATGCTCTCGTATCCAGACGTGCACCGTCTCCAGTCAGCAGCTGAAAATAACTCGTTCTTGAAAGGAGAAAGCCGACCGCCCCCTTTCTCCTGCACAACTGACTGAGGGCTTGAAGGAGGCTTGTATAAGGCTGAGGGATTTTTCCAAGAAGGAAGAATGGCGTAATGCTGCCTGTGTGCTCCAGTTTTTTTTTTTTTTTTTTTTTTTTTAAGTTTTGAATCCTTTCCAGTGAAAATACTTCACACACACACACACACACACACACACACGCCTGCAGGTGCTCAGAAAAATCTTTTACAAACCTGAACTCAGGAATTGGAAACGGAATTCCAACCCAAACCAATTTAATTACTCTCTGATGTCATGCTGTCTAAACTCATTTAAGTGCGATATATTTATGTGAAAAAAATCACCGCTGCCCTTTCGAGGCCATGGCTCACGGGGGCTCTTGGCACAGAGCCCCGCAGCAGGGCTCTAGGCTTAGGGGGCCTCTCAGTCTGTGGAGCAGACTCAGGGGTCTTCACCTCCACCTCACGGGGCAGCCCACCCCACCTTCCTGAGGAGAGATACTGAGGAATGAGCTCAAGATCTTAAGCCCCAGAAGCATGGGGAGTGTGGGTTTTCAGTTAAGTCCTTGGGGTGTTTTAAAGCAGCTTCAACCCCTGCGTCTAGTCTGGGGCCTGATTTGTTGGGGGGGGGGCAGCACAGATGGCAGCATTTACCCACAGTTGCTTTTATTTTAATAAACTTGTGGTGACCCAGAGACAGAAAAATATCTGTACCTACTACACCCCTCCCCCCAAGTGCCATTGACAGAGCTCAGATGATTTCTTCAGGCTTCAGGGGGGACTGCTACCCCTGAGCCCACTCCTTCGATGGAAGCAGGTCCAGAGTGTACCTCACTACTACCCCAGCAAAGACAGACTCTGAGTTCTGTTGGAAAGAACTGGGGCAGTCGAGAGGTGGCAGCCTCAGCCTGGGGCAGCAGCGACCCCTGCAGGAGACTGGAAAAATTATTTCCCGCATGATGTTTTTTTGGTAGCTCTGGGAGAAGTCTGAATTCCAGCCGGACTCATGGGAGAGAGCTATTCCCTTCACCCGAAATATCAACTCCCACAACTGAAGGAGGTCCTCCTCAATCTGAAAGCTTCAGCTGAAAATTCACCTCCTTGGGGAAGCCTTCCCTGATCCCCAGACAGAGACAACTACCCCCCTTCCTGTATGTTTCTCTGTAACACTTTGTCACACTGTAAGAAGCAGTGTAGAAGTAGTAATCAGGAAAGCTTCTTTTTTTTTTTAAATCATTTTGAGAGAGACAGAGAGAGAGAGAGAGAGACAGAGAGAGAGAGAGAGAGAGAGAATCCCAAGCAGGCTCCGTGCTGCCGGTGTGGAACTTGACTCCTGGCTCAATCTCACAAACCGTGAGACCACTACCTGAGCTGAAATCAAGAGTCAGATGCTTAACAGACTGACCCATCCAGAGGCCCCAGGAAATCCTCCTTCTTAATATGAGATTTTTTGAGCCTGCCTAATGGAGATCTGTTTGCACCGTAAGGTCATCCAGATTGGTTTCCCAGCACCACCTGGCACAGAGTAGAAGCACATGGAGTGTTTGATGAAGGAAAGATGAAACTGGGCTGGGGTGTGCAGGTGCCCAACCAGCCTTTTCATGGTGATGCTCCCAGGTCCTCTATGATCTTCAGAGCACAGCAGCATGACTTGGCCATTTCAAGCTTCATGAGGTGGTCCTGGGTCAGAACACCCAGCAGAGCTCTACCTCCCCATCTCAGAAGGCCAAGGCACCATCACCCTTTTGGGGGAGCTTTCAGAAAGAGCTGGATTCATTACTATCCCTCTAATTACCCAGATTCACAACACTTCGCTCCCCCTTTGACTTGTCCCCATTTAAGCAGTTATCCTTAACACTCCTCCCTCCTCTCCATCCCCCAATTACCTCACTATCTCTGTTCTCCTCGCCGCCTGTCCTACTATAATTACCTGATAACTGGCTTCTAGGTCTCCAGGACATCTCTGTTCCAACTCTTCCCCTCTAAAACTTACCTGTTGAAAAGTGCCAGCTCATGTGCCCTCTCCTCCATGAAGCCTTCCCTCATCCACCAGAAAATACATGCTCCTGAATTGTCATCACACATTTTCTGTGCTCCTTTCTGCTTTGGTGGCTCAGAGGTTACCCAGTTCTGCCTCTGTCCCCTGTCTCGAGCACAACTCATTTCTTCTACTCTATTTATGTACTTTTTGCACATTTCTTAAAGTTTATTTATTTATTTTGAGAGAGATAGAGAGAGCATCAGTGAGGTGAAGGGCAGAGAGAGAGGGAGAATCCCAAGCAGGCTCCCATGGCCAGCACAGAGCCCAACACGGGGCTTGAACTCATAAAACTGTGAGATCATGACTTGAGCCAAAATCAAGAGTCAGACACTTAACTGACTGAGCTACCCAGGTGCCCATTTACTTTTTTCCTACTTTTAAAATCACAACTTAATTCCTTACAACTGTAATCACGTATTTAAATTTCTGTCTACCCCATTAGATTATGATTAGATTGTGCCATATTTATCTTCCACTTATTCCCAGTGCTGGGCATAGTGTTCAGTACATAGCAGATTCTCAGTGTGTGTTATATAGATGGATAAATTTCCACTGGCCCTTATATACAAAAGCCATAATTTTCTACTTCCAGGTGTGGTTACTTGTGGACATATCACACCTTCTCTTCTGGACTCTGAGTTCCTTAGAGGGAGGGATTCTATCTTGCTACTTATTAGGCACTTTGTAAACTTGATTGAGTGAATAAATGAACGGATGAATGAATCAAACCACTAAGATGTCCCTGTACACAGTTTGATAAAGAGTAAGGGCCCTGGAGGCAAACACACCTGGTTTAGAATTCTGGTTCTGCAAAATGGCTTAGTGCGCTGTGCGATTTTTGGAAGCTTCCAAACCTCTCTGAAACTCTAAATGAGGATCATTACAGTACTTACCTCATAGGGTTTTTGTGGGGATACGATTAAATTAATCATAAAAAGTGATTAGCTTAGCACCTGACAAATAATAATAGCTACTATTAATTGAGCAGGTACTCAAGTAAACTAGACTCTAGGCTTTTTTTTTTTTTTTTTTTTTTTTTTTAAAGTAGACTTCATGCCCAGTGCGGAGCCCAACACGGGGCTTGAACTCATGACCCTGAGATCAAGACCTGACCTGAGATCAAGAGTTGGTCGCTTAAACAACTGAGCCACCCAGGCACCCCTAGACTCTAGCCTTTGTAGTCCACAAAGTATTTTTACCTTGTTTATCTTCACAATAATCCTGTGATGAAGGTGCTCCTGGTAGCTACATTTTGCAGATGAAGAAATTGAAGTTCAAGAAGGTTAAATTACTTTTTAAGCCTAATTCCTGCTTTGATACATTTTGTACCCAAGAATCCTAACCTGGCCTCTAGAAACACAAGAAATAAAAAGTGTTGGGGGCAATTCTGGTATTCTTGGCTTTCAGTCAAGGTCTCATCCAATGCACTGGGACTTTGGGGACATGGGGGAGTCTCAGAGCAGGGTCTATTGTTTGAGGATCAGGGAACTCCAGAAATGGGGTGGCAGCAGGAAAAGGGGACTCTGAGCTTGCTGAGAAGGCTCTCTCCAGGGAGAAACCCAGGGGACCGACCTGGCTCTCACTATAAAGGTGACTAATCACTTCAGTCCCCTCTGGTAATTACAACCAGATGCTGCCGCTGGCAGTGCTTCAGTCCCAACATGTTTAATTATTGGGACGCAGAGTCCCTTGGTCCCTCATGTCCCCCTACATCCCCCACTCCTGTCAGCAATATTAATGTCAAACTCGAGGTAGAGGATGGGAGCCTTGGGAAGCCACTGGCATGGAAATAATCTGTACAGTCCCTTCTACCATGTAGAGCCTTTAACTTTTATATGTTTCCCCATACATTATCTCATTGGCACTCCACAAAACATCCTCTTAAAGTTGGCAGGCCAGAGTATTATTATCCCCATTTCACAGATGAGTAAGCAGTGAACTGAGTAATAATAATAATAATAATCCTTAGCTTTTTTTTTTCAGGCACTTAGCAATTTTCAAAGTGGTTTCACATTCATTATGCTATCTGAGCCTCCCAGCATCTCTCAGAGCCAGTCTAGCACAGCACAATGGCTAACAGCATAGCCTCCAGGACCAGACAACTCAGTTTGTTGTCCTGCCTTTGCCTCTAACCAATTGTGTGACCTTGGGGGAACCTGGGTGGCTAGTCAGTTAAGCATCTGACTTCAGCTCAGGTCATGATCTCACAGTTCATGAGTTCAAGCCCTGCATCAGGCTCTGTGCTGACAGCTTGGAGCCTGGAGCCTGCTTCGGATTCTACGTCTCCCTCTCTCTCTGCCTCTTTCCTGTTCGTGCTTTGTCTCTCCCTCTCTCAAAAATAAATAAACATTTTTTAAAAATTTAAAATTGTGTCACCTTGTATATTCATTTATGTACCTAATTATTCAGCAACTATATATTGGGTGCCTATCGTGTGGTGGGTCCCACACCTGAGCACTGGATATCTAGCAGTGGACAAGACAACCAAGTCTGTGCTTGCATTCTGGTGGAAGAGACAAATAAGCAAACAAACACACAATTTCAGAGAATTCTAAGTGCTGTGAAGAAAGATTAAGCAGGATTAAAGGAATGTTTATTTTAGATAGGAATATCTCTTTGAGGGGGGTGAAGTTTGAGTAGAGATCTGGATGTAGTGAGAGAATGAGCTATGCAAAGATCTGGGGGATGATCATTCCAGGCGGAAGGAACAGTGAATGCCAAGGCCCTGAGGCAGGAATGTGCTCCACAAATCTAGGAACCAAGAGAAGTTGGTGCTGCTGAAGCAGAGTGAATAAGGGGGAGAATGATAGGACATGAGGTCAGATCATGCCTGGACCACTTTGAGTATGCCCTTGCAAGCCAGAGAAAAGGAAGTTGGATTCTATTTTTAGTGAGGTGGGAAACCCAGTGGAGAGTTTTATGAAGGAAAGATTGACATGTAACATGATTAAGAGCCAGGCTACCTACCTTCAATTCCTGGATCCTCAATTCACCAGCTATGGAACCTTAGGCTAGTTTAATCTCTCCATCCCTCAGTTTCCTCCCATATAAAATGAGAATAATGTTAATATACCTACGTTATAGAGTTGTTATCAATTGTTGTAACTTCTCAGAACAGTGTCTCATGCTGGGGCGCCTGGGTGGCTCAGTTGGCTGGGCATCTGACTTTGGCTCCCGTCATGATCTCGCAGCTTGTGGGTTTGAGCCCCGTGATAGGCTGTGTGCTGACAGCTCAGAGCCTGGAGCATGCTTCGGATTCTGTGTCTCCCTCTCTCTTTGTTCCTCCCCCATTCATGCTCTGTCTCTGTCTTTCTCAGATATAAAGCTTAAAAAGTTAAAAAAAAAAAAAAAGAATAGTGTTTCATGCATAGTAAGTAGTACATAAATGTTACCTATCATCTATAGTTGTTTTTTTTTAATTTTTTTAACGTTTATTTATTTTTGAGACAGAGAGAGACAGAGCATGAATGGGGGAGGGTCAGAGAGAGGGAGACCCAGAATCTGAAACAGGCTTCAGGCTCTGAGCTGTCAGCACAGAGCCCGACGCGGGGCTCGAACTCACAGACCGCGAGATCATGACCTGAGCCGAGGTCGGCCGCTTAACCGACTGAGCCACCCAGGCGCCCCTATCATCTATACTTTTTTAAAAAATCACTTCTCGGGGCACCTGGCTAGCTGAGTCAGCAGAGCATGTGAGTCTTGATCTTGGGGTTGTGAGTTCAAGCCCCACAATGAGGAGAGCAATTACTTAAAAATAATCACTTCTCTGAATCTGTTTCTTTATGTCTAAAATTAGGATAAAAATACCTTCTTTTAAGAACTAAATTATATTTACATACATATAAAGCACCTTTCTTTCAGTGACCAGCATACAGAAGACGTTCCAAAAATTATAGTTTGAAAAAGAGGATTCAGTTATTAATATGCTATCTTTGTTCACAAATGAGGACATTGAGTTTCAGAAAAGTTAAGTGACCAACAGTAGGTCACATAGTTAGAAATGATAGAGGCAGGACTCAACCCATACACATGACTCTGAATCCATAGCGCGTCCCACAACGAGGAAGGATTGATCTTTCCTGGTATCATAACTCTGCATATTAAGGATAGTTGGGAAGAGGGCCCAGAGTCCCTGACCCTCCCCCTGTGTTTCTTCTGATTTGTGGGGCCTACGCTGTTCCCATCTAGGGCACCCAGAGAGCCCTCCCACCCCCAAGAACACAGCCACCTAATCCTTCCGCTAAATATCATTCTGGTTTTTTTTTTTTTTTTCAACGTTTATTTATTTTTGAGAGACAGGAGACAGCACTAGCAGGGGAGGGGCAGAGAGAGAGGGACACACAGAATCTGAAGCAGGTCCCAGGCTCTGAGCTGTCAGCACAGAGCCCGACGCAGGGCCGAACTTACCAACTGTGAGATCATGACCTGAGCCGAAGTTGGATGCTCAACTGGGTGAGCCACCCAGGTGCCCTCGGTTTGTATTGTTCAGACTTCCCAAGAGCTGCCACTCCTGGGGGCTCTTCTGCAGTGAGCTCTCAATGGCTCCCCCACCTGATCTTCTCTGGAACTGCACCTTTCCATAGGGAGGGCCTAGGTCAATCCATACCATTCCCTGAGATACTATAATCTGGAAACTGTGTGCAGGTGTATGTGTGTTTCTGTCTGTTCCAGGTGTGGGGCATGAGTAAAGTAACCATACATTTTTCACTTTTATTCTTTAAATTTTTTTTAAAAATATTTTTATTTTAAAAGTAACTTTGGGGCGCCTGAGTGACTCAGTCAGTTGAGTGCCAGACTTCTACTCAGGTCATGATCTCACAGTTCCAGCCCCTCTGTCAGGCTCTATGCTGACAGCTCAGAGCCTGAACCCTGCTTTGGATTCTGTGTCTTCCTCTGCCCCTCGCCTGCTTGTGCACGTGCTCTCTCTCCCTCAAAAATAAATAAAACTTAAAAAAATAAGTAATTTAAAAACCCTTTTAAAATTATACATATTAGTGAAATAATAGAAATTTATGATGAAAAAAATTCAAAGAGTACAAAAGAATACACAGAAAGGCCTAGTTCTTCCAGTCTTTCCCAGAAGCAAATGCTCTTATCAGTCTCCTGGATGACTTTATATACAATATTTTTAAAAACTTTTTATTGAAGTATGATATCTATACTGAATATATTTTAATTATAAAATAAAGTCATGCTCGTTGTAAAAAAAAAAATCAAATAATAGCAAAGCTTTTTAATTAAAAGAGCAAGTCCCCTCCACAGTGCTCCCTAGTGTCTCTCCCTAGAGGTCATCAATGTTAATATTTGGGACCTGAAAACCTTATTGTCATTCTTTTTTTTTTTTCCTCTTCTTATTGTCATTCTCGAACTCAGAAAGTTCAGATTCTTGCTAGACTTCTACTCCTCCCTCCCTTCATCTAATTTTATCTCTCATTTTGCATATAAAATCCTAATGGGTATCATCGCCCTTATTTTGCACTTAGGGATTTGAGGCTCAGAGATGGGAGGTTGATTGCTTAAAGACATAAAGCAAGGCCAGTTCAAACCCAGGTGAGTGTGTCTGCCTCCAAGCCTAATACTCTTTTGACTATGTTCTTCCATCTGATTCCTGTTTGGAATATCTTATTTTATTATTTTATTTTATTTTATTTTATTTTATTTTATTTTATTTTATTTTATTTTATTTTATATAGAGAGAGAGCCAGGGAGAAGTCCAGAGGAAGAGAGAGAATCCCAAGCAAGCTCCACGCTCAGCACAGAACCCGATGTGGGGCTCAACCCCGCAACCCTAGGATCCTGACCTGAGCCGAAATCAAGAGTCAGATGCTCAACTGACTGAGCCACTCAGGTGCCCCTCCTGCCTGGAATCTTAGAGCTTAGTTGTTGTGTCACATGAGGCAGCAGATAAAGTCTCAGGTTAAAATATAACTAAGGGCTCATTTTTTGAGGAAGGAGAGGACCTGGTCCTGTGGGAGCTGTCAACAAACATCCTTTGCTGCCCAAGTCCTGAATGGTGGTACAAAGATGCCACCCACTTAAAGAAATGTCAGGCTTGGATGAGTCAGTTACTTAGAGCTTGACTTTGTCAAGCTGAGGCAGGGTGGGGCCGGGGGGGAAATATCCAGCAGATGAAAGGGACTGTACTATTATCTAATAATCCAGTCCAAGAAAATTCATACAATCCAACCAAGTGGTAGAATCAGCAAGAGGAGTGCCCAGAGAAAATCCCCACATTCCCCAAAATGCTATGCCCTTGCACACCATTCTGCCGTGCACATTGCTTGGAATGCCCTCCCTGCCTTTCTCTGCCCAGCAGATTTACCCTTCACAATCAGGTTGTAGTATCACCACCTCTATGAAGCCAGTAACTCCCTCTTTATAAGAGTTAGTGTGTTTGTGTGTGCAATATGCATGTATTTGCCTGTCTCCCATGTGAGTCTGTGAACTGAAGCAGGGTCCGTGTGTTTATTGTTCTTTGGGTCTCTTCCAGGGTCTAGCTCAGGATTTGGCACATAGTAGGTACTCAGTCAATATTTGTTTAATGAGGAATGAATAGACTCAGATGGACAGGAGCAAGTTGCTCACAATCTACTTCAAGATACTATATTCTTTTTGTGCCTCTAGCTCTGCTTCAGACTGTTAGCTTGTAGTGAGAAAGAGGGGAATGGTCAGGATTTTTCCTCAGTTTTTTCCCCTCCTTGCTTCCGTCACTCAAGGTGTTGATATGGAATGGGAAAAGTCTTCTTTGAACTAGTAATGCCATTGGCTTTATGCTTTCTGGATCTGGCAGATGTTTATAGCTGTTCCTGTCCATCATCAAAGCTTCATGGGGTACTTTTCCAGGCTCTTTAGGGGTTCCCTGCTGGGCCCCTCTCCTGAATTCCCCTTAGCAAAGGCTTCTCTATTGCCAGTGGTCATTTGTCTTCTTACTTCTGGGGTCTCTTTATCCCTCTAGGAGGCCCTACTGAACAGGACCCAGGACAGGCCTAGGCAGGCTTTCTCTTACTGAGCCCACATCTGGCCTACAGAAAACATTTCTTGACAAATTCTGGGAGAGCATGCCAACCCCAACATAGCAGCACTCTCCTTAGCCTGCTACCAAAGCAGTTATCAGGCTTGTCCCTTGTTGCTAGATTTCCCAGGCAGGAGGTAGATCCAGTCACTATGTTCTCTAACTGCAATGGGGACGGATTTGGTACCTCGAACCCTCTGGAAGTCCCCTCTTCCAGTCACCTGGCTTGAGCCATTAAATCTTCTCCAAGAAGGGTGGAGACTCACAGCCAGAAATAGCTCCACACAAATTTTCTATCCTCCACTCTCTTGACCCCATAGATAAGGGATTTAAGAACTTTAAAATAGATTTTAGGTCATTAGAAAAAAATACACCTCCCTTTAGCACCTCCCTTTGAAATTTCACATATATAATTTTAAAAAGAAAAAAAGTCAGTCACTCCAGGCAGCCTCTTGGCATGGGGGGTGGGAGGGGAGGAAATATCTATAAATAATGAACAAGGCTGGGGTGCAGGATCCATATGATAGCCCTGGGAGAGGGTTAGGATATAAAGCATGTTCCCAGAGATGGAATTTGGAGCATAGAGGAAGAAGCCTGGAGGGGACTCATGTTGGTTTTCTTCCCACCGATCTATTGTCTTTCCCTCCAATCCAGCCTCCTTTGAGAACTTCTTCCCACTCTGGTTCATCAGACAGATTTGAACATGGCCAGACTCTAATTGTGTCTGGATTAAGTCTTTTCTCAGAGGGCACTTGGGCCTCAAGCAATTCAAGTGATGTGTATGATTACTAGTTTGTTTGTCCCAAAAGTTCCTGGCACTTTGAAGAGCACTTGAAGGCTGATGTACTTTCAAAATCTAGAGAACCTCTAGGGGATAATGTTACTCACGTTCACACATCAGTTAACTCTACATTCTGCTCTGGCCCAGACAAAATACCCAGTTGTACTACTATTTTTTTTTTTTAATGTTTATTTATTTTTGAGAGAGAGGAAGAGACAAAGCGCAAGCAGGGGAGGGGCAGAGAGAGAGGGAGACACAGAATCTGAAGCAGGCTCCAGGCTCCTAGCTGTTAGCACAGAGCCCGACGCTGGGCTCGAACCCACAGACCACGAGATCATGACCTGAGCTGGAGTTGGATGCTTAACCAACTGATTTACCCAAGTGCCCCCCAGTTGTACTACTTTATGTTTTAACACAATTTCCAATGTATTCTGTTAATACATTGTATTAATATCCAATATGAGTACATAATAGATGTTCAGTAAATGTTTTCAGGGTGAATGAATAAACAAACGAGGGAAAGAGTGAACAAATCTCCTTTACAAAGATTGAAGATCTGTTTGGTGTTAATGCCCATCTACTCTTTACCCTTCATAGGTAGTCTGAAAGCTATATTTACTTCTCATGGTCTTAAAACATATTGTGTAGTTTGCTGATGGATTCTATGCTATTAACCTTCATAACACTAACGCTGACTTGATGCATTCATTGAATGGATGCTTATTTAGCACCTACAATGTATCAGGCTCTGTGCTAAATGCTGGGAATAAGTCAGATATAGTCTCCTGTCCTCATGAAACTTAAATTTTAGAGGGGGAGAAAGATAATAAGTAAACAAAAAATGTTAGTAAGTGGAAAAAACTATGAAAGAGGCTACTATGATAGAAAATGATAGGATATTATTTTAATTTTTTTTTTATATTTATTTTTGAGACAGAGAGAAAGCACGAGTCAGGGAGGGGCAGAGGGAGGAGACAGGAGTTGAAGCAGGCTCCACGCTGACAGCAGAGAGCCCAATGTGGGTGGGGCTCAAACTCACAAACTGCGAGATCATGATCTGAGTTGAAGTCAGATGCTTAGCCAACTGAGCCACCCAGGAGCCCTGATAGGATATTATTTTAGATAGCATGGTCAGGGAAGACCTACCTGAGGAAGTATCATTTAGCTGAGGACTGAAGGAGGGGAAAGTATCAGTTAAGCCTAGAGCTAGGGGAAAACAGTCTAAGTAGAAGGCCTAGTATATGCAAAGGCCCTGAGGCAAAGAAATTGTTTCTTTTCTCTTTATTCCAAATATGGTTGTATTGAACATTCTTGCACAGTACTTGTTGCAGGAGTATTTCCCTGGGGGTGGATTCCCACACCACTGATTCTTTGCATCTTTTTCTCTGTCCAGTGTCTGCGATGTTTCTTCCTTTCTCCCTAATTTGCCTTTCACTTTGGGGTCCTCTTCTCCCCCATTTACTTTCTCTTTTTCTCAAAGTAACTATTAAGAACTTTTTGTTGTTGTTCTTATAGGAGAAAAGAAACAATATAGCTCTTATCAAAGTGTTCCCTTCTCAGGTTCCTTTGGCTGCAGATTGTCTGTTTCACTCCAACTGTCCATTCATCCATCCATCTATTCACCCAGTACTTACTGAGGACCTATTTTTGTAGGCCTTGTGATGGGTGCTAGAAATACACAGTCTTATGCAATGCTTCTCAATCACCTAAGGTATTTGCCAAAATGCAGATTCCTGGGCTCCACTCTTGGTTTACTCACTCCCTATGGATGGAACCTAAGACTTTGCATTTTAAGAATTTCCTTTTTTTGAGAGAGAGAGAGAGAGAGAGAGAGAGAGCGCACAGAGGGAGAGGGAGAGAATTTCAAGCAGGCTCCACGCCCAGCAAAAAGCTCTCATCTTACTACCTTGAGATCACGACCTGAGCGGAAATCAAGAGTCTGACGTCCAACAACTGAGCCACTCAGGCGCCCGTTTTTGTTTTGCTTTTTAATCCCAACTAAATATTTAGAACCACTGAGTGGAAAAGAGGCAGGTAAATTAAATTTATAACTCTAAGAAAACGTTTTGGTTGATAATGCATTGATAATTTGAGCACAAAATGCTATGGGAATAACACTTGGGCCATAGAGGTAAGAAAGAGTCCTCTAGAGGAAGTCAGGCTTACACAGAAAATTAGACCAACTGCGGTTCTCCGAATGGATATGACATTCAGGCAGAGATCACCTTGTGCAAAGACGTGAGTGAACACAGTGCTGCGTGTTCAAACGACACTAAGTTGTGTTGCCTGAGTCGGCTTGGAACTACGAGGTCTGAATACGAGAAACCCCACAACTCTTCACCCTGCAGGTTTTATCCAGATCCAGAGGCTGGTTCCCTCTTTCCTCGTTAATTGCATTCGGATTTGTGGGTGGAGCAGTGAGCAGACGCGCGTAGAACTAAGCCCCACACACATGCGCAATGTGTAACCCCGAAGCCAAAAGGGGGATTTTTGAGGGCAAGATTTTTCTGTTACCAAGACTTCCCGTGCTCGAATCTAGCAACCCTGGCTGTCCTCATTTCTGCCCAGGGAATCTTACATCTCTTAATGTAATCCCGCCTTTCCATCTGGGCCACTCCAGTAAGTCGGGTGCCAGTACTCAACATGGCGGCAGGCGCCGAGGTGGCGCAATCCGCTTAGGGGCACGCTACTGGGCGTGGGGGGTGGGGGGAGGGCTCTGCCAGGGCGGGAGCCTGGGGGGCGGGGTCTGGGCCCGGTGCCGGGCCCCCGCCCCCCGCCGGGCCCTAGGGGCTGCATCTCCCGCTCCGGCGCTGAGGATCACGCTGGAAATCGCGGGAGCCGAGCGTGGTGAGGTGGGGCCTCATGGGCAGGCGGGAGGTGCCTGGGTTAACGGTCTGAGGCCCAGAGACCAGCCAGCCTCGGGCGCCTTGGGGAATCCCGTTGGAGCAGCGGCCTCCCGTTTCGGGAGGAACCCGAGGCCCAGAGGGGGGCTGGGACCGGTCCCAGGGATTCAGGCCCCTTGCCTCCGCATCCGGCTGCGGCCACCACTCTGGGCTCCAATCCTTGCAGAAAAGGATCTTCCCGATCCTCGTGTCCAATAACTGACGAGCCCGCTGCGCTCTGCTGCGCGTCTTGTTCCCAGTTCCCAGAATTTTGCTGCTCCCTCTGCCCTTGGGGATTTGCACGTGATTTGTCCCAAAGCCCAGTACCACTCCCGCCCTACTCCGGAACTTTGGTTCTTCACGACCCAACTCAAGTATCACTTCCTTGGAAACCATTCCCAACCGCTTTCTGCAGGCAATGTTAATCTCACTGCTTGGTTTTTGCACTCGTTGCACGGAGTTAGTTTTCCTGCCCCTCTTTCCACACGTGCACCTGGGCGTTTATGCCTTGCCTTTTTCATCTCTATTATCCAGAGTCTAGTGCTTGATGATAGTAATACTAATATTTTGCTAAATAGTCGTAAGTGCTACTAAATGCATTACATGTGAAGGCCCATTTAATCCTCAGCAATTTCATGAAGTGGATTCTGTATCTTCACATTTTATGCATGTAGAAACTGAGGCATTCGTAGATCATTTTGCGTAGTTTCACAGCTAATAAGTGAGTGGGGCTGGGAAATGAATTCTAGGCTGTCTGTCCCTAGAGCATGTGATTTCACTAGATTGCCTTTGGGTTTGATAAATGTCTGTTGAATTGGTCTTTACATTAACCCCATGAGTTGTGGAGGCCATCATTATGATGCACATTTGACTGAGAAGGCTTGGAAAGGAGAATTGATATTCCCAAATGTACAGAGTGAGTTCATGACAAAACCAGGGGTAGAACCTACTGCCAGCCCTCTGTTCCTTCACACTCTACCTTTCTTTGCCCCTTTTCCGTCAGAGAGCTGCAGACCTAGGACTCATCATTTCACACCCTTTAGGAGGTGCCCCTCACAGAACTGTGATTTACTATTTCATTATTTGGGAGGCAGCTTAATGTAATGGAGAGGGCCAAGAGTTTGGAAGCAGATTGGGGTTTCATGCTTGTCTGCTACCAATCAGTTATATCCCTTCCATTTTTTGAGCCTAGTTTTCTCGTCTGCAAAATGAAGACAATATCTTATCTCAAAGGGTTTGTTTTTTAAAGTGTATTTATTTTGAGAGAGTGTGAGACAGAGCACGTGAGTGGGGGAGGGGCAGAGAGGAGAGAGAGAATCCCAAACAGGTCTGTCTGCGCTGTCAGCGCAGAGCCCAATGTGGGGCTCCAACTCACAAACTTCAAGATCACGACCTGAAACCAAGAGTCGAACACTTAACTGACTGAGCCACCCAGGTGCCCCTTATCTCAAAGGTTTTTTTGTGAAGATTGCAAATAATTGTTTTGAGAGAGTAAAGTGCTATATGATCTGTTTTTTACCTTTTAGAAGGTTATAGAGCCGTCAGCGTTTTGTAAGACCATTGGTAATAGGGGTCGTGTTACCTAATGCTCTCATATTCTTTCATTCATTCAGCCAAATAGTTAATGAGTACCTGCTGTATACCAAGCACTGTTTTAGGAGCTGGGTATATAATGGTCAATAAAACTATTCTTGCACTTGGGAAGTTTATATTCTGATAAGTATATTACACGTAATAATCAGATAAGGACAGATAACACATGATAAGGTAAATAGAAATACCAATGTGTGTGGAGGAGTGGTGGCATTTTATATAGGGTTAAGGAACAATTTTAACTGAGACAGTGACACTTGAACAGAGGCCTGAAGGTGGTAAGGGTGAGCAAGCGAATCAAGAAGATACCTGGAGGAAGAGGCCAGGGGTGGGTGGGTGGCTTGGTGTGTTCCAATAAGAGAAGCAAGGAGGGCTGTGTGGCTGGAGAGGAGTAGGAAATGGAATTAAAACGATTAGAGGCTGGAATCAAATAATTAGGAGCCTGGAGGCCATGATGATGATTTTGGTTTTTACTCTGAGTAGCCATTGGAGGGTTCTGAGTTGCATAATCTGTCACTGTTTTGAAAGGATCACTCAGATTACTCTGTTGAAAAGAAACAAATTCTAGAAGCAAGGGTGGAAGCATTGCTACCGTCTAGGAAGCTTTTGCAGTAATCCAGATGTATTAATTCTCTATCTCTGGGCAAGGAATCACTCCCAAATTTAGCAGCTTGAAATAGCAATTGTTATCTCATTCAGTTGTGGATTAGAAATCTAGGAGCAATTTAGCCGGGTGTTTTTGGTTTCCGATCTCCCAGGAGACCGCAGTCAGGCTGATGGCTGCACTGCTCCCAGGATGGTTCCTTACTGCTGCTGGGCCTTCTCACAGGGCTGCCTGAGTGTCCTCAGGACATAGGGGAGAGAGTGAAAGAGAGGTCGTAGTGCCTTTTATGACCTTGTCTTGGCAGCCATTTCTACTTTATTCAGCTTCATTAACTTTATTGCATTTCATACTCAAGGGGAGAGAATTAGGCTCCACCTCTTGAAAGAAGGTGAGTCAAAGAATTGGTGGGCATACCTTATCCTTATCACCCCACTCGGGCTTCGCCTGGGATCGTGGTGGTTAGGGGTTGAAATGTGATAGGATCTAGTAGAGCCAACAGGGTTTGCCGATAGATTGGTTGCAGGGTGTAGGAGAATGGAATAAGTATGACTTTAGGCTTTTGGTTTGAGCATTCAGAATGATGGCATTGCGATGAACTGATATGGGAAAGATTGGAGGAGCAGAAGTTCACTTTTGGACAAGTTAGCTTTGAGGTGCCTTTTAGACACCCATGTGGAGAGGTTATAAGTGTTTGGACTTAGTCTGAGAGTGTGAAATCCCAGAGGGAAGTGTGGGCTGGAGACGTAACATGGCGAGTCATGCGTGTCTAGGTGCTATTTTACGTTATGAAACTGGATGAGGGTGCCTAGGAAATGAATGTAAATGGAGACGAGGCCTGAAGCCTGAGCCCTGGGACCTCCAACCTTCAGATGTTGGGGAGATGAGAAGCCAGCAAAGGAGAAAAAAGGAGAGGCCAGAGAGGTGAGGAGAACAGAAAGGGGCCCCACATAGGAGATTTATGTAAGGGGCCACATGCTAAATTTTTTTGTGTGGAATAAGAAACAGATCATTTCTGCAGACAAATGTATATAGTTTCTTCACTCAGGAAGTAGACTGTTTGTGCTCTTAAGCGGTTTTCCTTTTTTGCTTTAAGTGACAAATTCTATTTAATAAGACCAGTCCCCATCATAGTCCTTGCAGTATGTATACTTCCAAGTCTAGGTGGTAATGCTTCTGTTTGAAACTTTATTTAGGGGCACCTGGTTGGCTCAGTAGGTTAAGCATCTTCCTTTGGCCCAGGTCATGATCTTGCAGTCCATGGGTTCGAACCCCGTTCATGGGTTCGAGCCCCACATGGAGCTGTCTGCTGTCGGCACAGAGCCTGCTTTGGATCCTCTGTCCCCCTCTCTCTCTGCCCCTCCCCTGCTTGCTCTCTCTCTCTCTCAAAAAAAATAAACATTAAAATAAAAAGATTTTTGAAACTTTATTTAAATACTGCTTTTGGAGTATTTCGAATGAGGGGAACTAAATACATAATGTAGATCACTCTTCTGTCACTCTCCACCTTAGGTTCAGAGGTCTCTGCCCTTCCATTCTGGTTCCTAGTAAGAGGAGGAAGTCGGCCTTGCTCATGTCTGTATCACTGGGGCAGACTGCTAGGAACTGAGCTGAAATTCATGAGCATTTATGAGATACATTAATGCATGAAAGAAATGAGTCTTTTTCCTTTTCCTGCGGAAATGACTGTCTATTCAGTGCTTTACAATTTCCAAAGCACACTGACATCCATTATCTTATGTGAATGTAGTTCAGTCTGTCACCATTTGCCAACTACTGACCTTTTCCTTTTCTGGGGGACACTGAAACCCACCTTTCTTTTGACACTGCTAGTTTTTCTTCTCTGACAGATCTTTCCTCTGTTCCCTCCCTCTTTTTATTCTAGTTTTAATGAATTTCAGTTTTATGGGGATTTTTTTTTGTTTTAATCATAAAACACTTCAAATCATTTTTAAAATAAACTTTTTTAGAACAATTTTAGATTTATAGAAAAATTGCGCAATACAGAGAGTTCCCATATACTTTGCATTCCATTTCCCCTATTAGTAATGTCTTACATTCGTGTGGTCTGTTTGCTACAATTCCAAATCATTTTTTGAGATAAATGGGGCATATAAATAAAACGAACAAAATGAAGTTACTGCCTTTCTGGAGGCCTCAGTTTCCTTATCTGTAAAATGAGAGGAGGGTTGGACTAAATTTTTAAATAGCTCTAAAGATTTTTAATTATCTGCTAAAGTAAAATAATCATATAATTCTGATATAATCCCGCTCCTTTTTAAAATTATTTTTTACAGAGAGAGAGTGAGTAGGGGAGAGGGGCAGGGGGAGAGACATGGAGAATCCCAAGCAGGCTCCACACTCAGCACAGAGCTTGACATGGGGCTCGATCTCAGGATCCTGGGATCATGACCTGAGCTGAAATCAAGTCAGATGCTCAACTGACTGAGCTGCCCAGATGCCCCTAGTTCCACTGCTTTACTGAAGTATCACTATCACCTTCCCAAATAATGTGTATGTGTTAACAGCAGCCTTAGCCTTAGCCTTAGCCTTATCCTAAGAGATGGTTTAGTAGGAGAATTCTGGGAGTGTAGCAGAGCTGCTTATAGAGATAGTAGGTTGAACTATACGACATTACCATTTTTATAGGTTAAAAAATGGGCACCAAACATTGGGGGGTAGGGTTCCCAGGAGGGAGGGGAGCCCTTGGGGCCTCTGAGACTCCTACTTCATGCAAAAGCCCAGCCCAGCCCTCACACTATTAGGGGAGAAAAGGCTCATCAGGTCCCATGGAGCAGTTCAGAGCTACTCTTGCTGGCACTGTTGGCCCCAAGAGTGGTTTCCTGGCAGGTTTTTGCCTCCAACTAGCACAGAGAGACTGAGCCAGCATTTCACAGAGCCATGGTGAGCTGGTTGACACAGCCCTGGTATAAAGGAAAGGCAGAAAGAGAGGATGTTTGGAGTGTGAGGGAAGACTGTATTCACCCGGGTTCTAGGTTAGGAGAGGCAGCCTGGGGTATTGGTGCCACTCTATTCTTCCTGCTTTGTGCACTTGCCTTACTGTCTACTACAGGCTTTGCAAACTCTGCTATCTTCTGTTGCCCAGGAGGTGATGTGAATTAGGAAACTGAGTTTTCTGCTGTAACTCTGTTATAAAAAAAAACAACAGCACGGGGGCACCTGGGTGGCTCATTCAGTTAAGTGTCCTACTCTTGGTTTTGGCTCAGGTCATGATCTCACGGTTCGTGAGATCAAGTCCCTGTGCTGACAGGGAGAGATTCTCTCTCTTCCTCTCTCTCTGCCTCTCTCTCTCAAAATAAATAAACATTAAAAAAAGAAAGAAAGAAAGAAAGAAAGAAAGAAAGAAAGAAAGAAAGAAAGAAAGAAAAACAACAGCACAGGTGCAAGGATAAATGGCAACTAGAATCTGCTATCAGTGTGAGGAAGAGGATAGGCTGGGGAGCGGGGTGGAGACTGGTGAGCTGGAAAGCATATGCCTTGTCTAAGGGAGTAGATACTTACTTACTTATTTATTTATTTATTTATTTATTTATTTATTTATTTATTTATTTTTGAGAGACAAGAGCATGAGTTGGGGAGGGCGGAGAAAGAGGGAGACACAGGATCCAAAGCAGGCTCCAGGCTCTGAGCTGTCAGCACAGAGCCCGATACAGGGCTCGAACTCTTGAACTGTGAGATCATGACCTGAGCTGAAGTCGGATTTTTAACCAACTGAGCCACTCAGGTGCCCCAGACACTCTTCACTGCAGCTGGTTGTTGCCTTATAGGAATGTGAGTCCTGGGTCACTAGATATTCTGATTTTCCAAAGGAGCCAGAGGTAAGAATTTTTAAAAATAATTTAAATTATTATTATTTTTTATTTGAGAGAGAGAGCAGGGGAGGCAACAGGCAAAGGGGAGAGAGAGAGAGAGAGAGAGAGAGAGAAAGAAAATCCTAAGCAGGTTCCATGTCCAGCGAGGAGCCTGATGCAGGTCTTGATCCCACAACCTTGGGATCATGACCTGAGCCAAAATTAAAAGTCAGACACTCAACCGACTGAGCCACCCAGGCACCCCTAGAAATAAGATTTTTTATATGTGTTCTCCCAATGGTAAATGTTGATACCTAATTTTAACTCTTAAAAGCATGATATAGGCCACATAATGGTTGAAAAGAACCAGCAGGCCACATTTGTAACCTCTGCTAAGGGTTTAGATCTGCCTGGAGTGAGGCCCACATGCATTTCTTCAACCTACTAATGACCAAAATGAATTAGACAGCTTCTGCTTTTAAGGAATTCACAGATTAGTAGAGAAGATAGATAATAATGATAAAATGTAATATAGACATTAGACTCTCTCTCTGTATTATATATAGTTATATACAAATGTCTTCTGAATAACAGTGTCATATATGTGCAAGTACATATATACATATATTTATGTATATATAGCTATAAAAGTGATTAACTCTTCCTGTGTACATCTGGCCTGACATGATAAGAGGTGGCATTTGAGCCAGGATGTAGATCAACAGTTTGGTGCATGAAAGGGATTTGGGGCCCCTGAAATTCCCACTGTATATGCAAATGTTAGATTTCCATTTGCTGTATATACTACTTTCTTCAGATGTTTACACCGATGGTCTGCTGACTAGACCAAGAGGGCAGCTCTAATATTCCATTTTCTTGATAGGTAATTGGAAAATCAAATATTCCTTAACCCTTCTGGTGGGTGTCTCATGTCTCAGAGTTAATAAAACGAGAACTCTAACCCACCCGCCTCCTCCCACGTTATCATGTGCTTTAGAGGCCTCAGAAACTCAGAGGTCACATAGCTGGGAGCCCTAATTTTTGGATGAGGAGACTGGAAGGAAAGTAGTATGTCCAAGGTCACTGAGCCCATTAGAGGCAGAGCTTAATCCCAAACTCCTCCTGACCACTGTGCCTCTCTCTCTCCTGAATATCTCTCAAGGTCACTGGTTAGGCTGGTCCTCCTCCCCCTCAGCCAGTCTCCCCTCCTCCCCCACAGGTGGCCCATTGCCCTGTTTGGCCCTGCTCCTGGTGGGTGAGGAGGGTTTGCTATCCTACTGAAGCTGATTTTCCCTCCCTCTCTTTTTTTTTTTTTTTTAATTTTTTTTTTTCAACGTTTATTTATTTTTGGGACAGAGAGAGACAGAGCATGAACGGGGGAGGGGCAGAGAGAGAGGGAGACACAGAATTGGAAACAGGCTCCAGGCTCTGAGCCATCAGCCCAGAGCCCGACGCGGGGCTCGAACTCACGGACCGCGAGATCGTGACCTGGCTGAAGTCGGACGCTTAACCGACTGCGCCACCCAGGCGCCCCTTCCCTCCCTCTCTTAATGGATCCCCTGTCTGAAATGCCTGCTACTCCATTTCTTTGTCAGAGAGTCAGGCTGCTTGTATTCAAATCCCTAATCAACCAAATGCCAACTGTATGAACTTGGACAAATTGTTTAAGCTTTCTAATTTTTTAACTGAAGCTTAACCTTGTAAACCTCAATTTTATCATCCATGTACAAAGAGTTACAACATGATCTACCCTGAAGTGTAATAGAAAGGTTTCGAGATTCTCATGGTGACAAAAATGACATAGTATGTGTAAAGCACTTAACAGTGTGACTGACCTGCAGACATACTTAACATGTATTAACTATGATGATGTTGAATCCCATAGCTCACAGACCCCCAGAATGGGTTAAATGCCCTTCCACTGTTTTCCCATACTATCCTATAATGTCTCTGTTATTATTACACACACTACGTTGTGTCATGATTGTGTCTTTCTCCCCTACTAGACTAGAAACACCTTCAGTGATTTATTCAACAAATGTTTATTAAGCACTGTGCCAAGCACTAGGGACGCAAGGGTAAACCAGGAACTCTTGGTCTAGTGCAGAGTTCCAGAAGACATGCCAGGAAACACTGGTCCTGTGAGCTTGTCTCATGGTCCAATAAATTTGGCAAATGATGCTTATCATAGCCTCCCTGCTCCTAATCCTAGAGATTAGGGTCCATGTTAGTATTTTAAAGGCGCTGATGGGTCCTATAGTAAAGGAACCCACTTCTCCAGCTTTGCCGGATAAGTGAGCATTTGATGAGTAAATTTGAATCACCTAGACGTTCCTTTCAACTCTGTGTGTTTTGGTCCCCAGCTCAAGAGGAGGTCCAAGTGGCACAACAATGATCAGAGACCTTACTGGGAGTGAACAGCCTCTGGCTGAATAGGGGCCTGAGGGCTTACCTGTCTGGTGCCCCCATGGAGACAGGAGGCCCTGGCTCGAACAATATGAAGCCCCAGTCACTGCAGCTGGTGCTGGAGAAGCAAGTACTGGCACTACAGCAGCAGATGGCAGAGAACCAAGCCATCTCCTGGCGGAAGCTGAAAAGCTCCCAGGAGGCCCAGCAGAGGCAAGCA
Organism: Leopardus geoffroyi; assembly: GCF_018350155.1. Lineage (NCBI taxonomy): Eukaryota > Metazoa > Chordata > Mammalia > Carnivora > Felidae > Leopardus > Leopardus geoffroyi. Next base: position 23,769,777 of record NC_059336.1, on the reverse strand, counting down.
GCCCTCGTGAGGAAGCTGCAGGCCAAGGTGAGGCAGCTGCCCTTCCAGGGAGGCGGAGAGAACACCTCTGAGCACTGGGTGCTGAGGTGGAACAAGGGTTACAGGAGACAGGACAGCCTCTCCCATGATGCTCACGACTTCACAAGAGATACATCCTGTCCCTTTAAAAAAAAATTTTTTTTTAATGTTTATTTATTTTTGAGAGAGACAGAGACAGAATGTGAGCAGGGGAGGGGCAGAGAGAGAAGGAGACACAGAATCTGAATCAGGCTCCAGGCTCTGAGCTGTCAGCACAGAACCCGACTCGGGGCTTGAACTCACAGACTGCAAGATCATGACCTGAGCTGAAGTCGAACGCTTAACCAACTGAGCCACCCAGGCGCCACTATCCTGTCCCTTTTAAAGATGGTGGTCACAAGGGCTAACTTAGTTGTCTATGTTTGCTCTCCTAGGATAGAGCTAGGACCTGAGCCTGTGTTTTCTGGTTCCAAAGTCCATAATCTTACCTCCCCAATATGAGAGGCATAGAGAGAGTATTATTAACGGACCAGATAGAAGCAACAAAATGTTATGGCCTTACCTCACTGTTATCACTCGGACCCTGTTCACAGCAGGTTTGCCCAAGATCCTCCAGGGCCTTTGTTTTGGGCTGTTTGTACCATTGCCCACATCCTGCTCTGTTTGCCTCAGGTGTTACAGTACCGGACCTGGTGCCAAGAGCTGGAGAAGCGGCTGGAAGCCTCTGGGGTGAGTGAGGCTGTTTTGGGTTCCCCCTGAGCCCTCAGTATGCTTGTAAGGAAGGCCTTGTTTGCTGGCTAAGGGAGGTTGGGGTGTGATAAGGCAGTGTTTGATGGAAGTCTCTTTCTGTGTTCAGCCCCTGAGAGCTTTATCACACAGATACTTTCATTGGACTAGCTATTCCGGGCCTGTCAGACGCCAACCCTTGGCTCTCTAAGGACAAAATGCAGCTTTGGGAGACTTAATCAGATTGGAAAGGATGTGGAATCAGAAGGAAGAAATGCATTTTTCCTCCAGAAGGTGTCAGTGTTTATCTGTCTTAGCAGTGAGCCTTTGCAGGCCAAAAAACATGTTTGTGGCAGAAGGATTTATTTGTGCTGTTGGCTGGGTTGACCTGGCTTTGAAAGACCCATTTGCCTTTGTTCCAGCTCTCTCTCGGCACCTTCTCACATTACTCTCAGGAAAGTTCTCTCAGAGGAGGGAAAGAACCAAAACTTACTGAGCACCGTTCTATGTAGGCCAGGCACCATTCGGCATTGTCATGTTATGATGTCACTTAACCTGTAAGGCAGCTTTCTGAGAGGAATGGTAACTCCTTCATTTTGTAGTGAAGACTTTGTGGCTCAGAGAGGTTGAATAACTTCCTGAGGTCCAAAATGTAGTGTAGTAGAAGTCAAGGCCATTAGTGAAAAATATATCTTATGCTTCTTAGGTTGAAAACTCTTTTCATTACCAAATGCCACCTTTGAGGAGAGGTCACTGGTTCACTTTTAGAGAAGGGGATGCAATGGATTTACCTTCAGGATGTAGCGATCGAGAAAAGAGACATATTGCTAACAGAGGAGAGAAGGGATCAAAAGAATAAAAAGAAGGAATAAAAAGGTTGTGCAGAAGGGGGCATCAGGGAATTGATCTGAGTGGTCTTCTCTTTGGAGGTAAATAAGACTTGTTTCTGTCTGGCTAAGGGACCAATCTCTCCGAGGTGGGAAAGTGTGGAGGAGCCAAGCCTGGAACAGCTACTGGTCCGATTAGAAGAGGAGCAACAGAGGTGATGAACCCCATGTTCTCTGGCTGGGGGTGATGCTGGTAGCCAGTGGGTTCTGAAGGCTGAGAGGAAACCTCTGCCCTGAGGGCTAACGTGGATAAAACCATGCACCTCAGCCTTAGCCCTCCAGTTCCGGGCAATGGAAAATTCCAGTGTTTGTCATCTTACTCCAAGAGGTCCGAGGGTTGGATCAAGCCTTTATTTTGCACTTGTTCCCGCCCCTCCCCAGTGCAGGTGTGAGAGTCTAGCAGAGGTGAACACCCAGCTTCGACTGCACATGGAAAAAGCTGACATGGTGAATAAAGCACTTCGGGAAGATGTGGAAAAACTGACAGTGGACTGGAGCCGAGCCCGGGATGAGCTAATGAGGAAGGAGAGCCAGTGGCAGATGGAGCAGGAGGTAGGAGGAATAAGGGGCTGTAACCACGAGGCTGGGGGGGCTTATGCTTGGGGCATCACCATCCCGGTCAGTGCTGGGAAAGGTTAACTTAGGAACGTGGATGGAAGCTGAACTGTTGCTAAAGTCCCTGAGCCTCCTCCCTACTCGTGCCGGCCGCTTTGCCCTGCTGTGGCTCTCGGCTGACTACTGTCCTTATCTACCTAGTCGAGGTTTTGCTGGCAAGTGAAATGACACTCAGGGCAGCTCTGTCCCTGCATAAGTGGCCAGCTTTGGTTTTAGACAGAGCTGAAATCTTGCTGACTCCCCTTTTCCGGAGGCGTGTATATTTAGATGCTCAAAAGGTAGCTAGTAAACCTGAATGGAGAAGAAAGAACGGATACAGACCTTGAGGAATTTTCAGATCCCAGCTAATGAAACTAATGTCTCCTAAGCCTTTGCTGCATGACAGGTATTTTGTTAGGCGATTTGCATGTGGTATGCCCTTGAGTCTTTATTCTAAGTCGGTGGTAATAATGGCAATGGTTCCTGTTTGTTGAGGAACTACTGTTTATCTTTTTATGATCAGCTCAAAGGAAGGTCATATACCATCTCAGGCCCTTTGACCTCCTGAATACCACTGATAACTTTATTAAACTCTTAAGCGTGACCTGAATATAGGTACCCAGTCGTAAGCTGTCTCCCGTGAGTCCGTCTTTCCCTACCCCGGGGAGCCAGGAGGAGTCCTAGACTCCTGCGCTGGCAAAAGACAGACTTCTGCCCTTTGATATGACCTGGATTTCTGAATATGCAGTTCTTCAAGGGCTACCTGAAAGGGGAGCACGGTCGCCTGCTTGGTCTGTGGCGGGAGGTGGTGACCTTCCGACGCCACTTCCTGGAAATGAAGTCAGCCACTGACAGGTTAGTGTGGGGATAAGAGGGGAGGTTTGCCCCTACTGAGTCTAGACTTAATGAGGGTGGACTGCTGTAGAAGTGGGGGACAGGGGAAGGGGGGGTAGAAGAGTGGGTGGGGAGGGATGATATTGTTGGATTCAGATGACTTTCCCCAGAACCTGCTCCTCAGGCTTCCCTGGGCCTGATCTCCATGCTCCCTTCCTCGGTCCCTACTGGAGTCTGCTCTTTCCTTGCTTGTACTCAGAGATCTGACGGAGCTCAAGGCTGAGCATGTGAGGCTTTCAGGGTCCCTGTTGACCTGTTGTCTCCGCTTGACTGTGGGTGCCCGGTCTGGAGAACCTGATGGATCTGGGAGACTGGATGGGAGTGAGCCAACTCAGCTGCTGCTTCTACTAACCAAGACCCAGAAGCTGGAGAAGGAAGTCCATGAAAGGAGCCAGGAGTTAATACAGCTGAAGAGTCAAGGGGATCTGGAGAAGGCTGGGCTGCAGGATCGGTGAGATGGGCTAGGGTCCTAGGAAGGGGTTGTTGAGGGTGTTGACTCCTTTAGAGAGATAGAGATGGGTGGTGAGGGGTGGAAGGTGTGAAGAGCATTCCTCCCACAAGAAGGAAGTTGCGGAGGGAGTTTAGTTTGGAACCCGGTGCCCCAGTTGAGGCCATGTCACTGTCCTCTGCCCTCACACCATCCTGCAGCTCAGTGTCTCTCATGTTGATTTATAGAGCTAGCTACGACTGTCTTCAGTCAACACTAAACTACTCACCATTCCCAGAACAGCCAAGCTCTTCCATGCCCCCCTGCCTTTGTACATGCTGACCTTAGCCTGGAAGGCCTCTTTCCCTTCTCCCTCCGCCTCATCCTTTAAGGCAAATGTCACCTCTTCTGTGAAGCTTTCCCTGACCTCAGTAGCCTGTTGAATTACTATGCCTTGGTGTGGTCTTTTGACCTGCTGGTTATAATATTGATCTCACTGTTTCTCACTGATTATTAACCTTTTTTTTGTTGTTAGGTTCTTCTGTTTTTTGGATTTTGATAAAATAGGCTTTTTAAAAATAATGTAAGAAGGGCAGAGACATAAGCAAAGAGCCCCATTTGAATTTCAGTGCAGAGTTGGGTTTATACCCCATGGCTAGGGTTGTGTCACCACCTATTGGTGGTGTATGTAAATAGCAGTCTGTTTTGTTCTGGGTTGTGAAGCGCTGGGAGGCGCCAAGGACAGAGACCACGTCTTAGTACGTTTATGTCTCTAGAGCTTTGCACTTCATCTGCCATACACTAACATTCAATGGATGTTTGTTTAAAGATACAATCATTAAATTAATGGCCATACGGTGAATAGAGGCTCTTAGAGATGATACAGAATATAATTATTAAAACTAAAAAAAAAAAAAAAAAAAGAAAAGAAATTTAACTCCCGGATAGCATTCATTCAAGAAATATTTGTTTAGGGGCGCCTGGCCAGCTCAGCTAATAGAGCACACGACTCTTGATCTTGGGGTTGTGAGTTTGAGCCCCATGTTGGGTGTAGAGGTTACTTAAAAAAATAAAATCTGGGGGCGCCTGGGTGGCGCAGTCGGTTAAGCGTCCGACTTCAGCCAGGTCACGATCTCGCGGTCCGGGAGTTCGAGCCCCGCGTCAGGCTCTGGGCTGATGGCTCAGAGCCTGGAGCCTGTTTCCGATTCTGTGTCTCCCTCTCTCTCTGCCCCTCCCCCGTTCATGCTCTGTCTCTCTCTGTCCCAAAAATAAATAAACGTTGGAAAAAAAAAAATTAAAAAAAATAATTAAAAAAAAAAAAATAAAATAAAATCTTAAAAAAGAAAAAAAGAAATGTTTATTTAGCTACCATATAATACCAGATACTGAACTCCAGGATATAGCATAAAGTGGTAGAGATGTATGATGATTTCCCTGAACCTTAAGGTTAATGTCACAGAGGTTGACCATAATCTTCCTGAATGGCCCCTCCTCTTTCCTTATCAGAGTCAGACCCTTGGGCTGGAGGGACCTTGGGACTGTCCAATGTGGCAATTCTGATGTTCTTATTGGCTTCAGGGTGCTTGACTTCAAGATCAAGCGGGGCCTGGAAGGGCCCGGGCCAGGGCTTTCCTTCAGCTCTCGGGCCCCCAAACACGTGTTCCAGCCTTGAGATGTGGTAAATCCCTGCATGTGTCTGAGTGGCTTTTGACTACCCCCCCCAACCCCCCCCAGTTCAAGACTGTAGTATCATATGGTCTTCAGGGAGTGCAGGGGCCAGGGGCACCCAAGTGACTGGGGAGGCTGTAGTGGGAATGTCTGGGTTGGGGCTGGGGCATGCTGCATAGTAGCTCTGTCACCTCAGTGCACTGCCCAAATGACAGTGCTGTGCTCTTCTCTTCAGGGTGACCGAGCTCTCTGTTCTACTGACCCAGGCTCAGAAGCAAAATGAAGATTATGAGAAGATGTTAAAGGCTCTGAGAGAGGCAATGGAGATCCTGGTACATGATCCTTTGTTCGGGAAAGGAGTTGGGAGTGGGCCTGTAGGTTCCTTGTCCTTTATGGATAGATAATGCAAGATACCAGTTAAATGTTCCTTGACAAAATGCTAAAAAATAAATTTTGGCTGAATCTGAATATTTATTCATGCATTCATTTATGCATTCACCAGTAAATACTGTCTACCGTCCCTATATATTCCTGGGGAAACTACAACGATGTATGCATGTGGTGTGTCCTCATCGGAGGGAGTGGGACATACATTAAGAGGCACCTGGCAAAGGATGGGGATGTGTGATTCAAAACCTAGTCATATGGGAAACAACTGAGGAATATGGCAATGGTTAGCTTGGAGCAAAAAGGGCTTGAGGAAGATATGATGGCTGCCATCACAAATCTGAAGGACTGACATTGGGGAAAAGAGTTGACTTGTTTGATGTTTTCCAGGCGGGCACAAGCAATGTTGATGACTAGAAGTCACAGGGTGGTAGAGTTTGTCTAACAGCTAGAGCTGCTCAGTAGATGAACAGTCTGCCCTGTGGAAGAGTGAGGTTTGTGTCTCTGGCTTCACGTTTGCCAGAGATATTATCAAAGGGACTCTCTAAAGTTGGACGTGAGAACCTCTGGCTTGATTCCACATTTCCTTTCGTTTCTAAGAATTTTGATCTCTTTTATTAGGTGGATCCTGTATGCCTATCCTCATGCAAACCCCTGGTATTATCTGAGCTGGCATCTACAGAGTTGTTTATGCCTTTTTGGTTCCTTTTGATCAGGAATTTGCAAATTCAAATGTCCATAGTACCCAGATAATGCCAAAGAGTGAAGTGGGTTCCCTTGTAAGGATTTGGGTTTTCTAGCGCTATCGTAGTTAGTTTTGAGTACTACAGGGGACACTTGATTTCAATATTGAGAAAATGACAAGGCATAGTAGGGACTCCAGACCCTAAAGAATACATGTCTCATCTGGAGGAGACACCCACTGTTCAAGTTCAGGAAATTATTGCCATGTAGGAATGGGGGCTGGTCTGGCCCATCTGTTAACTTTTTATTTTTTATTTGTATTTGTATTTCTTTCTTTTTTTTTTTTTTGAGTAGGCTTCACACCCAGCATGGAGCCCAATTCATTGCCCAAACTCACGACCCTGAGATTAAGACCTGAGCTGAGATCAAGAGTCGGATGCTTAACCAACTGAGCCACCCAGGCGCCCCTAGCATCTGTTAACTTTTTGAGAAAAGCCAGAAAGTCAGAATTTCTCAATTCATAAAATCTCTCAATGTATAAACGATGGTTCAAATTTTGGGTAGGCCAAAGAAAACACAGCTGCAGGTCTGTGTCTTGAGGTCTTCGCTAACAATATGATCAGAAGGAACTGAGAAAATCTTGAGTCTTCAAGTTTACTGCTAGCTCTGAGGCTAGGGTTTCTCGTGTCTAGTCTTAGATCTCAAGCATCTGTTTGCTGTACAGAGGCAGCTGCCATTCTCCCTCTAATGATAGGTGATATTCATTGAGCGTTTCTTTTGTGCCAGGCACTATGTTGAGTAATTTATATGCATCTTTTTCATTCAAGCCTCAACAAAAATGTGTGAAGTGGTTGCTGTTAATTATTCCTATGTTAAAGAGAATGAAGCTCATAGAAGCAGTTGCCTAAGGTTACCAATCTTAGGAAGGTAATAGAGCAAGAACTCTAATCCAGGCCGTCTAATTTGGACCTCTGACTCACTCAATCTGAACTCCTAATCACCACATCACACTGTCTTCAGAGTCCTGGGACATTAGTAGCACTCACGTGTGGTCAGAGAAAAAGTGGGGTTGACAGAAGAGACAGAATGAGATTCTGGTTGATTTGGAGGGTGGAATGATAGATGCTTCTGAGAGGTTGGCTCACAGCTCTATCTTTTCCCTGTTCAGGAGAAAAATCATGCAGAATTAATGGACCACGAGGCATCACTTAGTAAGAATGCCCAAGAGGAGAAGCTGTCTTTACAGCAGGTGATCAGGGATATAACCCAGGTACTGGTAAGCCTTCTGTTTGTGGTAACTGGGCTATGGCTCACTCCTCCCCAGGCCTCCATGTCCTCTTAGTCATGCTTAGATATTCACTCTCTGAGGTACTTGGGCTTAGGGACTTTGGGTAACGAGTTCTCTGAATGTATTTGAAGACCGGCACCCTAAGGGGTAGCTAAGCATTCATGTGCTAGCACTGCCTGCTGGAACAGGCCCTCTTAGTGCCGGCTGCAGTTCTCAGGCCGGTGGCTAGATTCTGGTCTTTGTTACGTCGGTATCCCCTTTCTTCATTTCTTCATTTATTATTACCTCAGAAAGTGTTCTTGTTGCTAGTCCTAGGTTTGGGTGACCAAAGGTGAGGAGTTGGAGAAATCAATCCTTTTTGCTCTTAGATACCCTCCTCCCACCCCCCTGGGAGAGGAGCTGAGAAGGAAAACATCAGGTTGGCCCAGGCTGTAGTATCACATCTTCTTTGTGGACTCTAGGCCTTGGTCGGCAGGGTGGTGACTGTGCTGTGGTGGGTTTCAGGTCATGGTGGAAGAAGGGGATGGTATGACCCCAGGCTGTGGTCACGAGAGCTCCTTGGAGTTGGACCCTAGTGGCGACTCCTCCCAGTTTGATTCCCAGGACCCAGGCAAGGCTCTTACTCTCGTGCGTTCAGTGGTGACTCGAAGACGCCAGGCTGTGCAGGTGAGAGCCCCACCATTCCTCCTCAGCCATGGGAATGGATGTCTAAACTGATTTGTGCCCCAGGCACCCTCCTGGCCTGGACTGCCCCTTTCACTATGTTGACTAGTCATGAGGTGTTTGATCAATACCCCCAAAGTGCTCTTTAGAAGCTCTCAGTGTCTGCCCAGTTGTACTTGTGGGTAACGGGCACCATTTTCTGTGCATTTCACTTTGCACGCAACTTTCGTATAGCATTACACAAAGGTATGCAACTGGAGCCCTGGGACACCGTGGGTAAGTGTTCCCCAGCTCTGATGGTCCCCGCCACACTAAACTATCTCCATGACTGCCCCCACTCCCCCAATTCACATGTGAAGATGATGGACTCTGAGACTCTGGGAACCACAGAAGCCCAGTAATCTTTGATCCTCTGTCTTCTCGACTGACTAAAACTGGCCACATCTCTTTTTTCTTTTTTTTTTTTTTTTAATTTTTTTTTTTTTTAACGTTTATTTATTTTTGAGACAGAGGGAGACAGAGCATGAACGGGGAAGGAGCAGAGAGAGAGGGAGACACAGAATCGGAAGCAGGCTCCTGGCTCTGGGCCATCAGCCCAGAGCCCGACGCGGAGCTCGAACTCACGGACCGTGAGATCGTGACCTGAGCTGAAGTCGGACACTCAACCGACTGAGCCACCCAGGCGCCCCTCTTTTTTCTTTTTTTAAATGTGTATTTATTTTTGAGAGTGAGAGCAGGAGCAGAGGGGGGCGGAGAGAGGGAGACAGAAAATCCAAAGCTGACTCTGTACTGACAGCAGCGAGCTTGATGCGGGGCTCGAACTCATGAACCGTGAGATCGTGACCTGAGCCAACCGACTGAGCCACCCAGGCACCCCTTGACCAGCCAGATCTCTATTCTTAGCTTACCCCTGTACCATCCTCAGCCCCCTCGCCCAGCCCCACTCTCAGTCCCCTGACGCCCCTCCTTTGCTCTTTCCTCTTGCTCACCATCTCACTTCTGTTACTCTCCCTCCCCAGGACCTGAGGCAGCAGCTTTCTGGCTGTCAGGAAGCTGTGAGCTCCTTGCGGAGGCAGCATGATCAGTGGGAGGAGGAGGTCAAGGCCTTGAGACAGAGGCTGCAGAAACTCACCGGGGAACGTGACACTCTGGCAGGGCAGACCACGGACCTCCAGGGAGAGGTGGAGTCTCTCAGCAAGTAAGCAGAGGGCTGTTCATCCCGCCCCTCCCCCCGAAGTGACTCTGCGGTCACACAGTTCTGGGCTGTCTTGCTTTGTGTTCTGCTTATTCCTGCTCACTCAGTTTTGGATCTTTGTGATGACAAAAACAAACAAACAACAGTTTCCTGCCTAAAAGGAAAGATGAGAGGTTTTTTTTTATGTTTATTTATTTATTGTTGAGAGAGAGAGAGAGAGAGAGAATGTGAGTGAGGGAGGAGCAGAGAGAGAGGGAGACAAAGAATCCGAAGCAGGCTCCGCGCCATTAGCGCAAAGCCTGACGTGCGGCTCGAACCCACGAACCGTGATATCATGACCTGAGCCGAAGTCGGACGCTTAACCGACTGAGCCACCCAGGTGCCCTGGAAGATGAGGTTTTTAAAGGAAACAGACACCTCTGTCCTTTGACCCTGTGACGTCTGCTTCCGGGAAGGATTTGAGGTTCCAAGGTTTCTGCTCATCTCTGGACTCCATGTTCTAGGGAGCGAGAGCTCCTGCAGAAGACCAGGGAGGAGCTGCAGCAGCAGCTGGAGGTACTGGAGCAGGAGGCGTGGCGACTGCGAAGGACCAACATGGAGCTTCAGCTGCAGGGGGACTCTGCTCAGGGCGAGAAGGAGGAACAGCAGGAAGAGCTGCACCTGGCTGTCCGTGAAAGGAAGCGCCTGTGAGTGACCGGTCTCCTCCTTCCTAGGGCTTGATTTTCCCTTCGGTTCCACACCCTCCTCCACCCCACCCCCATCTCTTAGGAAGTGGAGTGAATCACAGCCTGGCGTGCAGTGGGCTCACATTAGCTTCCAGCTCCTTCTTTTGCAGAAAGATGAATACAGAAAGTTCACCCAGGCTTTTCTGAACACCCATAAGGGCTGCGGGGGATACAGAAGCAAATAAGACACAAGCACTGATCTCAAGCAGTTTGTGGTCTACTGGGGGAAAACAGACAAATAAATAGCAAACTGTGCATGAGGCCAGATGAAGTATGAATGAGATAGAGCTTCAGGCTGGGTCCTCTGGGAGCATGGGAGTGAGAGTTAACAATTGAAAGTTTCATGGAGGAGATGGTGGCCTTTGAGCTGGGCCTTGACATGTTTGATTGTGGAGAGTGGGAGAGGGGCAAAAGGGACAGATCAGCAAAGATGTTCAAGGTGGGCTGGGCTGGGTGAGGGGTAGGACTTCATTCTGGGAAGTCATGGGAAATGAGTTGGTCTAGGAAGGGAATTCCAGAGTCAAGAGACCAGCTAATCTGTAAATTCCCCTATATAACGTCATAGAGAAAGCAAGGACTTTCGAGCTGGCAAAAGTGTGGTTTAAATTGTGGTCCTGCCACTTGGGCAGATTACTTTATTTGTAAGATGGAGATGATAGTATTTACCTTGAAGGAACACAGGGAGATTAGAATGCTGTTTTGCAAAATGCTGGCATAGAGCCTGGCATGTGGTATGTCTTCAGTAACTGGTGCCAGTTACAGTATAGGTACAGTTACACTTTTGGCATATGTATCCCCCTCCTCTCCTGTGCCCTAGCTCCTTGCAGCCAGTAGGCATGAAAGGACTTCTGTAAGCGTCATGACTCGTGCAAGAAATGGTCTCCCCTGTATCAAGGAGGAGAAAAGACAACCCACAAAGATGATTATTTGTTTTTAAATTTAATTAGTGTGAATCGATAATACATTTATCAATATTTATAACGATCCGGGGGCGCCTGGGTGGCTCAGTTGGTTAAGCAGCCAACTTCAGCTCAGGTCATGATCTCACAGTCTGTAGGTTCAAGCTCCGCATCGGGCTCTGTGCTGACAGCTCAGAGCCTGGAGCCTGCTTTGGATTCTGTGTCTCCCTCTCTCTCTCTGCCTTTCCCCACTCATTCTTCTCTCTCTCTCTCTCTTTCAAAAATGAATAAACATTAAAAAAATTAAAAAAAATATTTATAACGATCTGAAAGTCAAAGCTACTTGAAAAGACAAACACAGGGGCGCCTGGGTGGCGCAGTCGGTTAAGCGTCCGACCTCAGCCAGGTCACGATCTCGCGGTCCGGGAGTTCGAGCCCTGCGTCGGGCTCTGGGCTGATGGCTCAGAGCCTGGAGCCTGTTTCCGATTCTGTGTCTCCCTCTCTCTCTGCCCCTCCCCCGTTCATGCTCTGTCTCTCTCTGTCCCAAAAATAAATAAACGTTGAAAAAAAAATTTTTTTAAAAAAAAAGACAAACACAGAGATACACCGCTCTGCTTCATCCATCCCATTTCCCTTCCTTCCCATTTAGATTGCTCTCTTGGGGTGCCTGGGTGGCTCAGTTGGTTAAGCATCCCCTTGATTTCACCTTAAGTCATGATCTCACGGTTTGTGGGTTAGAGCCCCACATCAGGCTCTGTGCTGGGCATGGTGTCTGCTTAAGATTCTCTCTCCCTCCCCCTGTGCCCCTTCTCCCCTCAAAAAAAAAAAAAAATTGCTTTCTCTTTATCTTTCCAGCTACTTTATGCAAATATATGTATATATTCTTATTTCTCCCAATTTCTTGCCTTTTTCACTGTATATGTCATGGAGGTCATATCAGTTTTTAGAGAGCTTCATTCTTTTGCTTGGCAAAGGTAATTACACTCCTGTTCCCTTCTGGGGTGTGACCACTCCCTGAGATGGCCCCCAGCCTCCTCTCTTTCCATTGTAGTCAGGAGATGCTGGCAGGCCTGGAAGCCAAACAGTCCGAATCACTCAGTGAGCTGATCACACTTCGGGAAGACTTGGAGTCCAGTCACCTGGAGAGGGAGCTGCTGAGGCAAGAGCAAACAGAAGTGACCGCGGCACTGGCCAGGGTACGTGGGCCTCCACCCCTCACTTGCTGGGTGGTGTGGGTGGCTTGGAAAGTTATGTTTTAGGCAAAGGCCATACGGCCTGCCTCATTCTTCACCCTTCAAGCCTCGACCCTTCATATTTCCTGCATCACTTACTAGTCTCTCCTTTTGGGTTCTGTCCCTCCCAGTGTACTCTACACTGGAGTTAGAATGCTTTTCAAAAGTATAAATCTGGTTACATCAGTCTCCTTCCTGTAACCATTCAGTGGCTTCCCAGCTGCTTGGTGCCACATTCAAAGCCCTTTGCCTTCTGGCTTCCTCCTCTGTCTATAACCTGTCCTAACTCCCCATATACCTGGACTCCTGCCACATCTTCAGTTTCGCCATGCATTTTCATGACTCTGCTGCTTCCCACATTCTCTTCACTTCCCACGGACTGCTTCTTTCCTCTCTCTCTCACCACAAACCGCTTCTCACCTCTCAATACCCAACTTAATCGCCAGCTCTCCTACCAAGCACTTTTGGCTCCCCCAACCTCAACGGATGCCTTTTTTTTTTTTGAGTTTCCAGAGCACTTTGTGCTGACATTGTGTATGAAGTCATCACAGCGATAGTTGTTTCTACATCCTGATGTCTGTGCCTCTGTACTATGAGCTCCTCTCACTTCTCAATGAATGAACAAAGGAGTGAATGAATGAAGGGAAAACTTGTTTCAAATGTAAGGGAAGGATTGGAGCGTTAACTGATCTCTGTACAAGGACGGCAGCAGTTGTTGGGGATGTGAGCTGTTCACCGTGGTGGGAAAACGTGAACACGGAAACCCTTTAACTCTCTTTGTTTTTAGGCAGAACGGTGTGTTGCGGAGCTGTCTAGTTCTGAGAACAGCCTGAAGGCAGAGGTCGCCGACCTTCGGGCTGCAGCTGCAAAGCTCAGTGCCTTAAATGAGGCTTTGGCCTTAGATAAAGTTGGACTGAACCAGCAGCTTCTCCAGGTGAGCACAGATTTCTCTGATCCACAGAGTAAGGGCTGGGCCCTGACAGAAGGCAAGCCAGTGACTGGTAAAGCTCATGCCCATGACAGGGAAGAGTCCTTAATGGATCAGTGCAAGATGGATCAGTTCCCAAATGTGGTCCTAAAATGAGCAAAAGGAGCATTGACGAAACAGAGGGCAGCAAAGACTATAAGGCCTGGGCTTAGCCGTTAAAAATAGTCTGCTCCCACACCTACAGCAGAACCACCTTTGGGCTGGAGGGTAAAATCTCCAGGGCTGGGAAGGACGCCTGTGTCCTCTGGAAGGAAGACTCAGTTTTTAATCCCATTGTGTGAGATAATAGCGATCTCGAGAAAAGGATCTGCTAAAGAGCCTACATCTCAAAGAGTGTGTTTCTTATAGGTTGCAAAGTTAACATGTCTCTTCACTGCTCCTATTCCCTTGAGCCCTAGAAATGTTCCAGATTCCCTTTATTCTGAATTCTTTAAGAGTAGAGTTTTGCCTTTTTAATCTCCATCCCCAGCATCAACCCATCTAGTACCTGGAAAACAGGCACCAGACCAAATGAATGCATAGTCCCCCTCTCTTACAAGCCCTCCTGTGTTTCTCCTATGAGTCATAGATTCATGTCTTACTTGGACTTCCGTCTTAGCACTTGGTCTATAAACTGTAACCATTTGTCTTTGATGCCTTTCCCCTTTTGACCAGTAGTTGGAACAGGAGAACCAATCTATGTGCAGCAGAATGGAAGCAGCTGAGCAGGCAAGAAGCACTTTGCAGTTGGGCCTGGCAGAAGCCGAGAGGAGTAGGGACGCCCTTCAGGAGAAGAACACTCACCTGGAGGTTCAGCTGCAGAAAGCAGAGGAGACTGGGGCCGAGCTGCGGGCAGATCTCAGGGGCATCCAGGAAGAGAAGGAAGAAATTCAAGAGAAATTAAGCGAGGTGAGAACACAAAACTGATACATCCCATTAAGATACCACACGTACTCAATGTAGAAAATGAAAACTCGACAGAAATGATTCAGGAAGTGAAAAGGTCTTACTTCCTAAAAGTGACCAGTGTTACTGGTTTCAGGTACATCTTCCCTTTTTTTTTTTTTTTTAACCTTTTATTTTTATTATTTTTGAGACAGAGAGAGACAGAGCATGAACAGGGGAGGGTGAGAGAGAGAGAGGGAGACATAGAATCTGAAACACGCTCCAGGCTCTGAGCTGTCAGTACAGAGCCCGATGCGGGGCTCGAACTCACAGACTGCAAGATCATGACCTGAGCCGAAGTCGGACGCTTAACCGACTGAGCCACCCAGGCACCCCATATCTTCCCTTTTTTTAAAACAATTCCCAGGGGTGCCTGGGTGGCTCAGTTGGTTAGGCGACTGACTTCGGCTCAGATAGTGATCTCACAGTTCGTGAGTTCAAGCCCCGTGTCAGGCTCTGTGCTGACAGCTCAGAGCCTGGAACCTACTTCAGATTCTGTGTCTTCCCTCTCTCTACCCCTCCCCTGCTCACACTCTGTGTCTCTTTGTCTCTCAATAATAAATAAACGTTAAAAAAGATTTTTTTTTAAACAATTCCCATAAGAATCCTTCAGATTCCTTACTACTTCACACTTTCCAATTTGAATTAGATGCCTTTTCCTGGATGCTCTAACAGTACCTCCTGCATGTTCCAGCCGCCACAGCCTTCTCACTGTATTATAATTATCTGTTTACAGTCTCCAGCATTAGACCAAAAGCTCCTTGAAGGCAAGGCTGTGTCTTAGTTGTTTTTATTCCTCCATCTTTTAGCACAATGTCCAGCACATAGCAGCGGCTCAGTAAATTTTTTCTGAACCAATGACACAGCTCAAAGATCATCTTTTGCCTCTACCAAACTTCTCACTGCCCTAAAATGATACAAATTTTCCTTCCCAGAATCCCTTTCTCAGAGACTGATTGTTTTCTTCCTGATGATATACATGTTTTAATTCTAAAGACTAAAAGCTCCTTAGAGGTAGTTCTCTTGCAGCCCTAACCCTGGGTCTTGCACAAAGGAGAACATGCTTCCTGGGCTGGGAGTTCTACAGGTTGATGAGGGAAGTAGATAAATGCCACTTACATGAGTGGGCAATGCTGGGTCCAGAGTCTCTGAAGGGCCAATGCCCCAACCTGGTGATAGCAGCCCCAGGGGATCCTGCCTCTGCCCTGTAATCTCCCGGATTTCTCCCTCTCAGGCTCACCATCAGCAGGAGGCAGCCTTCGCTCAGCTGGAGCAGCTGCATCAGGAGATGAAGCGACAGGACGAAGTGCTTGCTCGGGAAGTGCAGGAGAAGGAGGCCCTAGTACGGGAGAGAGCAGGCCTAGAGGTGCGGCTGCAGGCTGTGGAGCGAGACCGGCAGGACCTCTCTGAACAACTACTAGGGCTCAGGTAGGGCCCACACGCAGTTCAGCCAAGGACAGAGAGAGTTCTGCAAGGCAAGGAGTAGCCAACCTAAGCTCCCTGCCCAAAGTAAACGGGTCCTAAATGAGTTATGAATTTGTAATTGCCGCCTAATTTCTCTGGGTAGTCAGTACTTAGAATCCAACTCCTCTTAAGGAAGGTTAAGGGGCTGGATGGGTAAGAACTCTTCCTTATTCCTGAACCTGACAGCTCAGCCAAGGAGCAACTGGAGAGCAATCTCTTCGAGGCCCAACAACAAAATTCTCTGATAGAGGTCACCAAGGGACAGCTGGAGGTCCAGATTCAAACTGTCACTCGAGCCAAGGAAGTAATTCAAGGTGAGACCCCTCCTCTCCTCCCCTCCCCCCCCCCCCCCCCAGGCCCCGCAACTGGGATGGGGACTATTCATTCCATGGAGATCTTGAAAGCCTGGAAGCAAATGGGAAGCTCAGAGGTCCTCCTCCAGCCAGGCTCAGGGCTTCCCGGACGGAAGTTGTTTATGAGATCTGGGGAGAAGGGAGAGGGGAAGAGGGCAGAGGCCCAGCGAGAGATACCTGTCCCTGGCATCTTAGGGGAAGTGAGGTGCCTGAAGCTGGAACTGGACACTGAACGGAGCCGGGCAGAGCAGGAGCGGGAGAACGCAGCCAGACAGCTGGCCCAGGCTGAGCAAGAGGGGCACACTGCCCTGCAGCAGCAGAAGTCAGCCCATGAGGAGGAGGTGAACCGGCTCCAGGAGAAATGGGTAGGTCATGGATGTGGCTGGGGACAGGAGAGGCAGATGTGGCCTCCCTTCAGTGAGTGCTCCACCCATCGACTCTTGGGACAGATATTGCTGCTTATGAGAGTGAAATCTGAGCAGGACTAGCCTGGTCCCATGGTGTAAAATCCAGCTTCTAGCTAGTAATTGAGCAATATATGAAAAACACTAAGAACAATTCCTGACATGTATGTAGTAAGCTCTATATTTGTGTTAACTATTATTGTTGTTGTTTGAGTATGTACAGAGAATTAAACATGGATCCTGGGATTTAGGATTGTTATACTGGCCCCAGGATGTAAAGGGAGCAGAGGAATGCCTTGGACCCCTTCTTGTCTAATTCAGAACTGTATTTCTTTTATCTTTTAATTATATAACTTAGTCTATTTGCTTTTATTGTGACTATAGGTATATTTGGATTTATTTCTACTATCTGATGCTATTTTTCCTGCCTTTTTATATCTTTTGGGGCAGGGAGGTCACCTTTCTTAACTTCTTTTAGGGAGTTCAATTGGATGATTAAGCTGTATTCTTTTCTGGGTTCTTTTTCTCTCTCTACTACTTTGGGTGGTCTGTTCTCTATTTTTAAAAAAATTTTAGTTGTTTCCTTTAATATTTAAAAATACGTACTTAATAGGGGCGCCTGGGTGGGTCAGTCGGTTAAGCAGCTGACTTCGGCTTAGGTCATAATCTTGCGGTTCACGAATTCGAGCCCCACATCGGGCTCTGTGCTGACAGCTCAGAGCCTGGAGCCTGCTTCAGATTCTGTGTTTCTGTCTCTCTCTCTGCCTTCCCCCTGCTCATGTTCTCTCTCTTTGTCAAAAATAAATTAAAAAACAAAAACATTAAAAAATTTTAAAAAATACATACTTAATAAAATCATAAGTTAATCAGTATGTTTACCATTTTCCTGAATGACACAAGGACTGCATTCACTCCTCCCAACCTATGTACTGTTTTATTCAATGTGTTTTGTTTTAACTAGTTTGTTAACACCACAAATTATTTTGACTTGTTTTCAACCATGAATATTTGTTTAGATACACTGAAAAAATTACAAATGATTTTCACTCATCATCCCTTCTTGCATATCAGACATTCTATTTGGATTTATTTTCCTCCTTGAAAAAGAATTTCTTTGGTGAGGGTCTGTTGGTAATTAATTGTCTGAAAATATTTCTATTTTACTTTTATTCTTGAAAGATAGTTTCATTGGGTATAAAATTCTAGGATGATAGTTATTTTCTCTCAGCATATGCATTATTCTATTGTTTGTGTCAAGAAGACCCTGATTAGTTGTTTGTCAGACCTTCTTACTGTATTTTCCATGTATCTTGACTATTACATTTTCTACATTCATTTTTCTTTTTCTATACTGTATTGTAGATGATTTTTCAGATCTGTCTTCTACTCACTAACTCCCTTTCAGCTGTGTCTAATCTGCTATGTAGTCTATTCACCAAGTTTTATATTTCACTTATTAAATTTTTTTATTTCTAGACATTCTATTCAGTTTTTTTTTCAAATCTTCGTGGTCATATTTTAGTTTCTTTCCTTAATTTATATTTTCATCCTCTCTTTTATTCTTTAAACACATGAAACATATTTTTATGCTATTTAATAACACCAATAACTAAAGTCATTTCGGGCAGGGGCTCCTGAGTGACTCATTCAGTTAAGCGCCCGACTCCTGATTTCAGCTCAGGTCATGATCTCATGGTTAGTGGGATCAAGCTCCATCAAGTTCTGCACTGATAGTGCGGAGTCTTCTTGGGATTCTCTCTCTCTCTGCTCCTCTCCTGCTCATGCACTTGCTCTCTCTCAAAATTAAATAAAATAAATTAATTAAAAAAATTAAAAATAAAATAAAAATAAAATCTTTTCGAGCCTGAGTCTGTTACATGTTTTTTCCATTGGTTCTCACTCCTGTGTTTTATGATTCTTGACTCTGAGCTCACATTCTTTAGAAATTTTTCTGTGGGAATCCTTTTGGCCTAAGGCGGAAGAGTTTTTCTTCAGAGAATTTGCTTTTTCTTCTGTTAGGAATTTCCTAGCAGAAGACGAGGACACTGTTGTTATCCCCATTTTTATAGATGAGGAAACTGAGGCACAGAAATATGATAGAAATTAACTGAGGTCACTTGTACTAATAGTGTTGGATTAAAGGTTCTATCATCCCAGAACCATCTCAAAATAAAATTTTAAAATGAAGTGAAATAAAATTTCTGTTGAAAGTATTTGGGGTCACATTCAAGCCCTATGCCCACATGAAGACCAGGTTGTGGTTGACTTCTCAATGGAAATTTTTTTTTTTTAATCTTGTGTAAAAGTTGAAGCAAATAAATGTTCTTGCTATTTCCTTCTGTGGGATTTTTGTTTTGTTTTGTTTTCTCTCCCCCTACTTTCTGTCCCTTTCTCTTCCCCATTTCTCTCTTTCCTTCTCTCTCTCAAGTTTATCCTTCTACTGAGAGTACTATAGCCCAGGGATAGGCAAGGTTTTTTTGTAAAGGGCCACATATTAGGTTTTGTGGACCTTATGGTCTCTGTCGTGATTATTCACCTCTGCTATTGTAGTACAAAAGTAGCCAGAGATACCATGTAAACAAATGAGCATGTCTGTGTTCAAATAAAACTTTAAGTGTGAACACTGAAATTTTAATTTTACATAATTTTCACATGTCACAAAAATCTCTCTCTCTCTCTCTTTTTTTTTTTTTTTTTTCTGCTTTTCAACCATTAGAAGTATTAAAACCACTGTTAGTTCACAGGCCATACAACAACAGGAGGCTGGCCAGATTTTGCTCACATGCCATAGTTTATTGACCCCTGATTAGCCCTTTGGAGGTCCAGTTTTATGTGGGAGTCTTCTATTGGACTCCCCACCCCTGTCTTCTGTTTTCTTTTTCCCACATAGCCTTAAAATGAATTTCAGAGTTATTAGGTATAGCAGATACCTCCAGTGGAAAGCCAGTCTGTACTCATTTACCATTTATAAAGCACAAGTCTTGCTTTGATTTTGACTCCTGTGAAATTTTCATTATTTTCCTGCTGGCTCACTTATACATTAAAACATACACTGGGGCATCTGGATGACTCAGTCAGTTAAGTGTCTGACTCTTGGTTTCAACTCGGGTCATGATGTCATGGTTCCTGAGATCAAGCCCTGCATTGAGCTCTGTGCTGATGGCCAAGGCCTGCTTGGGATTCTCTCTCCCTCTCTCTCTGCCCTTTCCCTGTTTGCACTGTCTCTATCTCTCTCAAAATAAGTAAATAAACATTGAAAAAAACCCACAACATATATTTAATATTTTATCAGTATTTTTCCCATTTTGCAGCTGGAAGGTTCAGAAATCTTGTTTTTCAGGTCTCTGAAAATAGAAGTTGATTTGTGCTTTGTGTGTATTTGTGATTTGACTGTTATTACAAGGCAGACTTGTTGGCAAGATGGTGGCTAGAAGTTTGCTTGTTTTGAAATTATATGCCTAAAGTAAGTAATTTAATTATTTGTTGAACAGTGTCCAGAAGGCACTTTCCCCAGCAAGAATTAGGCATATCACCCCGGGAAAATCCTCTAAGTGAAAGATGCAATAAAGTTCCAAAATAATGAGTAACCACCTGACATAATCTAGGCTTCTCTGGAAGGATTGACCATCTCATGGCCATACCTGAGTCATGGGAGGGCGTGTTCCATTTTTTCCTTTCCTCGCATTCAGACAATCTCCCTGAATTCTGATCATCTGACTTTATGATCTCCCTACTGATTGAAAAGGTTGACTACTCTCATAACTCTTGGGGTCTGTTAGTTTGATTGATTGATTGATTGATTGATTGATTGATTGTAAGCTCTACACCTAATGTGGGGGGTTGAACTCACAACCCTGAGATCAAGAGTCACATGCTCTACCAACTGAGCCAGCCAGGCACCCCTGAGAGTCTGTTAGTTTTAACTATGACTGCCTTCTCCTGGAGTCCTAACAATTGGAAAAACTCTTAGAGGCTCTAGTCTTCATTCTTTCACCTAGTGCATGTACCCCCTTTAATTGTAGTGATAGTGGACACTCATCAACCACTTCCCCATGCCACATGCCTTGCTAAATGCTATTTACATTATTTCAGATAGCCTACCTACTACTAGCTAGTGAGGAAATTGAGATGTAGAGAAATCACTCAAGGTCACATGGCTAATAAGCAGTAGAACAGGAATTAACCATCTCTTAACCATTTATGCTGTGGTCATTCCTGCAGTATCCCTTTCATATGGTCACTTAGCTTCTGTTGTATTCCACCAATGGCTGCCCATTCATTTGGGCATGAATCTAGTTATTGAAAAATTATTCCTTATGTCAAGCCAAAATCTATTACGTGAAACAAATCACATCTTAGGTTTGCTTGAAATACCTCACCAACATGCTTGCTTTCCTCTAGACATGTTACACATTACTCATGACCCAATGTGCAGAATATTCTGATCCACAACCTAACTGGCAACCCTAGCCTGTTACTTCCTGGACATCATGGAATTGGCTCTTTTGGTAGCTATAACACACTTCTAATCAAATTGAGTGAATAGGCCAGTTTTTTGTTTTTTTTTAAACACTTACTACTATTAAAATTCATCTTTCTCATATTTTCACAGCTGGCTTTTTATTTTTTTTTAATTTTTTTTTCAACGTTTATTTATTTTTGGGACAGAGAGAGACAGAGCATGAACGGGGGAGGGGCAGAGAGAGAGGGAGACACAGAATCGGAAACAGGCTCCAGGCTCTGAGCCATCAGCCCAGAGCCCGACGCGGGGCTCGAACTCACGGACCGCAAGATCGTGACCTGGCTGAAGTCGGACGCTTAACCGACTGCGCCACCCAGGCGCCCCCACAGCTGGCTTTTTAAATCAGAGGGAATGATTTGATGTTCATAGCTGTTTGATAACTGTGGCATTATGGATTGCTATTCTTAGGCATCTTAACAGTCCAGCAGCTGAAATGTGATTCATTCGTGCAATGTTGAGTGTTTACTGTGTGGGGGGTGTTGAGGAGACAGTGGAGAGCAAAGTAGACATGGTTCTCCTTATGGAGCTTAAAACCTCAAAGGAGAAGACAAGTATTAAACAAGTTAATACGTAAGCGTGTAAGTTATTATGGAAGATCCATGAAGAATAAGAACTGGGTGTTATAAGAGCAACAGCAAGGGGGCAACAGCAAGAGCAATAGCAACTTATAACAGCAAGTTATAAGAGCAACAGAACTGTTTCAAGTGTATGGTCTGGGAAGGCCTCTCCGGGGAAGCATTAGTTAAGCTGTGAGGAACAATGGTGTGGGAGGCAGGCAGGGGTGTTCTAAGGAGCAGGAAAGCATGAGGAAAGAAAGGCCTTAAAGGTATGAGAGTGTGTAGTGTGCTCAAGGTCCTGAAAGGAGGTCAGTGTGGCCAATGAGGGGGAAGCTGTACAAGATGATGTTGGAAAGGGGTGAAACCCTAGAGGCATTCCCATTAAATGAATGCATAATTCGAGCAAAAATATGTAAATATTTTTATTAATTTATTTTTAGTAGGCTACATGCCCAACGTGGGGCTTGAACTCACTACCCTGAGATTGAGAGTTGCATGCTCTACCAATTGAGCCAGCCAGCACCTTGAGAGCTTGTAAATATTTTAAAGAAAAGGTGCAGGGAACTTCTCTCTTAATGCTAATGATAAAAGGTGTTAAGTAAGGTGATAAAAGGTGATAAAGACTTATCTCAGTCCTTAAAGCAACCCAAATTGTTATGCCCATTTTTATAGATGAGGAAACTGAGTAACAGAGATGAGATTGAAATTAACCCAGGTCACTCACTAGTGGTGTTGGATTAAATAAAGACTGTAACCCAGGCAGCCTGGTTCTAGAGCCCTTCACCAACTATCCTGAGAAGCTAAGAGAGGGTGCCAGCTTAGTCTGGGGGATTGAGGAAGGCTTTGGTCACTGGCTGACCTCCGGGAGGACCAGGATGCCCTGTCCTCATGCCCTTGTATAACAGGAGACATCCTAGCTAGGCTCAGCCTGACTTTTTGGGAGGCTAACTCTACCACCTTGGACAGGGCAGAGTGGGCAGCAGAGAACCAACCTGCCACCTCAGTTCATTGTTACAACCGTCAACCATAAGTGGTGTGGTTGCTTGAAAATAACATATCTGTAGCCTATGTTAGGGACAATTGCACTTTAGAAAATGCTTTCTTGTGTATTTTGTCATTTGATTTTTTACAACTCTTATTTGATTCTCATAAAATTTGGTGAGACAGATAAGCCAAGAGTTAGCAACCTCACTTTGTCGATGGGGAGACAGGCTGAGAGAGGTACCAAGGACACCCAGCTGAGACCTTCTCTGCTCCAGCCCTCCTTTTGCCTCCTGTCCTTACCCACTGGGTTCTAACCGTGAGTCCTTCACACGACCAGGAGAAGGAGCGCTCCCGGCACCAGCAGGAACTGGGAAAGGCTCTGGAGAGCCTAGAGAGGGAGAAAATGGAGCTGGAAATGAGGCTGACGGAACAGCAGGCAGAAACCGAGGCCATCCGGACACAGAGGCAGGAAGAGAGGGCGGAGGCAGAGAGCGCCCTCTGCCAGGTGGGAAGCTGGGGAGATGGGAGCTGTGATCCCCCTACCTCTGACCACTTCCTTTTCCACTCCCAGGAGTATTGCTGCAGGGGGGCTTCCAGAAGAGACGTACATGCCCACTTTGCTGCTTAGTGAGAAGGGGTGACCGGCGCTATTAGCTGTGGGGCCGACAGTATGCCACACTTCCTGAGGGAGGGCTGATGTTCACCACATCCTGTCAGCTTGCAAACCAGTGACAATCTTTGTACTTCCTGGTTCTTAACCAGTGGGTCCAGATCTTCTTTGGCCCTCAGCCCCCACCCCACATTCTGGAAGAACCCTTGAGCAGCTGGGCTGTGTCTGTGGCCTAGAGGGTGAGCATGGTCACCCCTGATGCAGCAAGCCCTTGCCCTCCTGCCTATCCACAGATGCAGCTCGAAACTGAGAAGGAGAGGGTGTCCCTCCTGGAGACGCTGCTGCAGACGCAGAAGGAGCTGGCAGAAGCCAGCCAACAACTGGAACGCCTGAGGCAGGACATGAAGGTTCAGAAGTTAAAGGAGCAGGTATGGAGGGTGGTCCTGGGCAGAGAGGAAAGGCGGTATTGATGTGCTGCTTCAACATTGGCCAGTTCTCGGTTGCTTCTTTGCACCAGGTCCTGGGCTAGGTCCTGTCACATGACAAACATAAAGGTGAAGCACAGCAGTGAAATGACAGACACGGTCCCTGCCCTCAACGAGCTCGCATTCTAGTGGTAGAGCGGATGAAAACAAGCAGACACAGAATAAAGGAGATAATTACAGATTATGATAAGTGCCGTAAAGGAAGTGGATAGGGTGAAATCATTGAGAGTGAGTCAAAGGAGGCCACTTCGCACAAGGTGGTCCGGGGGTTCACTGAGAAAGCGACATTTGAGCTGAGACATGAAGGTTAGAAAGAGCCAACGACATGTAACAGTAGGGATGAATCCTGAAAGCATTGTGCTTCGTGTAAGAAGCCAGTCACAAGAGGCCACACAGTGTATGATTCCATTTGTAGGAAGTGTCCAGGATAAGCAAGTGTACAGAGTCAGAGAGCAGATGAGTGGTTGGAAGTAGGGATGGGGTTAGGGAGGGTACAGTCTTGCTTTCTGGGATGATAAAAATGTTCTAAAATGGATTGTGGTGATAGTTGTACCACTCTGTGAATATACTGAAAACCATCGAATTGCATGCTTAAATGGGTGAATTGTATGGTATATGACCTATATCTTAGTAAAGTCCTTTATTTTTTTAAATTTTTTTAACGTTTACTTATTTTTGAGAGAGAGAGAGAGAGACAGAGCATGAGCAAGCGAGGGTCAGAGAGAGAGGGAGACACAGAATCCGAAGCACGCTCCAGGCTCCGAGTTGTCAGCACAGAGCCCGACGCGGGGCTCGAACTCACAAACTGTGAGATCATGACCTGAGCAAAGTTGGGCGCTTAACTGACTGAGCCACCCAGGTGGCCCTCGGTAAAGCCCTTTAAAAAGAGAGAGAAGCTAGCTATTTGAAGAACTGTTTAAGCAGAGGAAATAGCCACCATAAGGGCTGTGGCATAGACAGAAAAGGGCTTGGGGAAGGGCCGGGGCTGAAAGGAGGCCCTGTGGCTCCAGCTCGACAGGCTCAGGGGCCAGTGGAAAGGTAAGCAGGAGCCCTTGGTCAGCCATGGTAGGAGCTTAGAATTTGTTCTAAGGGCAGTGGGAAACTGTTGGATGGTATTTAAAAAGAAGAGTAGGACATGATTTATTATATATATTTTAAGAAATACTTTAGCTGCTGAGTGGAGGGGTGTGTGTGTGTGTGTGTGTGTGTGTGCGCACACACACATGCTCACATGTAGGGGGTGGTGGCCTGAAGTGGAAGTAGGGATATGCGACAGGAGGCCACTACAATGGTCTGGGTGAGGGACTGCTACCAACTGAGGGGCCCTGACCAAGAAAGCCTGGGTGAGCCAGCAGGCTTTGTGGGGAAGGAGAGGGAACGGGAGGTGAGGGTTGAGGTGCCATTGTGGAAACAGCGTGGATTGCGGCATCCTGCCTCAGCTTTTGCCAACCCAGTTGAAAAACCAGTGTTAATGTGACACGGGTTTCAAGACGCAGGCCCCAGCGTTTCCCTCTGCTCACCACGGTCTTCTCCTTTTGCAGGAGACCACCGAGCTGCTGCAGACCCAGCTCCGGGATGCTCGGCAGGAACTGGAGCAGGCAGCCCAACGGGACAGGGGTGACCTTGCTGGTCTCCGAGAAGAGTGCAGGGCCCTGCTGCAGGCCAAGACAGACCTGCAGGAGCAGGTGCCCCCTCCTGTCTCCCAGCCCTGCAGCCCTTCCCCAGCGTAGCCAGCCTCTCCCGTGACTCTAGTAGGAAAGGGGAACCCTGGCCCTGTGCCTGAGCTTGGGAAGGAGGGAAAACAGAAGGGTGCTGAGAGCTGCGCATGTGTCCTCAGAGCCCCAGGATAGTCCTCTCTCCCTGTGTTAACCACAGAACTTAGATTTTCTCCGGTGCCCATCGTTCTTCCCACCCTCCCCAGAGATCCAGTATTTTTTTTCCAAAACTTTTTAATGTTTATTTATTTTTGAGAGAGAGAGAGAGAGAGAGACAGAGCATGAACAGAGGAGGGGCAGAGAGAGAGAGGGGGAGACACAGAATCCAAAGCAGGCTCCAGGCCGAGCTGTCAGCACAGAGCCTGATATTGGACTCAAACTCATGAGAATCCTGAAAGCATGACCTAGGCCAAAGTCGGATGCTTAACTGACTGAGCCACGCAGGCGCCCTGAGATACAGTATTTTTTATACCAGGTTGCTTTTCCTACTCTGATTGCTTTTCCTTCTCAGAATCCTATATCAGCTGGTGTTCTGACTGTTTATTTTTTAAAAATACAATCACAATACACTTGCCCATCACTTTGCCTTTGGGTAGTTATATTCAGGCAAGATTTTAATTTGCACCTGCCTTTACACAGCAGGTGTGGGGCTAGGGGATGAGGGTGAGGCTGAACGGTACTGGAGGAGGGGCAGTAAGAATAGTGTGTAAGGGTTGGAGAAGCCCCAGAGCATGGGACATGGGCCAGTAACTAAGGTAAACCTTGAAGGACCCCGGAGCCCCAGGTGGAGTGAGAAGCCTCCTCCTGCTGGCCACCTGCCCTTTGTCCTCATGCCTTTATCATCCCAGGTGGAGGACTTGAAGTCTCAGCTGGTTTCCAAGGATGACTCCCAGAGGCTGGTGGAGCAGGAGATTAAGGAGAAGCTGAGAGAGGCCCAGGAATATAGCCAAATCCAGAAGGAGCTGGAGAGCGAGAAAGCCAGGTAGGCTTGACGGGCTGTGGAGTGGGCTTTAGCCTGTCTCGCTGCTGTGGTCACGTTGAGGTGGACAGTTCTTTGCTCAGGTAACCTAGCCCCTCGTGTCTCCAGCCCTGGACTATACAGGTAGCCATGTGGAGAGGATGTGGTCCCTGTCTTCAAAGCTTACACTTCATTCACTTAGTATATATATGCTTGTGTGAATACCAGATGCTGTGCCAGGGGTGGGGGATGCAGGAATAAACAAGACAGCATGGTCCCTGCCCCAGTAGAACTTATAGTTTTGTGGGGGAAGACATCAATAAAATAATCCCCCAGATAAATCATTGCAGATTATGTTACCTGGTATGGAGGGAAGAAATAGGATGCTGAAGTAGAAATGGGACTTGAGGATATATATTTTAGATAAGACTTTACGGAAGGGAAGGTCTTCCTCAAAGAGATTGCCTTTAATTTTGTTTTTTATGTTTATTTATTTATTTTTGAGAGAGACAGAGACAGTGTGAGTGGGGGAGGGGCAGAGAGAGAGAATCCCAAGCAGGCTTTGCGCCATCAGCACAGAGCCCGATGCAGGGCTCGAACTCATGAATCTGAGATCATGACCCGAGCCAAAACCAAGAGTTGTTTAACTGACTGATACACCCAGGCGCCCCAGAGGTTGCATTAAAACTGATCACCAAGGGGGCGCCTGGGTGGCTCAGTCAGTTGGGCATCTGACTCTCGATTTCAGCTCAGGTCATGATGTCACAGGTTATGAGATCAAGCCATGTTGGGCTCTGTGTGTTGGGTGTGGAGCCTGCTTAGGATTCTCTCTCTCTCTCTCTCTCTCTCTGTCTCTCTCTCTCTCTCTTGCTCTGCCCCTCTCCTGCTTGCACATGTGTGCATGTGCTCTCTCTCTCCCTCAAATAAATAAATAAATAAACAAACTGATCACTGAAGATGAACTGGAGCCAGCCATGCAAAGGAGTAGGAGAGCTCTATGGTGGGAGTAGAAATCTCACAATGGCCCAGAGGTGGATCAGAACTCGGGGTATTTGGTTGGGGACTCTGGAAGCACTGTATGACCAGAGCCCAGTGAATGACGAGAGGGTGTGTGACCTGGAAAGTCTGTGTCACTCAAGACTTATGGGCCATGGCCAGAAGTTTGCATTTTATTTTAGGTTTAGTAGTAAACCACTGAAAGGTTTTAAGCAGAGAAATGGACACGATCCAGTTTACGACAGATCAGAAGGGGTAGTGATGGCAGGAAACATCAGGAGTGATACAGCCATTCAGGCGAAGTGCAGCGTGTCTCAGTGATGCAGAAGTTTGAAAAAGAGCAGATCCTCTTGTTGATGAAACTATAGGCAGCAAGATAGTTTAAGAGGTGGGTATGGCTGTCTGGGTGAGAGATACTAAGGCTGCACCAGGGTAGAGTAGTGGAGAAGAGGAGGGAAGGGGCTCAAGGGACGTTAAGGGAGTTGGACTCCATTATATGTTATCATAGATTGGACATAGGTGGGAGGTGCAGAGGGGATGGACAGAATTGGACACGTTGAATTGAGGTATTGCGTAGGTATTTCCGGAATCTACCAGAGAAGAATAAACTGTGCAGCTGAAGGCAAGTATCATATGCATGAAGTACGTAGGAGTACTCAGTCGGTGCTCAATAAATGCTAGCTTTTATTGTTTCACTATAATTATTGTTAGTTTTTCTCTCTAATTATGAATGCTGTGTTTAGCACAGTCAGTTCTTCATTCCCTGAGAGAATGACCTTAGACCTCTGACCTCTCTTTAGCCTGATTCAGTCGCTGGTGGAAAAGGAGCAGAGACTCCTTGTTTTACAAGAAGCGGACTCTGTTCGACAACAAGAGCTGAGCTCCCTGCGCCAGGACTTGCAGGAGGCCCAGGGAGGACAGAAGGAGCTCAGCGCCCAGGTACTTCCCACGCTGGTGATGGGCCCCATTCCTTGGTGGAAGCCCACTCCTGGAGTAGAGAGGGCGACTGTTTAGGATCCTCTCATAAAGAGGGCCGTTCTCTTTTTCCATATTACAGGGTGTGCTGGGACTTCAGCCACCCTGGCAGGAGAAGCAAGTCAGAACTGGGCAGGGTGGGGGCTTGGGAACCTGGCCCAGAGTTGAGAATGGCCCCTGTGAGGAATCTGACAGCCCAAAACGTGGCGCCCAAAGGAGCAGAGCCACACAGGCCCGGTTCAAGCATGGCCACGTCTAAGTGCGCTCAGTCAGCCTGGCAAGACACAGCAGTGGAACAGGTTATTATGCAGATCAAGCAGGCAGCAGCAAGAAAACTTTGGGGCTTGGTCTGCTCACTGCAGGACCCCAGACCTCGGATGCCAAGGAAGGCCAGAACCGGGATGGGAAGGGTGAGCCAGGAAGAGCTAGATGGTCGACTGGGGCAGAGAAGGACCAGGTCTGGTCATTAGTGCTGGATTTGGCTTCCAGCTCTACTGCTTCCAGGTTGTGTGAGCATCAGTTTCTTCATCCATAAAACAAGGATGATCATTCTTAACTATTATAGGAATGTATAAAGTGTCAGGAACACAGTAAGCCCTCTATAAGTGGTAGCCATTATTATTGTGACTGGTCTTATTTAGGCTCAGTGTCAGGGTTTCAGGAAGAGCTCTGATCATAGCAGGGATCTGACATCACTGCCAGGTGGACCAGGCCACAACCCATTTGCGTTGCCCAGGCCCATGGGTCAGGAGTCAGTAAGTGGACATGCAGGTCAGATCGAGGGTAACACTCATTCCAGAGCTCTCCTTGCCTGCTGGGGAGCTGAGCCTCCCAGCGCCAATCAAGATGTGCATAGGGATTGAGTGGGGTCAGGCTGGGAGGGTCTGACGAGAGGGTGTCCGTTCCCTGCTCAGAGTGACAACACTTCCTTCCTGGCAGGTGGAATTACTAAAGCAGGAGGTGAAGGAAAAGGAGGCTGACTTTCTGGCCCAGGAAGCACAACTGCTAGAGGAGCTGGAGGCATCTCGAGTAACAGAGCAGCAGCTGCGAGCTTCCTTGCGGGCCCTGGAAACCAAGGCGGCCCAAGTCCAGCTCCGGCTGCACAGCACAGAGAACCAGCTGGCGGCCCTGGCAGCAGAGCAGCAGCCCGGGCAGCAGGCACAAGCCCAGCTGGCCAGCCTCTGTTCTGTCCTGCAGCAGGCCCTGGGGTCTGCTTGTGAGAACAGGCCTGAGCTGCTTGGCGGAGGGGACTCGGCTTCCCTCGGGGGCCCAGAGCCAGGTAAGACCACCCAAGAACTCAGGCCTGGCTCCCTGGATAAGGAAGGGGCATGTGGTTTCTTAGGCAATGTTGCAGCAAGGCTAAGGTCACAGACTCCGGAATTAATTCAATCAGAGTTTGAATCACCACTCTGCCATTTGATAGACATGTGTGCCTGGGCAAGTCACCTATCCTTTGGGCTTGATTTTCTTTAAACTTTAAAATGAGGATGAGGAAAAATAATAAATAAATAAATAAATAAATAAATAAATAAAATGAGGATGAGGTCACAGTGCCTGGGTAGCTCAGTCGGTTAAGTGTCCGACTTCGGCTCAGGTCATGATCTTGCAATTCATGGGTTCAAGCCTCACATCGGGCTCTGTGCTGACAGCTGGGAGCCTGCAGCCTGCTTCGGATTCTGTGTCTCCCTCTCTGCCCCTCCCCCACTCACACTCTGTCTTCCTCTCTCTCAAAAATAAACAAACATTAAAATGAGGATGGGGCATCTGGGTGGCTCAGTTGGTTGAGCACCTGACTGTTGATTTCAGCTCTGGTCATGATCTCATGGTTCGTGAGATTGTGCAGAGCCTGCTTGGGATTCTGTCTCCCTCCCTCTCTCTGCTCCTCCCCCGCTCACACTCTATCTCTCAAAATAAATAAATGAATAAATAAATCTCTCAAAATAAAATAAAATGAAATAAAATGAGGATGTTAAAAGTACATACCTCTGGGGATTTTTCTAAGGAGTTAATGAGATTATGTAGTCAAATAGGCATTTACTAAATGCTTACTTAACAAATGATAGCTAGCATTATCTAGTGCCTGCCATAGCTCCTGGCACATAGGAATGCAGAAAGTGGATGATGTAAGCACCTGCATGTCTCAGTCAGTTAAGCATCTGACTCTTGGCTTTGGCTCAGGTCATGGTCTCATGGTTAGTGGGATTGAGCACGGCATGGCGCTCTGGGCTGACTGTAGGAGAAACCTCTCTGTCTCTTCCTCTCTCAGCAGGAATTCTCTCTCCCCACCTCTCTGCCCCTCCCCGGCTTGCACTCACGCGTGAGCGTGCTCTCTCTCTCTCTCAAAATAAATAAACTTAAAAAAGTGCGTGATAAATGAACTGCTCAGAAGGGGTTCTTTGGGGGAAAGGAGGGATCGGGGGAAGGCCAAGGCCGTACGGACCAGGGGAGGTTTGGCCGTTTCCTTTCATAGTGCCGCCAAGTCAGGAGGTGTTTCCTCATTTTTTCAGACCAGAATGGAGCCAGGATTCTCTTTAAGAGAGGGCCCCTCCTGACAGCTCTGTCAGCTGAGGCCGTGGCATCTGCCCTCCACAAGCTTCACCAAGACCTGTGGAAGACCCAGCAGGCTCGGGTACGATTCTCTGCTCTTCTTCCTTGAACTCTTCCCTCCCCAGAGACTCGGTTTGAACTGTTTTATTCCCCAGATCAAGTTGCGATGAGTTCCACTTCCATCACTTACTGCCTGGCAAGCACGAGCACAGAATGTGGTTTCCTGGGCCTGGACTTCACTAGTTAACTGGGGCAAATCATGTCTGCCCCCCAGGGGTGTGAGGATCAAGTGAGTGAGGGATTTGAGTGGGCTCTGTGAGCTTGAAAAGCCTGCGCAGATGAGGGGTATTGTTTGTATCATTTTCCTCTCAGCCATGAATTATTTATTCTTGGTGCCAAGATGTCCAAGAAAAACCCAACAAATTGGGGACTGCTGAAATTTGAGGTTGCCATTTATAGGAACATTGTGGGCCTAAGACTGAACCAAAAGTCCCGTAAATTCCACCCCTTGGTGACCCTATCATTCAATAAAAAATGAGTATGCCAGCCACTGTGAGCTGATGGTACAGAAAGGAGAACGACCAACTCTCCACCCTCAAGGAGGCCAAGGAAGCAAACTGCGTTCTAAGATAGAACTGATAGAATTGATCGGATCAATAACAGATACAAATGATGATAATGGGAGGAAGGGACAGTTCATTCCAGCTTGGAGAGGGACACAGGGAGGGAAGAAGTGACACTTGAACTGATCTTTGAAGTAGGAGTTTGGGGAAAGGAGAGGGGACCCCAGGCTAAGACATCAGCAAGTTGCATTTCAAAAGGCGCACAGAGGGTCACAGGGTGATTCTAGGCTCCAGCCAGTTGGAGCAGAGTCTGTCATCACTCCCAGGAGCTATCAGGGACTAGATCCGCAGTGGCAGACCCCACAAGGGCTGAGAGGAAGGAGGGGGCAGCTTGGGTATGGGGCTGGTATAGCTTTGTGGAAGAAGAGGCACTTGGGGGTCAGCTTCGCCCTTCCTTTCCCAGGATGACCTGAGGGAGCAGGCCCAGAAGCTGGAACAGCGTCTCACTGATACAGAGGCAGAGAAAAGTCAGGTCTGCACAGAATTACAGCACCTGCAGAGAAAGCTCTCCCAGAACCAGGAAGGTGAGAAGCTCAAGGCAGAGAGATTTGGAGGGAAGAGAGAGGAAGCACCAGAAGCCCAGAACAGGCAGCCACTCTTCACTGCTCACTAACAAATGTGAGAAAAGATACCTAGAGACATCTCCAAAGGGGTGATGACC
Source organism: Leopardus geoffroyi (assembly GCF_018350155.1). NCBI lineage: Eukaryota > Metazoa > Chordata > Mammalia > Carnivora > Felidae > Leopardus > Leopardus geoffroyi. Next base: position 23,737,724 of record NC_059336.1, on the reverse strand, counting down.
CCTGTGAACTAGTTTTCTGCTTTGTTTGGCCTTTGTGGGCCATCCTAGAAGAAGGGATTTAGGGGGACAGATTGGATGAACTGAGAGAGGTTCCTGGCTAGGCTTCCACTTTCTCTGTCTGTGTTTAAAAACTGGCAACCTAGGGCCAGGGCTATTTGAAAACATTATAAAATTATGTATCTTTTGTCATTTATCCATATTATTTATTTTTATCATCTCCAACTGTGTCCTCAAAATTATTAAACTTTGACAACAGAAGGATTATGGGCTTGTTTGAGAGACAGTGAAGTGGGGCGATCTGGGGAGAACGTACCCCTGCCACAGCCAAGGGCTGGAAAGGGTGGGGACTACTTGGAAAGGAAAGGAAACAGAGGGTCTTGAGGGCCAAGCTCCATTGTAGAAGAGAAGAGGACAACTTAGGGAGAGAGTCTGGGTCTTGAAAGTGTCCGCAGAGGGCTTCCTGAGAGCCACACACATAGAGCTGGGTTCTGGTATCTTTTGCAGAAATGGTGGACAGCCAGCAGAGTGAGCCTAGTTTCTAGCAACCTCTCCAAACCATAGAACTGGAGACCAGCAACGATTTCCAACGTCATTGAGCTCCACCCTGTTGGGAGCCCTGGGGTGGAGAGCTGTATGTGATCAGGATGAGGTGTATTGGGAGGGCAGTCAGGCAAGTGCTCGCACTGGGCAGCAGATCCAGATGTGAGTCTGGAAGCAACAGGGAGCCTAGACCACCAGGAGCAGCTGGAAGATGGGTGATGTGTCTATGAAACTGGATGTAATTCTCTCCTTCTTGGCCTTCTCCCCCTTTGATTCTGTGCCTCACCTTCCATCTGCCCCTATATCCTTCTTTTCCTCCACCCTCAATCATGGGCCTCGCTCTACCACCTCCCCTCTTCCCAAAGAGAAATCCAAGTGGGAAGGAAAACAGAACTCCCTTGAATGTGAGCTGACGGAACTGCATGAGACTGTGGCATCATTACAGAGTCGTCTATGGCAAGCAGAGCTGCAGGGAATAGAGGCCCAGGTGAGGCAGCCCTGGTTTGGGGTAGGGGATTTCTTTCGGGATAGTCCTTAGGGGCCAGGTCTGCAGCTCCAGACTCACCTTGGCCAGTGGCCAGACTCACTATGGCCAGTGGCCATACCTCATCCATATGTAGTGCCCAGCTTCCTTAAGCAAGGCTCTGTGTTTCCCTGTCTGTCTCTGTGGCTATGAGGGCCATTATTTTTTTTTTATTTTTTTTTTTTAAACGTTTATTTATTTCTGGGACAGAGAGAGACAGAGCATGAACAGGGGAGGGGCAGAGAGAGAGGGAGACACAGAACCGGAAACAGGCTCCAGGCTCTGAGCCATCAGCCCAGAGCCCGACGCGGGGCTGGAACTCACGGACCGCAAGATCATGACCTGGCTGAAGTCAGACGCTTAACCGACTGCACCACCCAGGCACCCCATATGAGGGCCATTATTAAGGCCCCAGTGAATCCTCCTCCAATGAGTTTTTCCGAATTAAGGTAGAAATTTTTGTCCCTTGCCCTGAAGGGCCAGAGTCTGAGATGGCTCATTTGCCTCTAGCTTTCTCCTCTGGGCCTAGCAGAGCCCTGGAATGTGGTAGGGATGATCGTTTACAGTATCAGCTTAAGGGGAATGCACAGGTTCTTTTTGTCACTCCCTGACATTTCTGGTGCTGCAGAGGTAAGGTGAGGAAGGGCCTGTGCAGGGGTGACCACATCAGGGAAGTGTAGTCTAAGGTGGTTTTGCATCTTGTTTTCTAGAATGAGCGAGAGCTACTTCAGGCAGCTAAGGAGAACCTGATGGCCCAGGTGGAAAGGCTGCAGGCATCTGTGGCAGAAGCCAGGGCTCAGGCCAGTGCTGCCGGGGCCCTGGAGGAGGACTTGAGAAATGCTCGTTCGGCCCTGAAACTCAAGAGTAAGGAAGCGGAGACCGAGCGTGAGCGAGCCCAGGCTCTGCAAGAGCAGGGTGAGCTGAAGGTGGCCCATGACAAGGCTCTGCAGGAGAATTTAGCTATCCTGGCCCAGACCCTATCCAAAAGAGAAGGGGAGGTAGAGGCTTTGCGGGGAAATATCCAGGAACTGGAGAAACAACGGGAAATGCAAAAGGCTGCCTTGGAAGTCCTATCTCTAGACCTGAAGAAGAGGAACCAAGAGGTGGATGTGCAACAAGAACAGATCCAGGAGCTGGAGAAGTGCAGGTCTGTTTTAGAGCATCTGCCCATGGCCGTCCAGGAGCAGGAACAGAAGCTGGCTGTGCAGAGGGAGCAGATCAAAGAGCTCGAGAAGGATCGAGAGACACAGAGGAACATCTTGGAGCATCAGCTCCTCGAACTTGAGAAGAAGGCCCAGGTGATTGAGTCCCAGAAGGGACAGATTCAGGATCTGAAGAAGCAGCTGGTTACACTGGAATGCCTGGCCCTGGAACTAGAAGAAAACCACCACAAAATGGAGTGCCAGCAAAAGGCAATCGAGGAGCTGGAGGACCAGAGGGAGGTGCAGAGGCTGGCTCTGACCCACCTTACACTGGACCTGGAGGAAAGGAGCCAGGAGCTGCAGGCACAGAGCAGCCAGATCCACGAGCTGGAGAGCCGCAGCACCCTTCTGGCCAGAGAGCTCCAGGACAAGGACCAGGAGCTGCAGTCCCAGCGAGAACAGATTGAGGAGCTGCAGAGGCAGAAGGAGCACCTGACTCAGGACCTCGAGAGGAGGGACCAGGACATGGTGCTGCAGAGAGAGAGGATTCAGGTCCTAGAGGATCAGAGGACGCTGCAGACCAAGATCCTAGAGGAGGACCTGGGACAGATCAAACTATCCTTGAGAGAGCGGGGTCGGGAGCTGGCCTCCCAGAGGCCACTGATGCAGGAGCGGGCAGAGGAAGGGAAGGGCCAGAGTAAAGCACAGCGCGGGAGCCTGGAGCACATGAAACTGATCCTGCGTGATAAGGAGAAGGAGGTGGAATGTCAGCAGGAACGTATCCAAGAACTGAAGGAGCACAAGGGCCATCTGGAGCAGCAGCTCCAGGGCCTACACAGGAAGGTGGGTGAGACCAGCCTCCTCCTGACCCAACGGGAGCAGGAGATCGTGGTCCTGCAGCGGCACCTGCAGGAAGCCAGGGAACAGGGGCAGCTGAAAGAGCAGTCACTTCAGGGTCACCTGGAAGAGACCCAGAGAGCCCTGGCTCAGAGGGACCAGGAGCTCGAGGCCCTGCAGCAGCAGCAGCAGCAGGCGCAGGGACAGGAGGAGAGCATGAAGGAAAAGGCAAGCACGCTGCAGAGAGCCCTGGAGCAAGCCCACGCAGTACTGAAAGAGCGCCAGGGGGAGCTTGAGGACCACAAGGAGCATGTGCGAAGGCTCCGGGAAGAGCTGGTGGTGGAGGGACAGAGGGTGCAGGCCCTGGAGGAGGTGCTGGGGGACCTCAGGGCTGAGTCTCGGGAACAGGAGGAGGCTCTGCTGGCCCTCCGGCAGCAGTGTGCAGAGCGTGCGCAGGAGCATGAGGTGGAGATCCGGGGCCTGCAGGACAGCCTGCTGCAGGCAGAGGCCATGCTCAAGGAGCGGGGCCGGGAGCTGGAGGCCGTGCAAGCAGATGGCCGGTCCTCCCAGCATCGGGAAGAGACAGCCCGGGCCCGGGCTGAGGCTCTGCAGGAGGCCCTCAGCGAGGCTCAGGCTACCCTGCAGGAGAAGGAGCAGCGTCTCCTTGGCCAGGCAGAATTGAGCCGCAACCTGGAGGCCAGCACAGCCACCTTGCAGGCTGCCCTGGACTCCTGCCAGGCACAAGCCCGGCAGCTGGAGGAGGCCCTGAGAAGGCGGGAAGGGGAGATCCGGGACCGGGATCTCCGACATCAGGAGGCTGTGCAGCAGCTCCAGCGGGCACTTGCCCAGAGGGATGACGAGCTGAGTCATCAGAAGAGACAGGGGCAGCTGCTAGAGCAGTCTCTGGCCCAGAGGGACCGAGAAGATCAAGGGAAGCAAGGTGCAGGGCGGGAGAGAGAAGAGGAAGAGATGAGGGGCCTCCGGGAAAGCCTAAGGGAATTGCAGCTGACTCTAGCCCAAAAGGAAGAGGAGATTCTGGGGCTGAGGGAGGCCCAGCAAAGGAAGAATCTGGAGGACTCACCGCACAGCCACACAGCCTCCCCAGCGGAGGAGCCCTCTACACAATTTGATGCTTTAGGGCCCCGGCTTCAGCAAGAGCTGGAGCGACTCCAGGCAGCCCTGAGGCAGACAGAGGCCAGGGAGATTGAGTGGAGGGAGAAGGCCCAGGATTTGGCACTGTCCCTGGCCCAGAGCAAGGCTAGCGTCAGCAATCTGCAGGAGGTGGCCATGCTCCTACAAGCCTCTGTTCTGGAGCGGGACTCAGAACGCCAGAGGTTGCAGGTGAGTTCCTCCCCGGCAGTAACGGCCGGTCTGACTGAGCCCAGGGGGGCTGTCTGGCACCCTGGGCTTGTGGCACCTCAGGGTGCAAGAGACCTAAGTGGGATCCAGACTATCATGCTGGTCTGGGGGGATATGGAGAGAATAAGCCACCCACAGTTCCTGCCCTGAGTCTAGAAGATAAGCAATTAGAATGCAATGTCTAGTTATATTTAGTGTCTCATTAGAGAAGTTTAGTATGCTCTGAGCACACTAGAGGGACACTCAGCCTTTCCCTAGTGGAAAGCTTTCCTGAAAGGCTTCCCAGTAAAAGTGGGGTTTAAGATTAGATCTGAAGGGACCAGTAAGGAATTAGCTAAGCACAGGTTGGGGGAGGAGCTTTTTGGGGAAGAAGCAAGAGGAAGGAGGGTGTGGAGTATCTGTGCAGGGACTTCAGGCTGACTGGGACACAGAGGGACAGTTGGCAACAGGAGACAAGGTGACAGGGGCCCCTCGTTCCACACTTATAAGTTATGTTAAGGACCTGGGTGACCAGCGGAACTTGGATGAAGTGTTTGGAGCGGATGAGGTGTGTGTGTGTGTGTGTGTGTGTATAGGACACAATCCGATGTACAGTTCAGAGAATTGTTCAGGCTGCCATGTGGAGCAACAAATCTAAGGAGACCAATGGGGAGGCTGTCATCCAAGTCTGGAGACAGATGATGGCCTAAGATAGTAAGGGTGGATGGTGACATGAGGGTGGACCTAGGGGCTCATGGGACTTCTGGCAGTTGACTAAGAGACAGGGGAGTGAAGAATGGGCAGAAGGAAACCAAACCCCCAGATCTCTGCTCAGAGGCAGGTTTCAGGGACGCTATGGAATGGCAGTGGAGTGAGGTGCCTGTGGGACATGCATGGGGTGATGTCCAGTGGGCAGGTCTGTAAAGTGATCTGAGGTTGAAGGATGAGACTGGAGACAGAGACTCAAGGTCCTCCACAGTTAGGGATAAGTGCACTAGTCTAGGTGGAATGTTGAGTGAGAGAAGTGGACCTTAGGGTATAGCATTCAACCTCAAGGTCAGGGGCCATGTCTTTGTCCCCTTCACACCCCCGGCACTGAGCACCAGCCCTGTACAGAGTAGGCAGTCAGGAGAGCAAGGTTGACTTGGCCATAGAGAAGCATTATCTCTTTTGCCAAGAGCAACCCAGCCCATTTTTCCCGGGAAATTGACTCTACATCCTGGTGCCTTGACCATGGCTGAGCCCCAGAGAACCCCACTCAGACACCCAACACTGCTGGGACTTGCCTTCTGGAAGCAATATGCAGAGAAGGGGATACATTTGTGAATTTTGGAGTCAAGTTCCTGGGTTTGCAATATAGTCCTGCAGTTTATGGGCTGTGTGACCCTAGATAAGTGCCTTCACTTCTCTGACTCATGGTTTTCTCTTCGATGAAATAGGGAATGACAGTAACCAGCCCTGTAGGGTCGTCTTGAGTATGAAGTGAGATAATACATAGAAAGTGCATAGGAAAGAAGCATTCACCATGTAGAATTCCTTTCCTATTTCTAGGAAAGGTGCTTAGCTGGGCAGGACGGTCACTAAGCAGTATTGTAGCTCAGGTCAGGCTCCCCCTGCACCCCACTCCAAACACTCAAGAACATTTCTTAGATGCTGCCCTTCATTGCAGTGCTACCATTTTTTTATTTTAAGCATTTTCCATGCCGGGCACTGTTACTCTCACTTCCTTCCACAACAACTCTGAGAACTAGGAATTGTTAGCTTCAGTTTATAGTTCAGAGAGGCTAAGCAACTTGTCCAAGGTCATATGGCCAGTCAGTGGCAGAACTAGCTCTAAGGAGTCTGACTCTAGAACGGAGCCTGTTTACTGCTAGGCTCTTCCTGTCTCCCAGACAATCTCCACCCACACACATACATTCATTTCCTCTTACCTGTCTCTCTTCTTGATCATTACCATTTGTGTGACGTATGGCACCTAGAAAATATCTAGCACTGGAGTCACCATTTATCAAGAGGGATTTAATGCCAAAGGCTCAATCTATGCTTCGTGGAGCATATAGTCATTTTACAAGTGAGGAAACTGGGTTTTGGAGAGTGCTTGTTTCTTGACCCAAGTCACATAGCCAGTAAGTGGTGACATAATGCCCAGCTCTACTGAGTCCATGCTCTCGTGTCTACAACACCTCAGTGCTCCAAGTTGTTGCTTAGCTTGTGGGAGATCTCAGATGAGCCAGGTTTTAGTCGTAGCCCACCATGTATCCTTGAAGAGACCCCTCTCTGCTTCTTTGCTTTGTCCATCTGTAAAATAAAGATTCTGCACTAGAATAGCTCAGAGTCTCCAGGAACAATAAGACTATAACCTGATGAGAAAATTAACTGGCTTTCATGAGGATGGAAGGTAGGGTGGGTCTGGATATGAGGTTGCCATGGTGTAATTTGCTCCACATCTTGATATCCCAGGATGAGTTGGAGCTCACCAGGCAGGCTCTAGAGAAGGAGCAACTCCTCAGCCCCAGCTCGACCAGCAGAGCAGAACGGGGGCCCAGAGAAGAGGTAGGTGTACAGCTGGAAGAGGTGAGCTGGAGGCCCAGTGGGAAGAAATGGCCAGGAGGAAGCTCCTTTACAGGGGGCTTGTCCCTCCCTCTTTTGGGAATTGGGTCCCTGAAGCTCAGACCTGTCAGATTGGTCCCTTTACCTGCTATCTATTCCCCATCTGTCTATGGGGCTGCCCAGGTGAGAGTCACAGGTCTCTCCTGCAGGTCCCTGGAGTGGAGGCTGAACCGAGTCCTGGGATGGAGGAGAAGCAGCTGTGGGGACAAAGGCTGGAACAACTCCAGCAAGCAGTGGCACAGCTAGAGATTGACCGGAGCAGGCTGCAGCGCCACAATGTCCAGCTGCGGGCCACCTTGGAGCAGGTAGGTCGTTTCTCCTGTCCTCAGCTCCCTCGTCTAGGGTCCGATGGGCAGGCATCTCCACTTCTTGTGTGGCCCCCAGAGCCGAGTGGTAAACCCTAGCCCAAGGGCCACATTCGGCTTGCTGCCCACGGCTGAGAAGAAAGTTTCATGGGAACACCACAGTAGTGGAGTTGAATAGTTGTGACAGAGATCTAAAGGCCCGCAAAGCCAAAACGCTACAGAAAATGTTTGCTAAGCCTACTCTGAAAGCCTGAGAGGCCAGCCCTACCTCCTCTGCCCCATCAGCACATCTCTGCTCTCAGGGCTGCCCTGGCATGTGCTCTCCTCAACCCAGGAGCTTACCTTCTCGTGGTTGCTGTCCCTGTGCTCACACCCACCCCCACACCAGCTTTCTCTCGAAAAAGGCACTTCTGGGGCACCTGGGTGACTCAGTCGGTTAAATGTCTCGCTCTGTTTTGTTTGTTTGTTTTTTGAGAAAGAGCACAAGTAGGGGAGGGGCAGAGAGAGAAGAGGGCTCTGCGCTGACAACAGTGAGCCCGATGTGGGGCTCGCACTCACGAACCATGAAATCATGACCTGAGCCGAAGTTGGACACTCAACCCACTGAGCCACCCAAGGGCCCCAGGCATCTGACTCTTGATCTCAGCTCAGGTCATGATCTCAGGGTCGTGAGTTCAAGTCCTGAGTTGGTCTCCACTCTGGCAGGGGGCCTACTTAAAAAAAAAAAGAGAGAGAGAGAAAGAGAGAAAGGCAGTTCTGCTCCAGCCCCATAGCCAAGCCAAGCCCTGACTTCTCACCTGTATCTCGGCAGGTAGAGCGAGAGCGCAGGAGGCTGAAGAGGGACTCCATGCGTGCATTGCGGACGGGCATCCTGGAGGTCAGCGAAGCCACACAGCAGGTTTGCTTCTTTTTATTGACTGCAGCCTCCAGAGGATCAGAAACAGCCACCTCCAGAGCATATCTCAGGCTACCCTCGCAAGGGGAGACGCCCATGTTAGCTGATCCAGATAGCCCCTCCTGGCTTGGTTCTGGCCAGCCTAGCACAGCTCAGTGTGTCCCGGACCCAGGAAGGGGTGGGGATGGAGTCATGGCTGGCAGCCCTGCATTATCAGAAACTCAGTAAGCCTTCACTGATGTATAACCTTCCTGCTCCCAGACCAGGGTCTCAGGCTTACCCAGGAGTGGGGCTCATCGGGCTTCTGGTCGGAATCCCTGGCATAAGGGTGACGGGTGATGCTGGCCAGACCCTGAGGTGCCTTGGAAGCTTGATAGCAACTTTGTGGGCCTCTTGGATCTCCTCTCTTGTAGTACTGAATTTACAAGATTAGGGTCCATGGTACTCACTTTTTCGGGTAAGGAATTGGGGGAAGACTCCCCAAACCAGCACTCTTTTAGCTGAGTTATGCCCATCAGTCAACAGCGCCGCAGCCTGTCAGGGAGAGACTGCTTCTGGTGGCTGAGCATCCCTCAGGCTCTCTGTCTCTCCCCCTTTATGAAAGCTTCCCAAAGGCAGGTACCCTGTCTTCCTTTCTGCATCCCTAGCTCACAGCCCAGGGCTAGCACAAACCAGATGTGTGGTGTACTTCTATAAACGAAAAGGTGACTCGAGCCAATGCCATTCAAGCCTTCTGGATGTTCAGCATCAGGTCTCCATGGGTGTCCATTAAGCTGGCTTGGGCCCTCCTGGGCTTCCTTGCCCCAGGGTCATGGTGCCACCTGGAGTCCAGTCTGGGTTCAGACACTTCTGAACTGGGACCATAGCCCTTGCCTTGGTCCCCAGGACCGGGATGAGCTGGCTGAGGTTGCCTACAGAACCCACAGGGTGGGAAGGCTTGTTCCAACAGGAATGGCATTTATCTTCCATAGGATGCAAGAGGAGGACAGAAGGGCACCTCAGATGCCAAGCACATGGCTGAATTGCAGAAAGAGGTATGTTCTGGAAGGATCAGCTTTCTAAGTCCCCTTTCCCTCTGCTGCAGACAGGCAACAAGGCGTTAGTGTCTGCCGTGTGCTTGACCCTTTGTGCGCCTCCAGCAGGGAGAGGGGAAATGGTTTCTCCCTCACAGAACTTCAGTCTATGTGGAAGGCAAGAAGGGCCCAGTCCTGACTCAACCTCCCATCTGCTTAGGGCAAGAGTGGGAAAGGAAGCATGTTCCAGACCCCAGACTTCCAGGTTCCTCCTTAGGAAGGGAAAGGAGAAGGAAGAGGGCTGAGGGGCACACAGAAGATTCTAGGAGGAAAGACAAAAGCAAACAGAAGTATCCTGGCCTCCTGTGCCTTCAAATGCACCTTTGCAGGCAGAACTGTTGCCAGCACAGCAGGCAAAGTAGTCTGGGACCAGTGCCAAGATCCATACCTCAGCTCAAGCTGCCATGCTCAGGGAAACCAGTATTGAGTGATTTCTTGCCTCTTTGGCCTCACCTAGAGGTTCACCCTGTCTTTCAAGACCCAGGAGTAATAAGAACTGTGGAATTTTTATTTCTAAGCCTCTTTCAGGAGTTAACAGTCACTACTGGCAGAACCTATCTCTACAGCTAGACTTAGCTATCACTCTGAATTCAGACAAAGCAGTCCTGAGATGGAGCCCAGACTAGGGTGAGGCAAGGGAAGCACGTTGGGTGGAGAATTTAAGGAGATGCTCACTATCAACCTGGAGTCCCTCATTAAATTTTGTACCCCAGGAGCCTCTCTGCCTCACCCTAGTCCTGGACCTGCCCTGAGCTCCCAGTAACCACTTCCTGGTAGTTTCAGTGTACTCAGAGAAATGGAAGGGTTAATTAAGCAGGGATTCTCATCCCTGGCTGCACATTAGAACCACCTGGGGAGCTTTGAAAAAAATGCTGATGCCCAGGCCTCACTGCAGTCTAATTAAATGAGAGTATTTTTTTTTTTAATTTTTTTTTTAAGGTTTATTTATTTTGAGAGGCAGAGACAGAGAGAGAGAGAGAGAGCATGAGCAGGGGAGGGGCAGAGAGAGAGATAGAGTGAGAATCCCAAGCAGGCTCTGCACTGTCAGCTCAGAGCCCCGCATGGGGCTTCAACTCACAAACTGCGAGATCATGACCTGAGCTGAAACCAAGAGTCGGATGCTTAACTGACTGAGCCACCCAGGTGCCCCAAGTCAGAGTATTTCTTAAAAGCTTCCAAAAGGGCACAGAAATACTTTCTGCAGTGATTAAAATATTCTGTATCTTGATCGGGATGGTGGTTATACATGCGTACGTACATTTTGAAACTCATCAAAATTTACACTTAAAATCTGGGCATTTTATTACATATAAATGATCCCTCAATAAAGTTGATGAATAGTTTTGTTGTTGCTGTTGTTTTTAAAGTCCCTGTTTGAGCCTCCTGTGCAGCCACGGTTGAGAATCATTGGATTTTTCCATGATTCCCAGGGGCCCTTGCCCTAAACACTAAAGCCTGATCCTGAGATCTGTGTGTGGTAGTTGCTTCAAATGCGCTGTCACAGGGGCACCTGGGTGGCTCAGTCGGTTAAGCGTCTGACTTCAGCTCAGGTCACGATCTCGAGGTCCGTGAGTTTGAGCCCCGCGTCGGGCTCTGGGCTGATGGCTCGGGGCCTGGAGCCTGCTTCTGATTCTGTGTCTCCCTCTCTCTCTGCCCCTCCCCCGTTCATGCTCTGTCTCGCTCTGTCTCTCTCTGTCTCAAAAATAAATAAACGTTAATAAAAAAAAAATGCGCTGTCACAAAAGACACAGGAGCAGAGTGGGAAGGCGTGGGGCAGCCTCGAGGCACTTAATTACTCTTTCCCTCTCGATTTTCCTGCCCCCCCCCCCCCCCCCCCCGCAGGTGGCCCTGCTGCGCACCCAGCTGGCCTTGGAGCGGAAGCAGAGGCAGGACTACATCGCTCGCTCGACGCAGACGAGCCGTGAGCTGGCAGGCCTGCACCACAGCCTCTCCCACTCACTTCTGGCCGTGGCCCAGACCCCTGAGGCCACTGTCCTGGAGGCTGAGACCCGCAAGCTAGATGAGTCCCTGACTCAAAGTCTGACATCCCCAGGGCCGGTCCTGCTATGCCCCAGCCCTACCCAAGCCACCTCCAGGTAGCAGCCACAGCCAGGGCAGGATACGGACCAGCCAGGGAACACACACACAGATGGCTGCTATGGCCCAGGAAGAGGGAAGGAAGTCTGCAAGGCTGGAAACGAGGCAAGTTACACCTGCCTGTAGCCCACGGAGTCACCCTAGAGGAGTGCTTTGCTCTAGCCAAGGGACCTTTACTGCCTCTTGTCTAGAATGTATTATCCCAGCACTTCACCCAATCTTTCTCCTCCCCTCCAACAATAAACCCCAGGTCTCTGTGTTTGTTCTCTGCTGCTGTCTCCACTTGTGTCACTGGGTGGCAACAGCATGTCAGGGTTTCTGTTAAAGAAGAATTTGCTGAAGATTCCGGTCAGATGGCATGAATTTGTCGTCTGCCTGCATTCTGATAGAGAAGACTTATAGCAGATGGAACAAGTCAAAGCCCCTGTCCACAGGGAGCTGGAGTCCAATGGACAAGAACAGATGAGCACTCGTCAATGAGTCACAGACAGTACTGTGTACTGACTAGAAGTACGTAGAGGACTGGGGACTGAGGCAAGAAGGCATGAGCTGACCCTTGAAGGATGGAGGAGTTGGCATGCTGGTGAGATTGGTCAGCCTGTGGCAGAGTGTGCTGGGGCTGAGGTTGGGTGCGGAAGGAGGGAGATTATGGAGGGCCTTGGGATCCAGATTCGAACTCATGGATAATAAGGAACCATCATATGTTCTTGACTTAAAACCACTTCTGAGGCTTCAAAAACACTGAGCTGACCTTTGGCTAAAGTCAGTCTGTAGAGTTCAGACATTCCACGGAGACTCATTCTCCTGCTCTGGGTGAATGCCCTTGGCATCCCTTCCTGGACACACCAGCTGGAACCAACTCTGGTCCGCTGCAGTCCAACCACGTGTCAAGCCAGTAAAGAGGATAGACTCACCCTGGTGGAGGCACCCTGGACTGAACCCAGTTCACAGACTTAAGAGTTAACTGTTGGCAACTTCCTTGAAGCCTAAGAGAACAGCTTCTCTAAAAAAGCAGGGCATGGCCTTTCTCTGGCCCTTCAACTGATTTCCTTCTGGAATTCCTTTTCCTAAACCTGAGGATGGAGCTAAGGCCAGTTAAGAATGCAGGGGTTTGAGGGCAGCACCACATTCCCCCAACCTGTTTACTCAGGGCTCAGGCCCCATCTATTTCATCACATCACACAGTAGACAGGGTGCTGTTCACCACTGCTGAAGTTTTGTTCTAAAAATTCATGGCATGGGACTCAGCAACAGATACTTAGTAAAAAGTTACAGCTTAGAGCTCCCCAGAATTGTATCTGGAGCCCCAGAGATGCTGGCCTGGACCCTGCCTCTACTCAGATTCCCTGTGGCTCAGAATCCTCACCTGGCCTTTCCTGTGCTAGGAGTTCTCAAGGACAAACAGGACTTCTCTTGGTTCCTTACTTTTTGGTCCTTCACCTCTGGTTCTCTAGCTTAGAGAAGAGTGTGGATCTTCTAGGCAGGACCCAACCTTGCCTAAAGGCATCAGGCCAGACCTTCCTTTCCTTCTCCACCCCACATGCCACAGCGAATCTGGTGGTTGGGAAATGTCTCTGACCAGCGAGGTCTCGTGGATGCACTTGAGGATGATGAAGTTGGTCACCAGAATCTGGGGGGAAAGGTCAGAGCTGAGGTCAAAGGCCTCCTTTCACAAAACTTTTCTCCTCTGTTCCAGCCTCTCCTTGTCTCCTTTGCTAGAGGCTGGTACAGAACAGAAAGTCTTGAGAGTCGAAGAGGACAAGAGCTGAGTCAGAGTCTGGGCAGTGTTCCTAGGGAGTGCCTGGGTCTGCCAGGTGCGGCACCCCATTCTCTCAGTGAGCCTCCATAGTTTGCATGTTACAGCAACGATCACCAGAGCACAATTTAATTACCTTGACTCATATGCTTCCCTACACGGGACTAGTAGAAGCGTGAAGGCAGAAAAGCATGAAGTAGAGAAGGAAAAACTGGTTGTAGGTTAGGGAGGTGGGGAGTATACAGTCACACACTGCAGAGTGACGACAAGATCAACATTTACACCAAAAAGCCAGGGCTGTCTGCTCCAGGCCTGGGGCCTCCACCCTCACACCACCTGGTAAAAGATGCCCTTTTCCACCTTGGCTCACGACCACTACAGTTCACCCTATATCTGGTGGCTGCGACAACACCAGCAGTGTGTGGATATTCTCTCCAGGTCATGGGCATTCTCAGGTGCATTATGTGCAGGTAGATTCTGTTTGTTGCCTTTGTTGTTCTCTGGACCTAAACTGGGGCCTGGTTCATTCTGCAGAGATAGGAAAGGAAGTCAGGAAGGCTTTGGGGCTCACAGGCTGGCACTGCTCACCACCCTCACCTTCTTGCCCCCACTGAGCACAGGTGGTGCTCCTCAGTGGATACTCCATATTGTGAAGACTTCAGATTCCCCGAGTTCCACATTGCATAGCACAGGACTGGCATGGGTGGGTCTCAGGGCTTTGCTGTGGGGATCAGCTGAAAAGTTCCTCCTTGGCCAGCTGGAATGGGGTTAGGTCTCCTGGCATCAGTGCCTACAAAGAAGAGCACAGACCAGTTACTTCACCCCCATGTTCTAACACAGAGGAGGCTGGGTCCCATCAGAGCAGAGAAAGGAGTCAGGGAGGGGATACAGCCCAGAGCCCAGGAACTCTGGAAATCGTGGTCTCCAACTCCACAAGGAGCTTCGGGACTCATCTGGAAGCGCTGGTCAAACTAGGCAGACACTGCTGGTGGAATCAGGCTATCCAGACGAGCAACCTCAGGGCCTCTGCAGCTCTGGGGCCAGCAGCAGAACTTCCAGAAGTACCTGTGGAGGGGGGGATACCTCACCTACAAGAGCAGCAAGGCAATCTGCAGCCTAAGACTTGGCATGCAGGCCTCATCTCAGCCCATGGAACAGGTCCCTTTTCAGCCAGATGGCTGGTTAGTTGTCTGGTCTTAGGACAGATGACACCTTCAGCTGCCTGCCCCCCCACCCCTGCAATACCTCACCTCCTCCCTCTGACCCACTAAACACCTATTCACTCCCCAGGGCTGAGGATGGAGCAGCCGAGCTCTGTGCAAACACTAGGCCCTGCAGAGCAGGGGCAGTGGTGTGCGGAGGCAGGAAGCAGAAAGAAGCAGGGGCTGTCGGTGTGCTGCAAGCAGTGATCCCTCAGGCGCGGTGGGGAAGACATGCAGACTCGGCTCTGCCCACCACACTTAGAAAGTAGGCAAGGGAGGAGGAAGTCCAAGAACATGGGGTCTCAACTTGGGGCCCTAGAATTTACTCCCTCTACCCTGCTGAGACCCGGGGTTGTCCAGACCCCGATGGAGGTGAGGATGAGAAGAGAGGCTCCTCCAGAGAAGGTAGGGCTGTGCTCCCACTTCATTTACATCAGTCACCTGTCACAGTATGCACATTTTGACCTCTTTTCTCTTGGTCCTTTGTTAACCAATGCTACCAGCTCTTTATAGCCTCCATAGGCCCTGAAACCTGACACAGGTGGGATGGCTTGGAGGTAAAAAGGTGAATGGGTCAGTGATCAGAAGAGAAATGTGCCTCTCTACTAGGGCTGTGCAATGTGCTCCTCAGAGTGGGTGCTCTCTGTTCCCAGCACATGGCCATGTGTGTGGACGCAGGGAGGGAGAGAAGAATAAGCATTCAAATCTGGTTCTTTTTAATGACTGCAAGTCCTTGAGGTGAGGGAATCTGGGAAGGCTTATACCAGTGCCTGATAATCCACACATCTCTCCTGGACTTCCTATCTTAGTTTCCTGTCATGTCTCCTAGATCTGAAGATTCCAGCTCTACCAGTCAGATCCAAGGGTCTAAGGCTTGTTGCTGGCCAAGAATAGCCTCACATTCGAGCTGGCCAATTCCTTTGCCTTCTGCTGTTGCATTGTGGCTCGACATGTCAGGCTGCAGCCTTTAGAAGTAACTGCCTTCCCTGTATAAGGGCCCACCTCTTGTCTGCCCAACTCCAGATACAGAAACCTTACGGATAAAATGGCTGGTTGCTGCCCCTTGCCCTGAATCCAACTGTCCATTCACTTGGAAATACTCATTAAACCTGTGTGTCACAAAGCACCGTAAAGAGGAGCTCTTCTCCAGGGGGGACAGAGTCTGCACCTAGACAAACACTTGCAGAATGACCTGGATGTCCAGAAGAGACTCACTGGCCACTCAAATGAAGCCAGAGGAAGTGTCACAGAATATCCTGGAGGCAGAGAGGCCTGGAGAGCCTTTTCAAAGTGTTTTTAAGCTGATCAGATAGATACACTGCGTTTATGGTGTGCCTGTGGGTCCCAAGAGCGATGGCAGGCTCTTGGAGCTATACCAGCTAGCCTGTTCAGTTTAGATCTTTCCTACTAGAGTTGAAGCATCAGCCACAGGTGAACTTGATGTTCAGCCCACAAGCCTAAAACCCACCATTAAGGCCTCATTCTTTTCCCGTGGGGCAGTGCATAGGACAAGTGGCTGGCTGACGCAGACACCAAACACTGGGAAAAGTAGGAAGCTATAGTCACAGACTTCAGCACCACATAGCCCTGGCGGCCTCCATCACAGCTCCATAGTCACCTGCTAAGCCCTACAGGGTGCTCCACTAGAGGCTGAGTGGAGGGAGGGGAGAGGCAACATTTAGTGTATCCTGTGGCCTCCTGGAGGAGAAGGGGTTGATGCTCAATGGGGTTCTTCATGCCAGCCCAGTATCAGGACCCCACCACAGAAGTCACATTGTGAATTCCTGCATGGAGGCCTTGTGGGTAACCGCCTTCACCTTGGCATTCGCCTCAGGGTCCAGCTGGCAAGGGTGGGCTTCGCAATCAAGCATAATGGGGACAGGAATAAAGAGTGAGAATATGTGCCAAGACTAATGTAGCGCATCTCTCAGAGATGGACGCCATCTATGGCCAGTGTGGGGTTGTTAAGCATAAGGCAGAAAAGGTAAAGGAAAAGACTTTGGCCCCTCTTTTTTAAAAAAAAATTTTTTTCTAATGTTTATTTTTGAGAGAGAGAACAAGCTGGGGAGAGGCAGAGAGAGAGAAGAAGCCAGGATCTGAAGCAGGCTCTGCACTGTCGGCGCAGAGCCCGATGCAGAGCTCAAACCCACAAACTGTGAGATCATGACCTGAACCCAAGTCGAACACTTGACTGACTGCGCCACCCAGGTGTCCCTTTTTGACCCCTCTTGAGGAAAGAATCTACAGGAAAACTTTTTGATGTGGTTAAAAGTAAATTTCTATCTAACCAAACTTTTTTTCTTTTATTTAAAATGAAACCAATGCATGTACATGGTTATAAAATGAAGTAGAAAAGAAGGTAGCAGTTTCCCATCCAGTTCTTTTCCAACCTCTCTCCAGGGGCAACCAATTTTTTAAGACTCTATTTATAGGGTGCCTGGGTGGCTCAGCCAGATGAGCATCTGACTCTTGATTTTGGCTCAGGTCATGATCCCAGGGTCACAGGATCAAGCCCACATCAGGCTCCACGGTGAGCTTGGAGCCTGCTTGAGATTCTCTCTCTTTCTCCCTCTGCCCCTCTCCCGAACACTCTCTCACTCTCTCTCTAAAATAAAAAAATTTTAAAGACTCTATTTTTACACTTGATCTCATCCAAAAGGCTGAGAAGCGATAAAGACTCTATTTTTAGGGTGGGCAACTTTATTCCTCTAAATACCTGTAATATGTTTTATGATGTCATAATAGGTCCAGTATCCAGAATAACATGGTAATAGGTAGTAGCACTGCTCACACCTTTGGGGATTCTTGGGCTCTGGCTCCAAACTAGACATCCCATACACCTCAGTGCCCTTGGGGAGGGGGGTACGTGTGCTCTTGGCTGTATGAGGGATATTTGCATTATTTTAGTGTGTGTATGTGCTTTGGGGGGCAGCCAAGGAGGTAGAACATAGTGGATATTTGCTTTGTATACCCAGCAACCAAACACCCTCATTAGCAGAGGCTATTTGGTTACCCTGAACTACTGTTTCTATAAAAACAGCAGGATAAATGCTCCCTCTCCCCCGAGTTGATAGTTTCCTCTAACGAATTGTTTTTATTTCTGAGTATCATTATGGACTCAAGGATTCTTTGTATATTCACTGTGATTCCATCGTGACAATGGCTGTTTTTGTTTTGTTTTTTTTTAACGTTTTATTTATTTTTGAGACAGAGAGAGACAGAGCATGAACAGGGGAGGGGCAGAGAGAGAGAGAGACACAGAATCGGAAGCAGGCTCCAGGCTCTGAGCCATCAGCCCAGAGCCCGACGCGGGGCTCGAACTCACGGACCGCGAGATCGTGACCTGAGCTGAAGTTGGCCGCTTAACCGACTGAGCCACCCAGGCGCCCCGACAATGGCTGTTTTTAATGTTGAAATCTTCCCAACTATGATGTCTAGACTTTCCTGGTACTTTTCCTCTACAGATCTGGAATCGTTTCATGGGAAAGAAGTATTTAGAAAACAAAATCTGAGTTCCAGGATTGATCATTTCTACGGATATGTTATGGCTTTTAGACCATTCAGATAACAGAGCAGAAAATGTATTTGGAAAATCGTGAGTTTATGGTGATGTGGGTTGCACAGCAATGTGAATGTACTTAATGCCACTGAACTATACACTTTAGAATGGTTAAAATGTAAATCTTACGTATATTTTGCCACAATAAAAAATAATTTAAAAATTGAGTTTATAATATTTCCAGTTTGCATTTAATGTCACAGAGTTTTTACTATACCTGTTTGGCTTTGTATTTGGTTCCTAATAATATTAATATAATTACTTATTTACTTTATTCCATGATACCCATTATATAGTTTCAAAAATACTAATATTATAATAAATCTGCTAAGTGAAGTGAAAATTTTTTTCAATGCTTACTTATTTTTGAGAGAGAGAGAGAGAGAGACAGAGCACGAGTGGGGGAGGAGCAGAGAGAGAGGGAGACACAGAATCCAAAGCAGGCTCCAGTCTCTGAGTTGTCAGCACAGAGCCCAACATGGGGCTCGAACTCACCAGCCATGAGATCATGACCTAAGCTGAAGTTGGACACCCAACCGACTGAGCCACCCAGGTGCCCTGCTAAGTGAAGTTTAAATTTTCTTTATAGTTCTTTTTGTCTACAGAATATATCCTGTAAAGGATACATAGTATATTGAGTTCCAAAGGAACTTGAAATAATTCTTTTCCCTGGTGCTTATATTACCAATCTGATAGGCAGTTAGGTCCATTTGATTTGTTCTCAACTTTAGGGTTTGCTTTTTCCTCTTTTTCATTTGATTATATTTTTTGGTTATATACACACACACACACACACATATACACATATAATGTGACATATGTATATAAATGTCATATGGGGACATGTTTGCTGTGTATATATATATACACACACACACACATATATAATGTGACATATACGTATAAATGTCATATGGGGACATATTTGCTGTTAGAATGCAGCCTTTAATACCACCAGGAATCCATTGGGAGGAATAAGCTACAGTTTTATTTAGCAACAGAGTGATTTATATCCAGGGTCACCTGAAACCCTAGTCCCTCTCTGATACTCCATGGTCCCCTTGACTACCTGTCAGCCTCCTGGGGCTTCCAATGGGCTGAACAGGCTGGAAAACATCTCAGTTGTAGACAACAACTTTCCCCTCACACTCCAGCTTAAAGATGACCTTTCACTCTTCTTTGAAACTGTGCATGTTACTCTTGAGCCAATATTTATCATCCCAGTAATGGGACAACCTCATGAGCTTTGTCTGTCCCAAAAACCAAATAAGGATACCTGGGAAATAGGATAAGACAGGAGAGGGGCACAGGGTCACAGGCTGGATCCTGTCCTGCCTCCATGCCCACCAATCATCCTTTAGCAAATATTCATTTAACATCTAGTGTGATAGTCTTCCTTTTGGACCTCGGAGGAGAACAGAGCTCACCTTCTCCAGGGAAGACACACTCTGAACACACAGTATGACCCCGGAGCCCAGTAAAGAGAGTGTCAATGAGTTGTTCCTGATTATATTGGAGGAAAAGAGGATTCCCCAGGGAAACAAGAGAAGGGCATTCCAGGCAGAGGCAGCAGTGTGTGAGAAGGCAGGAGGGATCTAGTGTGTTTGGGGAATGCCAAGAAGCACAGTGTGTGTTTAGGGAGAGAAGGCAGTGGTGGTTAGATCATGAAGGGTCTTAAAAGCCAGGCAAAGAACTTTAGACTCAACCTGAAGTCCCTGGGAAAATGGACATTTTTGGCAGAAGGATGAAGGCCAGTGAGTTGAAGAAGTTGTCTTACCTGGTCACATGTGTGCAGGGCATACAACAAACCCACGAACCCCAAGGATGGAAACCAACTGTGTTTCCCCAGCCAACAATGCTGGACATACTGGAGAAAGTTGAGGCTGATCACCAAGACCTAGAGAATATAAGGGAGAGTGCTGACCTGAAGGGCATCCGGTGGCTGCCCTCAGCCACATCATCCTGCTCCTCCCCCTTTACCCTCCTGGATCCTTCACCTTGTCTTTGCTCTTGTTACTTCCACTGGGGACCTGGACTATCTGAAATCTAAAAAGAGATTGGGATGTGGGAATTTTAGTCATTTGACACAGAAGCCCCCAAGCTTAGGTAAGCCTTGAGGGTGCCCCAAAATTCAGCAAGGGTCCCTCTGGAGTCCCCACTGTCACCCTCTGCAATGGCTCCACTCACTGCCATACCCAGGGTTTACTGGGCTTCTGAAGCTCTGTTCCCACAGCACTTCCATAAACCACTTTAGACCAGATGAATTCAGAGGAAGCAGCAGCAGTTGGGTGCCAGGATCCTGTGTGCTAGCCATCTCAGGGTACATAATGCGCATGGTGGTTTTGTTCCCCACATCCATCTCAAAGCCTTGGACAGGGGCCTGGTTCATCCTAGAAAGGAGAGCAGAGTGGAGATTTGGGGGAAGAAGGGGATTTGGTCTGACCTTCCTGGTCTCCACCTCCTACTCTGCACCCATCTGAGGACCATGCCATGTTGGTTAATCCTAAATCCATGGCCAGAGCCCCGTAGGAACCTTGAGTTTCCAACCACTGCACAGGTCCGACAGCTGGGCCCTGCATAGCTCTATGCATGTCTGGGAGACTTTTCTACTGGCTGCTGGTCCTGATCCTCAAACTCTTTCTTTGACTTGACACCCTGAAGTTCAGAAAAGCATAGGAAGGAGGAATAGGGGCTCATCTCAGACTCACTATCTTTGGAAGAAGATTAGAGCTTGGGACCGTGAAGGGAAAGATGGGCAGAGCATGGTGTTGGGAGCAGAGACTGGACAGAGACCAAGACTGTGTACTGACCAACCACAATATCAGAGCATCAGAGAACATGGACTCTTTTGACTTCTGCACAGGCTCAACGGCCCTTTCGAAGCATCCATCAAACCAGTCAGATCCTCCAGGTGTGTGGAGGCAGGCAGGGCACTCGAAGATCTCAGATGAACACATACACTTTCTGAAAGATCTGAAGCATTGGCAGGATTCTGGCCTTGACTGTATTCTGGCCTTTTCATGGAGGTCATTCTGGCTGAATTCCTGGCTCAGGAAGGAGGCTATCAGCCACAATGTAAGCATACAGGCAGCTACCAGACTCCACTTCAAGTATCGAACCCTCATCTCTGGCATCCACGATGGTGCCCCAGCAGACAGTTTAGCTCTGACACCTGGTACTGGGAAGGAGGAGGGGCTGGGGCCAACAGACCAGTGCCCCCTGTCCTGATGGCTTCCGTTCCTCCCCTAACCCTTCACACCACATCTCAGTCCCAGCACCTCACCTCTTGCTTCCTCAGCCACATGCTAAATGCTAAAAGGAAACCTGCTAAGGCCTGGGGTAGAGGTTGAGAAGAAGGGAGAGGTGACACCTGTGTTCTGTGGTCTCCCAGAGGAGATTGATACCCAGTGAGGTCTTTCATGCCAGCCCAGTTATAACAGGGACCTCATCACAGACACCACATTGTGACCTCCACTATGAAGGCTTATTGGCAAGTCCCCCTTCTTCACTTTGGCATTCAGCCCAGAGCCCAGCTGACAAGGGAGGCTTGGAAGTCAAGTGTCAAGGGAACAAGAGAGTGAGGAGGGAATGGGTATGTGCCAAGTCTGATGTAGACGAGCAGGAGACAGAGAAGGGAAAGGAAGGGCCATTTGGAACCATCTGGGTCAGAGAAAATTTATCATATTGACGAATTCATGATAGATGAATACTTGGTCTATTTAACCCTTTTTTTTTTAACTTTTTAATGTTTATTTTTGAGAGAGAGAGAACGAGTTGGGAAAGGGCAGAGGGAGAGAGAGACACAGAATCTAAAGCAGGCTCCAGGCTCTGAGCTGTCAGCACAGAGCCCGACGCGGAGCTCAAATTCACGAACAGTGAGATCATGACCTGAACTGAAGTCAGGTGCTTAACCAACTGAGCCACCCAGGTGCCCCTGGTCTCTTCTACTCTTAAAACCTCTCAAGCATTGAATTCATTTTCTTTTTGACAATTATCACCAAGGTAAATACCCGCAAATTATTTTTTCAAAACAAAACCAAAACAAATCACATTGTCCACAAAGGCTTTTAACATGAAGCAACTGCCCTTATTCCTCTTTACCTGAGGCCTCTCCTCAGAGGCATCCTCTTTTTTTTTAATTTTTTTTTTAATGTTTTATTTATTTTTGAGACAGAGAGAGACAGAGCGTAAGCAAGGGAGGGGCAGAGAGAAAGTGAGACACAGAATCCGAAGCAGGCTCCAGGCTCTGAGCTGTCAGCACGGAGCCGGATGCAGGGCTCGAACTCCAACTCACAGACAGTGAGATCATGACCTGAGCTGAAGTCGGACGTTTAACCGACTGAGCCACTCAGGCGCCCCAGAGACATCCTCTTCTAACTGTTCTTCAACATTTGCTTCCGTATTTCTAAATGATTTAAAAAAAAAAAAAATTGGGGGAGGGCACCTGGGTGGTTCAGTCGGTTGAGTGTCTGACTTCAACTCAGGTCATGATCTCAAGGTTTGTGAGTTCGAGCCCTGCGTCGGTCTCTGTGCTGTCAGCTCAGAGCCTGGAGCCTGCTTCGGATTCTGTGTCTCCTCCTCTCTCTGCCCCTCCTCCACTTGTGATCTGTCTCTCTCTGTCTCTCAAAAATAAATAAATGTAAAAAAAAAATGATATGCTCATACCACTGTATCATGATACTATGTGTACTCTACCCGCTATATACATCATATCATTATGTTTAGTAGTACCCTCTTGGTTACTTTGTAATTTTATATAATGGACCCTAACATCTATTTCTCATTCTGTAGCTACAAGACAAGATTTCTTGAAGCCCTTCTCTCTGAGAATGTTGTGCCGTACACTTCTATTTGTCAATTATCTTCCCTTTACACATCCCAACATTGGTATTTTGAACTTCTACATCAAGGATATTTACATTCTGTTGTGTCATTAAATTTCATGTGCTTTGTCTCTAGCGGTGCTATCCCAAAGAAATATGTGAACCAATATTTAATGTCTAAATATTGTCATTTCAACATGTATGCAATATAAAAATATTATTGAGATATTTTGCATTCTCCTTGCTTGAATCTTAAGTCTCCTTTTTTAAAAAATATATTTATTTTTGGGAGAGTGCAAGCGGGGCAAGAGGCAGAGAGAGGGGGACAGAGAATCCCAAGCAGGCTCTGCACTGACAGGCTGACAGCAGCGAGCCCGAAGTGAGGCTTCAATTCGTGAACTGCAAGATCATGACCTGATCTGAAGTCAGACACTCAACCGACTGAGCCACCCAGGCACTCTGAAACAAAGTCTTCTAAATCCAAATTGTATTTTACACTCATGATATATCTAAATTTGAGTACTCAGTTTTCATCAAATACATGATCTATACATTTTATAAAATTTTATAATATAAAAAGTAGATTTACATATCCAAGTTATAACAAGTATACTTAAAGGTTTTCCAATAACTGAATTGTGTTCACTTTTAAATTCAGACTAATGAAAATTTTTATTTCTTACTTGCACTAGCTGCATTTCACATGCTCATCCACCATATTGGATGGCAGAGAACTATAGTCCATAACTATATAGAACTATATAGTCCATAACTATAGATTCTAAAAGTCCAAATTCTATTATCATGTTCACATTATTGTGACTAGACAAATATTGTTTCCTATAGAGTCTAGTGGTGGACTAGGACTACTTTCCTTTTACTGTTCATTATAATTTCCTAAGAAAGGCTATATAGAAGATAAATGTTTTGAATCCTTGCATGTCTAGAAAAGCCATTATTCTGCTTACAGTGGGTAGAATTGTGTCCCTGAAAAAAATATGTTCAGGTCCTGGCCCCTGGTACCTGTAAATGTGACCTTATTTGGAAATAGGGTATTTGCAAATGTAATTGAGCTAGAAAAAAATTCATGCTGGATTAGGATTGGCCTTAATCCAATGACTGGTGTCCTTATAAAATGAGGAAATTTTGGGAACCAAAGACACAGGGGAGAGTTCCATAGAACAGATTCCCCCTCAGAACCTCCAGAAGGGACCAACCTGAATTTTGGACTTCTAGCTTCCAGAACTATGAAAGAATATAAATTTCTGTTGTTTTAAGCTACCTAGGGGTGACTGGGTGGCTCAGTCGGTTAAGCATCCGACTTCAGCTCAGGTCACGAACTCACTGTGAGTTCAAGCCCCATATAAGGCTCTGCATTGACAACTTGGAGCCTGCTTGGGATTCTTTCTCTTCCCTCTCTCTACCCCTCCCCTGACTAAGCTCACATATGCTCTCTCTCTCTCAAAATTAATTAATTAAAATAAAATAAAATAAAATAAAATAAAATAAAATAAAATAAAGGATAAAAGAGAGGATTCTTGGGGACCTAGGTGGCTCAGTCAATTAGGCATCAAGACTTGGTTTTGGTTCAGGTCATGATCTTGCTGTTCGTGAGTTCAAGCCCCACACTGGGCTCAGTGCAGAGCCTACTTGGGATTCTCTCTCTCTCTCTCTTTCTCTCTTTCTCTCTTTCTCTCTTTCTTCCCCCCTACCTCTCAAAATAAATAAATGAACTTAAAAACAAAGTTACCTATTTTGTGCTAATTTGTTATGGGAGCCCTGGAGACCACAATGTCCTTAGGCTTGATTGATAGTTTGGCTGGGTGTAAAAGATCCTAGGTTGCAAAAGTAGCTCCAGAGCCTGATGGCATGTTCCATCATCTTCCAGACTCCAGTGCTGTTGGCAGAAGTGTGATGTTTGATCCTTGTTATCTGTGTTAGTTGGAATTTTTGGTCTCAGAAACAGAAACAAACTGCTAAAAATTTAAGCAGAAAAACAACTCATTGGTTAAACATCTAACAGTTTACAGAATAGTTATGAAATGTAGAGAATCAGTCTGAGGCAAGACATAGCCAAAGACGACCCCAGGAATGACCAACCTGGAATGTCACAACTATTGCCACCACAACCATATTCTCGATGTTGTGGGACACTATAGTAGTTTCAACATGGTGACAAATTCTTTTCAGGTCCTTCCATGAGGAAGAGGAGTCCATATCTCCATTTCTTGAACCTGAGGTCATGTTATGACTTCATCTAACTAATACCATGCTGCAGAAGTGACATTGTGTGACTTCATAGCCTCAGCCTTAACAGGCCTTGCATCTCCTAATCTTATTCTCTGGTAATGCCTCCACCAAGAAGTCCAGGATCAAAAATTAGGTTGTGAGGGAAGCCAAGCAACCTAGCAATCCCAGCCATCCCGACTAGGGCACAGACATGCAAGTGAGGCCATCGGAGACCATGCAGCCTCAACTAAGCCACAAGCTATCAGCATCTGCATAAGGGACCACTAGAAAAACTGCCCTATTGATCCATATCATTGCAATAAATAATAATTGTTGTTTTAAGTCACTACATCTTCAGGGAAGTTTCCTATGAAATAATACATAATGTATACAGACATTCTGCCCAGTTCAGATTAGCTATAGAGAATAATCTCTTACCCTGCACTTTCACATCATGACATCAAGTTTCAAAGTTCATGAAAGAACCATATGATTGAACCCACGTAGGTCACATGCCCATGCTCTCACTTCGATGAGGCAGGAAGGGGAACTACAGGACCCATTTTGCATTCATTAGTGGGAGGCAGAACCCTGACTCCACTTATCTTGGGTTAGTCTCCAGTAGAAAGAGGCATTGTTTCTCTCTCTCTCTCTCATCATAGTGTGTGTTGGAATAGCTATCCTGCCTCTAATTTTTTCTCCCCTCTTTTTGTTGATAGTATGACAAGAGTACTTTTCTGTCATGGATAGCAAGTTACAAATGGCTAAACAGAAATTTATTTCTTATTCATACAAATTCAAAATAGATAGGAATAGGGTAGTGCCTCTATTTCATGAAGTATCCAGGCACTCAATAAAACAGTAACCAAGTCTCCGTCATCTTCAACACAGTGATTCTGAGATTTTCATGGGCATCCACACACAGCTGGGTGTTAGGAGAAGAGGAAGAAAATGGTAAGTGGGAGGGATACTATTTAGACCAGGCACAGAAGTAGCACACAAGATACATGTATGCATACACTGAACAGAAATCAATTACATTGCCATACTAAGTACAAGACAACAGGGAAAACATAGTCTTGTGTTTTCTCGGGAATAACAGATGAGTTTGCTTAACATCAAGCCTGTCTCTGCTGCATTACTATCTCTGTTTCCACATTCACCTTACTGTATGTCTACTCTCAGCATCAGTTCTTGTTCAGAATACCAGATCAAACTTGCTAGCTGGTGACTTCTGAGTGTTTCTCCAAGTTTTATTTGTTTTTTAACCTCCAGTTGAATTAGTTTCACCAAATTTAAGGTTTTTATTTATTTTTTTTTTTTTTAAGGCCCCAGCACAGGGGCCTGACGTGCGTCCTGACACAGGTCCCGATGCAGGGCCCAAACTCATGACCCTGAGATCAAGACCTGAGCAGAGATCAAGAGTCAGATGCCTAACTGAATGAACCACCCAGGAGCCCTCAAATTTAAGCTTTTGACACATGAGGATATTGTTACATTTTTCTGAAAAATTAACCATTCTAAGGTTGTTTTTTTCAGTCTCTGCCTGATTTTCCTTCAAAAACATTAGGCTGCTTTTTAAAATCTTAATGCTTATCTGTAAGATTAAAACTACTTTGAGGGTGCCCTGCTGGCTCAGTCAGTGGAGCATGTGACTCGATCTTGGGGGTGTGAGTTCAAGTCCTACATTGCGTGTAGAGATTAGTTAAAAAATTTAAAAATCTATAAAAAGACCCTACTCTGTATATGAATATATTCTGCTTTTTATCTCAATGAAATTTTTTCTATTTCATCTTTTTCCAGTTTCATTGATATAATTGTCATATAACGTTGTATTAGCTTAAGGTATTCAACAAAATGATTTAATATGTTTATATTGTGAAATAGTTGCCACAATAAGTTTAGTTAACATCCATCACCTCACATAGTTAGAATTTTTTTTTCTTGGGATGAAGACTTTCAAGATGTACTTTCTTAGATTCAAATATACAATATCATACTGTTAACTATAGTTACCATGTTGTACATTACATCCCCAGAATTTATAACTGGAAGTTTGTGCCTTTTGACCACCATTACCCATTTCCCCCACCCCCATCACTCACTTCTGATAACCACCAATCTGCTCTCTATTTCTATGAGTTTGGTGTTTTTAGTCTCCACGTATAAGTGAGATCATGCGATATTTATCTTTCTCTGTCTGAATTATTTCACTTAGTATAATGCCCTCAAAGTCTATCCATGTTGTTGCAAATGGCAGGATTTCCTTCTTTTGTGGCTAAATTTTAGATAGATAGTTAGATATAGTTAGATATAGTTAGATAGATATAGTTAGATATAGATATACAGATATACAGATATACATATATATATGTTATATATATATATATATATATATATATATATATATATATATATATATATAATATTTTCTTTATTCATCCATTGATGGACTCTTAGGTTGTCTCAATGTCTTGGCAATTGTAAATAATGCTGCAGTAAATGTGGAAGTGCAGATATCTCTTTGAGGTCCTGTTTTTCCTCTGGATATATACCCATAGTGGAATTTCTAGATTATAAGGTAGTTCTATTTTCAACTTTTGAGGAAACCCCATACTGTTTTCCACAGCAGCTGCACCAATTTACATTGCTACCAACAGAGTACAAGAGTTCTCTTTTCTCTGTAGCCTCGCCAACACTTGTTATCTTGTCTTTTTTATGATAACCATTCTCTTTAAGTCCTCCTCCCTTTCATTTAATTTGTTTTTTTATTTGACAGAGCAGAAGCAGGAGAGAGGGGCAGAGGGCAGAGAGCGAGGGAGAGAGAACCTCTCCATGCCCAGCATGGAGCCCAACATGAGGCTGGATCTCACAACCCTGGGATCATGACCTGAGCCAAAATCAAGAGTCAGACGCCCAACTGACTGAGCCACCTGGGCGCCCCAAAGAGTTATTCTGACAGGTGTGAGGTGATATCTTGCTGTGTGTGTATTTTTTATTTAAGATTTTATTTATTTAATTTTTGGGACAGAGAGAGACAGAGCATGAACGGGGGAGGGGCAGAGAGAGAGGGAGACACAGAATCGGAAACAGGCTCCAGGCTCTGAGCCATCAGCCCAGAGCCCGACGCGGGGCTCAAACTCAGGGACCGCGAGATCGTGACCTGGCTGAAGTCGGACGCTTAACCGACTGCGCCACCCAGGCGCCCCTATTTATTTAATTTTTAAGTAGGCTCTATGCCCATCGTGGAAATCATACTCACAGCCTGAGATCAAGAGTCCCATGCTCTACTGACTGAATCAGTCAGGCACCCTGTTCACTATAGTTTTGATTTGCATTTCCCTGATGATGAGTGATGCTGAGCATTTTTATGTACCTGTTGGCAATTTGTAGGTCTTCTTTGGAAAACTGTCTATTTAGTTTCTATGCCCATTTTTCAGTTGGATTATTCATTTTTTTGCTATTGAGTTGTAGGAGTTCTTTATATATTTTGGATATTAACACCTTATCAGATACATGATTTGCAAATATTTTCTCCTATTCTGTAGTTTCCCTTTTCATTTTGTTGATTTCCTTTGCTGTGCAGAAGCTTTTTAGTTTGATGTGGTCCCACTTGTTTCTATTTGCCTGTATTGCCTTTGACAAAAGGCTAGTATTATAGCTAGAAAGCTATTAGCCTCACATGCAACTTTCCTTAGTGAGTTCATGCATATCTGAACTTGTCAGCGGTTCTTCCACACATCTAAAATTAAATTCTAATTACTGGGGCACCTGGGTGGCTCAGTTGGTTGAGCGCCTGACTTCGGCTCAGGTCATGATCTCACAGCTCGTGTGATCGAGCCCTGCGTCAGGCTTTGTGCTGACAGCTCAGAGCCTGGGGCCTGCTTCAGATTCTGTGCCTTGCTCTCTCTCTGCCCCAACCCACTCACATTCTGTCTCTGTCTCTCTCAAAAATAAACATTAAAAAAAATTCTAATTACTATAATTTTTTTGTTATGGTAAAAACTACATAAAATGTACCATCTAAACCATTTTTAAGTGTGCAGTTCAGTATATTTACATTTTGAAAGAGATCTCCAGAACTTTTTCATCTTGCAAAATTGAACAATAATTCCTCATTCCCACCTCCCCCACCAGCCCCTGGAAACCACCATTATACTTTCTGTTCCTATGAATTTAACTACTCTAGATACTTCGTGTAAGAGGAATCATACAGTATTTGTCTTTTTTTGTGTGCTTTATTTCACTTAGTATGTCTTCAAATTGTATTAAAATATTAAATACATATAAAATAATATAACAAGAAAAATACCCATGTACCTATCTTTTTTTTAATTTTTATATTTTTTAGCATTTTTCATTTTTGAGAGACGGAGAGAGACAGAGCATCTGGGCAAGGGGCAGAGAGGCAAAGAGGGAGACACAGAAATCTAAGCAAGCTCCAGGCCCTGAGGCCTGAGGCGGAGCTTGAACTCATAGACCCCAAGATCATGACCTGAGCTGAAGTCAGACCCTTAACCGATTGAGCTACGCCCCTCCCACGTACCTATCTTAATGAATATAACATCATAAATATCATTGAAGGCCCTTGGTGTTCCTTCTTCCTTGCCAGATGTTAACACTATGGAGAATTTTGTATTTACCATTCCCTTGGCTTTTTCTTTTTACAATATCTATGTGTATCTAAACATTATTTAATTTTGTATGTTTTCGAACATTGTATATGCAATCACACTATATGCACTTTTGTGCAACTGCTTTTTTTGTTGAGGTGAAAGTCACATAACATACAATGAACCATTTAAGAGTACAATTCAGTGGCATTTAGTTATTCACAATGTTACGTAGCCACCAGCTGTCTCTACTTACAAGACTTTTTCAACACCCCATACAAACATTCTGTACCCATTAAATAATCACTTACTAGTCTCTCCTGTCCCCAGCCCCTGGTTACCATTGATTTTTCTGTTTCTATGGATTTTCCTATCCCAGATATATCATATAAAAGGGATCATACAAAATGTGATCTTTTGGGTATGGCTTCTTTCACTTAGCTTAATGTTTTTGAGGTTCTTCTAAGATGTAGCACGTATTAATACTTTACCCCTTTTTAAGTTTATTTATTTTGAAAGAGAGCGAGTGTGCACATACACATCAGAGAGGGGCAGAGACAAAGGGAGAGAGAGAATCCCAAACTGACAGCGTGGAGTCCAATGTGGGGCTCAGTCCCATGAACCGTGAGATCATGACCTGAGCTGAAATCAAGAGTCAGATGCTTAACTGACTAAGCCACCCAGGAGCCCCAGTACTTGGCTCCTTTTGATGGCTGAATAATATCACATTGTATGCACATACATTCGTTTATCCATTCACCCACCAATAGTCATTTGGGTTGTTTCCACCTTTTTCAACTATTGTAAATAATGCTGCTGATAAACATTTGTGTACACGTGTCTGTGTGAACATATGTTTCTGTTTCTCTTGGGTATCCATGGAAAAGGAGAACTGCTGGTGAACATGGTAATTCTATGTTCAACTTTCTGGGGAGCTGCCAAACTGTTTTCCACAGCAGGAAGGCAATGAGCTGCTGCGCAGGAGCTCGCTGGCCTTATCACATACTCCCCACGCTCATGTCACTGCAGGACAGCGATGAAGACTTAGTTTGGGCTCCAGTTCTAGCAAAACATAACCTGAAAGCTCTCCTGCTACAGAAATCCAGAACTGCTGGTCTAAATACAGTATTACATTTTTTTAGTTGTATTCATTTTTTAATGTGTAAGATGGGTCTGTGGTATATAGTCCAAAAGGTACAGAAAGTAAGTGAAAGGAAAGAATCCATCCCCACCTTATTCCCCAGAGATAACTTCTATCCCCAGACACAACCACCATTCCTGATTAGTCTTGTGTATCCTTCCTGAATTCGTTGAAAATTTTATGAACATACATATTGTTTTAATAAAAACTTTTTTGTTTTCTAAATTTTTTATGTTTTATTTATTTTGGAGAGAGAGACAGAGACAGAGTACGAGTTGGAGAGGGGCAGAGAGAGAAGGAGATAGAAACTGAAGCAGGCTCCAAGCTCTGAGCTGTCAGCACAGAGCCAGATGCTGGGCTCAAACTCATGAACCACAAGATCATGACCTGGGCCGAAGCTGGGTGCTTAACCGACTCGGCCACCCAGATGCCCCTAGTAAAAACTATTTTAAATGCAGAGCAGAGGTCAAACAAAAAACATTTGGAAGTCTCCAGATGAAAAAAGAACTGAAAAACAGTACAGAGAGTGCTTGCGCTGCCTAAGGGGCCCAGGAATTTAGGAGGTAAATGCCTGTGTGGGCAGAGGACCTTGAGCCCAGGGGAGGCAGAGAAGGAATGGGGGCCCCTACAAAACATTGGGAGCCACATGGAGCTGAACCTTCAGCAAAAAGCTAAGCTAGAAACCACCCCCCCCCCCCCAACTTGGGAATGCAAGCTGGTGCAGCCACTCTGGAAAACAGTATGGAGGTTCCTCAAAAAACTAAAAATAGAGATACCCTATGACCCAGCAATTGTACTACTAGGCATTTATCCACGGGATACAGGTGTGCTGTTTCGAAGGGACACATGCACCCCCATGTTTATAGCAGCACTATCAACAATGGCCAAAGTATGGAAAGAGCCCAAATGTTCATCGATGGATAAATGGGTAAAGAAGATGTGGTACAGAAAGAGGAGGAGCCAAGATGGCGGAACAGCATGGAAATTTTTTGTGTGTCTCACGTCCATGAAATACAGCCAGACCAACACTAAACCATCCTACACACCTAGAAAACTGATTGGAGGATTAACACAACAATCTGCACAACCTGAGCCACAGAATTCAGCAGGTATGCGGCGCGGAATGGTAAATTTGGGGAGCGAGAAGCATTGGAGGGTAGGGAACCACTTTTGTGGGCGGAGAGACGACGGAGACTGGGGAGCAGGGTGGAGAATACGGGGAAAGCACCCCTCCCCAAAAGCAGCTGGAGACAAAGTGGAAAATTGGAAATAGCCACAGGGACTAAACAAAAAAGGGATAAAGGAGAAAGGGGAGGGTTTAAATTCCATTAAGACTGTAAACAAGGGGAGCACAAAGGCTGCAACCCCGCAGCTCCATACCTGGCGGTGCTCTGGTGGGAAGGGCGAATCCCCAGGGGCAGAGTGGGGTCCGGGAGGTTCTTGGGCCACACGGGGAAAAGTGGTCCCACTGCTGGAAGGACATTTGATAGAGACTGTTGAAGCCACCTGGTCCCAGCAGACCCCGGAAGGCGGCCACATTTGCTGGTGCTGGGGCAAGGTTGTTAAGGGTGAAGCCAGGTACCAGATGTGTGTTGTGATTTTCCATAATTCCTGAAATGCTGCTGCTTCACTGTCTCACAAGCTTTTTCTGGGGCGGGCTGGCACCTGGCCGCAGTCTCCGGGCACCGGCAGCAGCAGGGTCCAGCAAGTGTTCCTGGGTGCAGCCGACATTCCGCCATTGCTCATTCGGCCATTGCTCGGTGAGACCCTCCCACAGAGGGGCGGAATGGGTCAAAGCCGCAGTCCTTCGGAAATAAGGGGCCAGGAAAAACAGCCGCACCTGAGACAAAACTCATTAGAGAAGTACTGCCTGGGGCCTGGTCACAGAGAGTGAAAAAGCAGGGAGTGGACGAGAGCTGAATACAGAGGACGACGGGTGTCCAGGGCACATGGACCGTTCTCCAGAATAGACCATATACTGGGACACAAAGCCCTAAGTAAGTACAAAAAGATCGAGATCATACCGTGCATATTTTCAGACCACAACGCTATGAAACTCGAAATCAACCACAAGAAAAATTGTGGAAAGGTAACAAATACTTGGAGACTGAAGAACATCCTACTAAAGAACGAATGGGCTAACCAAGCAGTTAAAGAGGAAATTAAAAAATATATGGAAATCAATGAAAATGATACTACCACCACCCAAAACCTCTGGGACGCAGCAAAGGCAGTTATAAGAGGAAAGTATATAGCAATCCAGGCCTTCCTAAAGAAGGAAGAAAGATCTCAGATATACAACCTAACCTGACACCTTAAGGAGCTAGAAAAAGAACAGCAAATAAAACCCAAAACCAGCAGAAGACAGGAAATAATAAAGATTAGAGCAGAAATTAATGCTATCAAAACCAAAAAAAAAAAAAACAAACAAACAAACAGTAGAAGAGATCAATGAAACCAGAAGCTGGTTCTTTGAAAGAATTAACCAAATTGATAAGCCACTAGCCAGTTTGATCAAAAAGAAAAAGGAAAGAACCCAAGTAAATAAAATCAAGAATGAAAGAGGAGAGGTCACAACCAACACAATAGAAATAAAAACAATAATAAGAGAATATTATGAGCAATTATATGCCAATAAAATGGGTAATCTGGAAGAAATGGACAAATTTCTAGAAACATATACACTACCAAAACTGAAACAGAAAGAAATAGAAAATTTGAACAGACCCATAACCAGTAAGGAAATTGAATTAGTAATCAAAAATCTGCCAAAAAACAAGAGTCCAGGGTCAGATGGCTTTCCAGGGGAATTCTACCAAACATTTAAGGAAGAGTTAACACCTATTCTCTTAAAACTGTTCCAAAAAATAGAAACAGAAGGAAAACTTCCAAACTCTTTCTATGAAGCCAGCACTACCTTGATTCCAAAACCAGACAGAGATCCCACTAAAAAGGAGAACTATAGACCAATTTCCCTGATGAACATGGATGCAAAAATCCTCAAGAAGATATTAGCCAACCGGATCCAACAATACATTACAAAAATTATTCACCACGACAAAGCGGGATTTATACCTGGGATGCAGGGCTAGTTCAATATCCGCAAAACAATTAACATGATTCATCACATCAATAAAAGAAAGGACAAGAGCTATATGATGCTCTCAATAGATGCAGAGAAAGCATTTGACAAAATACAGCATCCTTTCTTGATAAAAAAAAAAAAACCTCAAGAAAGTAGGGATAGAAGGAGCATACCTCGAGAATATAAAAGCCATATATGAACAACCCAATGCTAATATCACCCTCAATGGGGAAAAACTAAGAGCTTTCCCCCTAAGGTCAGGAACAAGACAGGGATGTCCACTCTTGCCACTGTTACTCAACATAGTATTGGAAGTCTTAGCCTCTGTAATCAGACAACACAAAGAAATAAAAGGCATCCAAATCAGCCAGGAGGAAGTCAAACTTTCACTCTTCGCACGTAACATGATACTCTACATGGAAAACCCAAAAGATTACACCAAAAAACTGCTAGAATTGATTCATGAATTCAGCAAAGTTGTAGGATATAAAATCAATGCACAGAAATCGGTTGCAGTCCTATACACCAACAATGAAGCAACAGAAAGAGAAATCAAGGAATCGATCCCATTTACAGTTGCACAAAAAACCATAAAATACCTAGGAATAAATATAACCAAAGAGGTGAAAAATCTATACACTGAAAACTATAGAAAGCTTATGAAAGAAATTGAAGAAAAAAATGGAAAAAGATTCCATGCTTCTGGATAGGAAGAACAAATATTGTTAAAATTTTGATACTACCCAAAGCAATCTACATATTCAATGCAATCCCTATCAAAGTAACACCAGCATTCTTCACAGAGCTAGAACAAATAATTCTAAAATTTGTATGGAACCAGAAAAGACCCCGAATAGCCAAAGCGATCTTGAAAAAGAAAATCAAAGCAGGAGGCATCACAATCCCAGACTTCAAGCCATACTACAAAGCTGTAATCATCAAGACAGTATGGTACTGGCACAAGAACAGACACTCAGATCAATGGAACAGAATAGAGAACCCAGAAATGGACCCAAAAACGTATGGCCAACTAATCTTTGACAAAGCAGGAAAGAATATCCAGTGAAATAAAGACAGTCTCTTCAGCAAGTGGTGCTGGGAAAACTGGACAGCAACATGCAGAAGAATGAACCTGGACCACTTTCTTATACCATACACAAAAATAAACTCAAAATGGATGAAAGACCTAAATGTAATACAGGAAGCCATCAAAATCCTCGAGGGGAAAGCAGGCAAAAACCTCTTTGATCTTGGCCACAGCAACTTACTCAACACGTCTCCGGAGGCAAGGGAAACAAAAGCAAAAATGAACTACTGGGAGCTCATCAAAATAAAAAGCTTCTGCACGGTGAAGGAAACAATCAGCAAAACTAAAAGGCAACCGACAGAATGGGAGAAGATATTTGCAAATGACATATCAGATAAAGGGTTAGTATCCAAAATCTATAAAGAACTTATCAAACTCAACACCCAAAAAAACAAATAATCCAGTGAAGAAATGGGCAAAAGACATGAATAGACACTTCTCCAAAGACATCCAGATGGCCAACCGACACATGAAAAAATGCTCAACATCACTCATCATCAGGGAAATACAAATCAAAACCACAATGAGATACCACCTTACACCTGTCAGAATGGCTCACATTAACAACTCAGGCAACAACAGATGTTGGTGAGGATGCGGAGAAAAAGGATCTCTTTTGCATTGTTGGTGAGAATGCACACTGGTGCAGCCACTCTGGAAAACAGTATGGAGTTTCCTCAAAAAACTAAAAAATAGAACTACCCTACAACCCAGCAATTGCACTACTAGGCATTTATCCACGGGATACAGGTGTGCTGTTTCAAAGGGACACATGCACCCCCATGTTTATAGCAGCACTATCAACAATAGCCAAAGTATGGAAAGAGCCCAAATGTCCATCGATGGATGAATGCATAAAGAAGATGTGGTATACACACACACACACACACACACACACACACACACACACACACAATGGAGTATTACTCAGCAATCAAAAAGAATGAAATCTTGCCATTTGCAACTACGTGGATGGAACTGGAGGGTATTATGCTAAGTGAAATTAGAGAAAGACAAATATCATATGACTTCACTCATATGAGGACTTTAAGAGACAAAACAGATGAACATAAGGGAAGGGAAACAAAAATAATATAAAAACAGGGAGGGGGACAAAACAGAAGAGACTCATAAATATGGAGAACAAACTGAGGGTTACTGGAGGGGTTGTGGGAGGGGGGATGGGCTAAATGGGTAAGGGTCACTAAGGAATCTACTCCTGAAATCATTGTTGCACTATATGCTAACTAATTTGGATATAAATTTTAAAAAATAAAAAAGAAAATTAAAAAAGAAAAAACCCACCCCAGCATAGGATGAAACACGAAGCCTTATCTCTTCATCAGGTAGGAAAAGAGCTTCCCCCAAGAACTCAGTCTGGCCTTGCACTTTGTGTGAGCTTGGGTCTAAATGTACACCACTTCGCATGACGTGGGATCAGACAAAAATTAAGGAAAATATTGCCCCTGAGATCTGGATATCAAGATATCCTTCCCTGACATTGTCCTCGTAGGCAACAGATAAGACCAGAATTTTATTCAGCACCAGACTGGTCTCCATATAATTTCTTTTTGCCTGTTACCCCCGCTGCTGCTGCTGTCATCCTTGGACCTCAACAAAGCAGGTTGTTGGGATGACAACCTGCTTTGTTGAGGTCCAAAGGACTAGGACTTGCATGAACTCTGCAGGGTGTCACGTGTGGACAGTGAGCTTGCCCAACACACTGTAGCTGACTTCCATTTCTGCTTCCATGCTCTGTATGGACAAAATCTCCTTGTAATCTTTGGTCTGATTAACTGTCATTGCACCCCTTTCTTTGCTTTTCTGATCCAAATCCAAAGTAGGCATCCTGGTGAATGAGAGAGGAATGTATGTGTCAGTAAGCTGAATCCTGTCTTTGTCCCAGCTCCCCTCATTCAACATCAAGTGTGACAGACTGCCTCCTGGAGCTGGGAGAACAGAGCTCATATTCTCCAGGGAAGACACACTCTGAACACACAGAGAGGTCCCCTGAGCCCATAAAACAGAGTATCAACGAGCTGCTCCTCATCATATTAGAGGAAGAGAGGATTCCCCAGGGACACAAGAGAAGGGTATCCCAGGAAAAGGCAGCAGTGTGTGAAAAGGCAGAAGGCAGCTGGTATTCGGGGAACACCAAGAAGCCCATTGTGTGAGCCTGGGAGAGAAGAAGGGAGGGGAGGGGTCAGATTATACACAATCTTGAAAGCCAGGTAGAAATTTTTAGACTCTATGCTGAAGGTATGGAGGAGAGAAGTCTTGTGTGAGAAATGGACAAGACGCTTTCTTAACCTGGTCACAGATGCGCAAGGCACAGACAGAGCCATGGGCCCCAGGAAGGCATACTGGCCCTGGTCATCCAGCCAGCTGCCTTTGTTATACCTAAGGAAGGTGGGGCTGATCACCAGGAGGTGGGGAAAAAAGGGAGAGGGGGCTGAACTGGACCCCTTCCCACAGCACCCCACAGCCACATCTTACTCCCTCCCATACCCTTACTGGGTCTTTGCTGTCTTCCATTCCACTAGGGAACTGGACCACCTTCCAAAATCTAAGAGAATTGGGAAGTGGGGGGAGGTTCAGCAGGCTGAGACCTGGGGAGATTCTGCAGATGTCCCTAATTAGCCAGCAGAGGGTGTCCCTGGAGCTCCTCTGTCCTCCCCTGCAATGACCTCCCCTCATCCCCAAACTAAGAACATTTGGGGTCCCAGACCATCACCTCCTCACTTGGAGCATCTGAAGTCCATACCAGACCAGAAAGCTTCAGCAGCAGCGGCAGCAGAAGCAGCAGCTGTCTCCAAGAGCCCTGGCTGCTGGCATTCCCAGGATAGATGAAGCATCCTATGGTTTGGTTCCCCACCTTTTCAATGCTCTGGACAGGGCCCTGGTTCATTCTGGAAAAGAGAGCAGTAACTGCCAGAACTCTGAGGACACTCTTGACCTTCCCACGTCCTGCCCTCTCCCCAGCACACACCTGAAGGCTAGGGTCCACTGGTTGATATTGTTGCCAAGGCCGGAGGCCCGCAGGATCTTGGAGTTCCCCACCAAAGTACAAGTCCCACAGTAGAAATGGAAATGGCTCACTGAGAGTCTGGGAATCCCCTTGAACACCTTTTTCCACATTTTGCCAAAACCACTTGCTGAGTTCATGCCCTGGAAACAGCAGAAGGGAGGAGATTGGGGGTTGGGACCTGGGTATCAGCTCTAGTGGAAAGAAAGCAGATCCAGAGGGTGAGATCCCAGAACTGGCGGTCAAGGGTTGAGGTTGTGAAGATGAGAGGTGTGGGGCATCTGGGTGGCTCGGTCAGTTAAGCGTCTGGCTCTTGATTTTGGCTCAGGTCATGATCTCATGGTTCGTAGGTTTGAGCCCGACATCAGACTCTGTACTGTCAGTGCAGAGCCTTCTTGGGATTTTTTCTCTCCTCTCTCTCTACCCCTCACCCACTCAAGCTTGTGCTCTCTCTCAAAATAAATAAATAAACTTAACCAAAAAAAAAGATTAGAGGTGCACTAAGCCAGGACTGAGGGCAGGGGTTTGGTGGGAATGTGGGATATAGGCTAGGCTTTGGAAGGACAAGGCAAGGGACCAGGCCCAGGGTTGACCACTAGCCAGCCACCAGAGCACAGCATGAGGAGTCCTGGACTCTGTTGCCCTCTTCAGGTACTCCATCATCTTCTCATAGCATTCAGCATACCAGCCCCGTTCTCCAACTCTGTGGTAGCAGAGGGAGGAGTTTAGTGTTTCAGATGGGCAGCCACTCTTCCTGAATTTGAACCAAGGGCAGTTGCAATGCCCCAGTACCAAGACCATCAGTTTTCCCTGGGGTGCCGATTCAGGTTTTGGATCCAGGCAGGGGGCCACCAGCCACAAGATGAGCACCCAGAAGCCCCACAGCACAAAAATCTGCCACAAGTGCTTCATGTTCAGCCCAGATGACGAGTCTCGTGGCAGGCAGCAGACTGACTTCTCTACCCGGGACTGAGAAGAAGGAAGAACTGAGGCTCCAGCATCTCTCTGTTTCATTGGCCCCCGTGGCTCCTCAACCCTCCACACCACACCTCCTCCCAGTCTATCATCTCCCGCCTCCATATCCATTTGCTCACCTCCAAAGAGGACTCTGGCTGGCCCTAGGATGGCAGATGCAGGGACAGAGAGATAACTTATGGCAGGTCCCGTAACCTCCCCACAGGAGGAAGGCTTAGCTCTCAGTGGGGTTCTCCATGCCACCAGTTACTCCATAGATGTCATCACAATGTACACATTGTGACCTCCCTCTTGTCGCCTACCTGGGCAAAGCTGCCACTCTATCCTGTCTGGAATACACCAGCGGCCTATACTAAACATAAGATCTATGAGAATGGGGACTTAGAATCATTTAAAAAATATTTATGGGATACATGAACGGAGTTGAGAGGGAACTAAAATACTGAGCCACCCAGGTGACCCTGCTTTCTTTAACTCTTTCAATTTTAGCCCCTGGGAATTTCCCTTACTTTTTCATGAGACAGCTATATGTTCAAAGAGATCATTGTTATTTAGCATTTCAAGATGTTTTTCACCAGGAAGGTTTCCAGGATTAAGTTTACATATTACTGAAACTAGAACCTTTATTTTTGCATTTTTTGAAAAATGTTTATTGATTTATTTTTAGAGAGACAGAGAACACGGGAGGGGGAGGGACAGAAAAAGAGGGAGAGGGAGGATCCCAAGCAGGCTTTGCACTGTCAGTGCAGATCTCACGAACCGTGAGATCATGACCTGAGCTGAAATCAAGAGTTGGACACTTAACCAACTGTGCCAACCAGGTGCTCTGAACTAGAACCTTTATAATTAGCTTTCACACTGGTTATTGTTTTGTGACTTATGTAATTATGTAAATAATGTTTTACAAATATTGAAAGAAGAGCCTTCCTTATGTGGGTTGCACCAGAATGTAAATAAAAAATATTTGATTGGGACTCTTAGCCCAGTGCTTCTCAAACAAGAGTATGCATCAGAATCACCTGGAGAGCTTCATAAAAACACAGAATGCTGAGCCTCATCCCCACGGTTTCTCATTTGGTTTTTCTGGGGTGTGCCTGAAAATTTGCATTTCTAACAAATTCTCAGGTAATGACAATGCTGCTGGTCCAGGGACCACACTTTAAGAACCACTGTCTTGGGGCGCCTGGGTGGCGCAGTCGGTTGAGCGTCCGACTTCAGCCAGGTCACGATCTCGCGGTCCGTGAGTTCGAGCCCCGCGTCAGGCTCTGGGCTGCTGGCTCAGAGCCTGGACCCTGTTTCCGATTCTGTGTCTCCCTCTCTCTCTCTGCCCCTCCCCCCGCTCGTGCTCTGTCTCTCTCTGTCCCAAAAATAAATAAACGTTGAAAAAAAAAAAAAAAAAAGAACTGTTTAAAAAAAAAGAACCACTGTCTTAGCTTAATAGATCGATCTAGGGGCGCCTGGGTGGCTCAGTCGGTTAAGCGTCCGACTTCGGCTCAGGTCACGATCTCGCGGTCCGTGAGTTTGAGCCCCGCGTCAGGCTCTGGGCTGATGGCTCAGAGCCTGGAGCCTGCTTCCGATTCTGTGTCTCCCTCTCTCTCTGCCCCTCCCCCATTCATGCTCTGTCTCTCTCTGTCCCCAAAATAAATAAACATTAAAAAAAAAATTAAAAAAAAAAAACAGATCGATCTAGCCAGAAAAGTATTTTACTGGAAAAAAAAAACACAAAAAACAATTCTTTTATTAAAATGGAAGATCATTTTCTAATTATATTTTTGTTTTCTAAAGAAAAGCTTGTGTTTTCCTCCTACAACCTGCAATAGCATCCTAACTGGTATATCTGCTTCTGTTCTATCCATCCCTCACCCATTCTTCAGCTAGCAACTGACATGATCTTAAATTAATTTCCTGCTTAAATCTTTAAAATGGTATCAGAATAAAATCCATACAGAATAAAACCCAAAATTCTCACTCATCTCACAGTTTTCAGCCATTCTGGCTTTTTCTTGTTTCTAGAACTTTCCAAGTTCTATCTCACCCCAGGACCTTTGCACTTGCAATTCCTCTTCCTGGAACACATTGCTCCCTCCCACTCAGTACTTCCCTGTCTGGATTCTTCCCTTTCAAGTCTCATTTTAAATGGCATTCATCTTAGGGTTCATTCCCTGACCTCAGTATTATTAAAGTCTATAAGAACCTCTACTAATTGGACTCTGAGACCCACTGACACAGCTACATTATGATTCTTCCTTCTCAGGGTAAGTAGTGGGATTTCTACACTGTGATTATTATTTTCAATCCAGATACACCAAGGTCCCCGTATCTCTCCCAAGAGAAAATTGGTCCATCTGCACTGGGAAAGAAGAACATGTAACATCTGCACATGTAGTTATTTCTTTAACAATTAGGGAAAGTTTATCAGTGTGGATATAAGGTAAAAGAAGACTGTGACAGGGCAGAAGGAACTAACGAAAGGGCCTGAAAACTTCCTCTTCTCTGGTTGGGCTTGTAGGCTGTAGCTGCAGGGGACCAGTGCAGCCCCATGTGCAGTGAATGAGTCCAGTATAGGCCCCACTTGCTCCACAGGTTGAAGGATCCCACTTGACGGAGAAGGTTGAAGCATCAGTATAAAGCCTGACATTATGAAGAGTGAAGTCTCTAACTAGTCAGTGTCTTGGTCTCCTTGGCCACCTAAAAGAATTCCAAAAAGGGAAGGACCATCTAATTCTGGAACTCCTAAAACAGAAGGTCCCCCACCCCTGTTGTCCCTGTTACAGTGCCCTGTTTATTTGCTTCAGAGTACAAGGCACATTATGCTCTTTAATTATTATTTACTTTTTTCCAATTGTTTATGTGGTAAAATACACATAACAAAATTTACCATCTTAATCATTTCTAAGTGGTGTGTATACACATTTTTTTGTCTGCCTCTTTCTACCCCATACTGAAAGTTTCTTGAGGGAGACATGAGCCCTATCTTATTTACCATGGTATTTCCATAACCCAAGGGAGATCTGGGAAATAGGAAGAGCTCAATAAATATGTGTTGAAGAAGTGAATGAGGGTCATTAAGCCTGGAGCCTCACTGAGGAGAGAGGGTTAGGAAGTTAAAGGTGGAAGAGCACCAAATGGGCACAAGCCAGAGAGTAAAGGACAATTTCTGCTAACATCCTTGGTCATTCATCCAAGAATAGATGCCACTCGGGGCGCCTGGGTGGCGCAGTCGGTTAAGCGTCCGACTTCAGCCAGGTCACGATCTCGCGGTCCGGGAGTTCGAGCCCCGCATCGGGCTCTGGGCTGATGGCTCAGAGCCTGGAGCCTGTTTCCGATTCTGTGTCTCCCTCTCTCTCTGCCCCTCCCCCGTTCATGCTCTGTCTCTCTCTGTCCCAAAAATAAATAAACGTTGAAAAAAAAAAAAAAAAAAAGAATAGATGCCACTCGCACTTGGTGGTGGTAACTAATGTGCGGAAAGGACCCAGACTCTGGAGCCAGAAAAAACAGGCCTTGAACCCCAGCTGTCCCGTTAACCTTAGGCAAAGTCAACTCACTTCTTGGCTTCCTCATCTATAAATGGGGTTTGAAACAGTGCCTACCTCCCAGGGTTGTTCTGAGGGTAAAATAGATTAGAGCGGTTGGCATACTGTCAGTTTCCAGTTCCCATGAGCTAGTTCGTTCTTTCCCCCCTTCCCTAGAAAACTGCAGCCTGAGGGCAGAAGGGGGACTCTGACATTGCTCAGCTTCTCCTGAGTCAGGCTGCCAAAAAGCAACCAGCTCTGGTGTCCCTTCTCCTCTTCCTGGAAGCCTTCCTAACCCAGTGCGTCAGTCAGTTTCTCCCACAGACTACCACAGTCTCCTGTGCCACCTTTTATCAAAGTTCTGGTCTTACATCACTAAAATGACCTGAGCCAAGCACC
Source organism: Leopardus geoffroyi (assembly GCF_018350155.1). NCBI lineage: Eukaryota > Metazoa > Chordata > Mammalia > Carnivora > Felidae > Leopardus > Leopardus geoffroyi. The sequence goes on along the minus strand of NC_059336.1, from coordinate 23,694,958 downwards.
TTCATGCGCCATGTTCAGAAGCACGGAGAGGCTGTTTGAGTAAAATCAACCCAATAGGTCCTGGCTCCCAGGGTGCTTCGAGGTCCAAAAGAATGGGCTGTGATATAGGGCAAATTACTCACCTCTCCAGGGCAGTTTCTCTTTCAGAAAACGGATATAAACATCACACCTTTTTTTTTTTTTCTTTTCTTTCTCTTTTTCTCTCTCCCTCTCTCCCTCCTCCCTTTTTTTCTTCCTTCCTTTCTCTCTTCTTTTTTTTTTTTTTTTGAGAGAGAGAGAGAGAGAGAGAGAACAGGAGAGGAGCAGAGAGAGAGGAGAGAGAGAATCCCACGCGAGGCTGGATCTAAACTGTGAGACCATGACCTGAGCCAAAAATCAAGAGAGTTAACCAACTGAGCCACCCAGGCGCCTCCACACCTACTTTCTGTAGCGGTGATTCTCAAACTTAACTGCAGGAAATCACCTGGGAGCCACTCCTAGAGTTTCTGATTCAGCAAGTCTGTGGTGGGGCCCCATAACACGCATTTTTAACCAGTGCCCAGGTGATGAGGTTGCTCATTGGGGACGCTTTGAAAGTCACTGTTCTAGGAGGTTCCAAGTTGTTCCAAGAATCTCATGTGAGGTTCTTGGCGCAGTTCTTCGGTCAACACAAGCAAATGGAGCTCTTACTGTTTCTGCGGGGCAACCACGCCTCCAGGTACCTGGTCCACGGAAGACCGCCCACAGGGTGGGAGTGGCTCCCACCCCCGACATCTGCTTTTAAACTCCGCAGCCCTCAGCACCCGACCGCTGGAGGGGAGGGTGGGGCCTGAGTGAGAACACCGGCGAGGGGTGGGGCCAAGCGTGCGCGTTGCTGCGCCTGCGTGCGGAAAGAGAGGGGGGAGTGGCTCAAGCTCCGGGCCGGAAGCAGGAGGCTGCAGGGGCGGGCCGGCTGGCGTCCCCTTTCCGGCTGGTCCCCATGGAGGCGCTAGGGAAGCTCAAGCAGTTCGATGCCTACCCCAAGACTCTGGAGGACTTCCGGGTCAAGACCTGCGGGGGCGCCACGGGTAGGCCGCAGCGGGGCCGGGGTTGCGGGGACAGGGGTGTCGAAGAGCTTGGCCGGGCGCCTGGACCCTGCCTGGCCTATGGGGGGGCTTGAGAGAGTGGAGCAGAGGCCATTCTGACCCTCGCTCCCTTCCCCGCAGTGACCATTGTCAGTGGCCTTCTCATGCTGCTACTGTTTCTGTCCGAGCTTCAGTATTACCTCACCACTGAGGTAAGGGGGGGGGGGGGCTACTACGTGGGCGGGGCTCTGTATTCTAGGGATGGGAGTGGGAAGGAGAGGCAGGGGGTCGAATCTTACTGAGGTAGTGCTGCTCCAGGTGCATCCTGAACTCTACGTGGACAAGTCACGGGGAGACAAACTGAAGATCAACATCGACGTATTTTTTCCGCACATGCCTTGTGCCTGTGAGTACCCACCAGGCGTGGGAGTTACAAGTTCTGAGGTGGGCTTCCAGATTCACATCTCCAGCCTTAGATTCTGGACGGGACCCCAGGACAACCTTCTTTCCCTAACCGCTGCAGCCCCAAGATAGTCCCAGCATCCCCTTTCCCTCCAAAACGCAGATTCCTTTGCTCCTAGGATCCAAGTACCTTACCCTGACTTCCTGCTTCCAGATCTGAGCATTGATGCCATGGATGTGGCTGGGGAGCAGCAGCTGGATGTGGAACACAACCTGTTCAAGCAACGGCTGGATAAGGATGGCATCCCCGTGAGCTCAGAGGCAGAGCGTCATGGTAACTGTGAGGAGGAGGCCAGATCTCAGATCCCTGAGCTGGACATGCCCAACCCCTTCCTTCTGACAAGTGGGATGTGGTTGGCCAAGTGACAGATGAAGCAACTAAGACCCAGAGAAGTCAAGTGGCTTGCTTAGGGTCCCCCAGCTATTAAGGATCAGAGTGGACTGAAATCCAGTCTTCTAGCCTCTGTACATTGAGTAGAGTACTCTACCTGGCTATCACTCTCAGAGGTCTCCAATCTCTACCTATCACTGTTGAGTAACAGAAGTTTGAGGATGGGTCTTATGTGCTCTCGTCGTGGCAGAACTCCTCTAGATGGATCCAAGCTTCTCTAGGTGTTTGCTTCCCCATCCCGTTAGCTGAATTCAGCCCTTAATGCTCTTCCCCTTTGGAATGCAGGGTGGCTTACGGTTAAGAGTTTACGTTCTTGACTTAGATTGCCTAAATTCAGATGTAACTTTGTCTCTTGCAGTCTGTGACCTCAGCTATAAAGTGGTAATATACAGTAGTACCCACCACATGGAATTATAGGATCAAATGAAGTCATGTGTATGATGCCTGGCACAAAGTAGCTGTTCACCCTAGCTTCCTTTCCTGTCTCTAGGCAGCCTCCCAGTGCCTACATTAACTCAGTTTCCCACCATAACAAAACCCTCCTCAAAGCTGTGATTTCTCACACCTTAGGGATGGCTGTGTTGTGAGTTTTATCAATTGTTTCTTCAACAGATATATGTTGAACACCAGTAAAACCAGAGAATTTGCTGTAGGATTGGATGTAGGGTATAAGAGAGCAGAGTCAAGGTTCATTCCAAGGCTTGTGGCCTGAGCAAATGAATGACTTGAAATAGGGATGACCAGGGAGGAGGAGGAGGATTTTGTGTGGGTGTGTGAGAGAGGTGGGGGAATATTCTATATCTGCTGTTATGTAACAAATTACCCCCAAAATTAGTGGCTTAGAGCAAAAACATTTGTTTTTATCAGTTGCTATGGGTTAGGAATTCAAGAGTGGTGTGATTGACTTACAGTCTCTCAGGAGATTGCAGTCAAGCTGTTGGCTGGGGCTGCAGTCATCTGAAGGCTTGACTGGGGTTGGAGGATCTTCTAAGAGGGCTCACATGTATGGCTGTTGGCAAGATGCCTCAGGGCTTTCACCACATAGGCCTCTCAGTGAATATCCTCATAGCATGGCATCTGGCTTCTCCCTGTGCATGTGATCTGGGAGAACACAAGGTGGAAATCATCACAACTTCTTTTATAACCAAACCTCAGAAGTTACACACCATCATTTCTGCAATATGCAAGTGGTTACCCAGATCAGCCTTATTCACTGTGGGAGGTGGAGGCTACATAAAGATGTGAATACCAGGAGGTGATGATTGTTGGAGACTTCTTGGGGACTGGTCCCCCAGGAAAGGATGAGGATTTGGGGGTAGATTTCAGGTTTGAGTCATGTTAAATTTGGGAAATGCTTTTTTTTTTTTTTTTTAATTTGAGAGAGAGAGCATGAGTGGGGGAGAGCAGAGGGAGAGAGAAAATCTTAAGCAGGCTCCACACTGAGCACAGAGGCCATGACCTGGGATCTCATGACCTGAGCCAAAATCAAGAGTCTGACGCTCAACTGACTGAGCCACCCAGGCACCACCTGGAATGTCCATTTTATACCCTAGTTTTATGCCAAGTTAGATACACCAGTATAGATGTTAGAGAAGGGATGGAGAAACAAATGTAGTTATCAGTATAGAGATGGCATTCAAAGCTATTGGACTAGAGGAGAAAACCTAGGGAGTAAATATAGGTAGAGGAGAGGTCTAGGGACTGTACCCTGAGCCCCGCCAATATATAGAAGTCAGGAAATGAGGATCTAGGAAGGAAGATTAAGCCATTAAAGTAGAAGAGAACCAAAGATGTTGCAAGAGCCAAGTGGAAGAAGAGTTTTAAGGAGAGCGAACAACTGTCAAAAGCCCGTGAGAGTCCAGTAAAATGTAAGAGCTGACCATTGCAATTGGCAACATGGAGGCCACTGGAGGCTTTAAAAAGAATAGTTTCGATAGTGCTGAGGATGAAAATCTGACCAAAGGACAGAAAAGGAAATAGAGACATTGACTAAAAACAACACTTTCAGGAGTTTTGCCAGAAGAGAAAGCAGAGAAGTAGGGGAGGCTGGCGGAGAATGCAGGTGACATGGTGGATTTGGTGGTGAGATTAAGTGGATTCTGTTGCTTCTCTGTTCTTCGTGGAAATCGAAAGCAAGGTCATTAGCTAAGAGTGAAGAAAGGGAAAGGAATTATGGAAGCCAAAGATGAGAGGCAGAAATAAATTTAGTCATCTCAGATAATGGAAAGTGAGCTGATTAGTGAAATGGGGCAGGATTGCCAGGCAGCCTTTTTTTTTTTTTTTTCTTTTTTTTTTAATGTTTATTTATTTTTGAGACAGAGAGCACAAGCAAGGGAGGGGCAGAGAGAGAGGAAGACACAGAATCCGAAGCAGGCTCCAGGCTCTGAGCTGTCAGAACGAGCCAGACATGGGGTCAAACTCACGAACCGTGAGATCATGACCTGAGCCGAAGTCAGACACTTAACTGACTGAGCCACCCAGGTGCTCCTGTCAGGCAGTCTTAAAGGAGGCACAGGCAAGAAGTAGGTACAGAGAGTTGAATTTAACTAGGGTTTGGGTTTTGCGAGGCTGGTACAACAAAGAGAGAGAGGAACAGATGGGTTCTGGCTATGTGCAAGACCATAATTACAGCAGTGGACCATGGCATTTATTTCCCACCTTTGTCAAGATACAATTGAAATACATTGTGTAAAATTAGGGTGTACAGTGTGATGATTTGATTACATATATGAGACAATTAACACAATGTGGTTAGCTAATTATCCATCACTTCACATAGTGACATTGTGTGTGTGTGTGTGTGTGTGTGTGTGTGTGGTGAGAACATTTAAGATCTACTCTCTTAGCAGATTTCAAGTATACAATATAGTATTGTTAACTGTAGTCACCATTCTGTACATTAGATCCCAGAATTTATTCATCTTCTAACTGGAAGCTTGTACCCTTTGACCAACATTTCCCCATTTCTCCCACCCCAGCTGCTGGCAACCACCATTCTACTCTGTTTCTATAGTTAGGCTTTTTTAGATTGCACTTGTGAGATCATGAAGTTGTCTTTCTTTATCTGACTTACTTTACTTAGTGTAATGTCCTCGAGGTTTATCCGTGTTGTTGCAAATAATAGAATTCCCTTTTAATGGCTGAATAATACTCTATTATATACATTTACCACATTTTCTTATTCCATTCCTCTGTTAACAGACACTTAGATTGCTTCCATGTCTTGGCTGTTGTAAATAATGCTGCAATGAACATGGGACTGCAGATAACTCTTCAAGTTAAAATTTCTTTTTTCTTTTCTTTTCTTTCCTTTTTTTTTTTTTTTTTTTTTTTTTTTTTGCATATACCCAGAAGTGGGATTGCTAGAACATATGGTAGTTCTCTTTTTAATTTTTCAAGGAACTTCCATACTGTTTTCCATAATAGTTGTACCAATTTACATTCCCACCAACAGTGCACAAGTGTTCCCTTTTCTCCACATCTTCACCAATACTGGTTTTTTCTTGTTTTCATTTATTTTTTATTTTTTGGATTCAAACAGGTGTGAGGTGTATCTTATGGTTTTATTCTGCCTTCCCTGATGATTAATGATGTTGAGCTCTTTTCCATGTATCTATTGGCCATTTGTATGTTTTCTTTTGAAATAATGTCTATTCAGGTTCTTTGCCCATTTTTAATTGTATTGTATGTTTGTTTTGCTGTTGAGTTGTAGGAGTTCCTTATATATTTTGGATATTAATACCTTATCAGATATATCTTTTGTGAATATTTTATTTTACTCCATTCTGTTAATTGTTTCTTCTGTGAAGATTTTTATTTTGATGTAATCCCACGTGTTTATTTTTGCTGTTGTTATCTGTACTTTTGGTATCACAACCAAAAAATTATTGCCAAGACCAGTATCAGGGAGTTCTTTACCTATTTTTCTTTGAGGAGTTTTACAGTATCAAGTCTTACATTTAAGTCTTTATTTCAAGTTGATTTTTGTGAGTTGTGTAAGATAGGGGTCTAGTTTCATTTTTGGCATGTGAATATGCAGTTTTCCCAGCAGCGTTTATTAAAGACACTGTCCATTCCCCATTTGGACCATGGAATTTAGATAAGGAGGGAAGTGAGGGCATGAAGGGGTCATGGTGTTAGTGGTGTCAAAAAATTGGTGGATTCTGGGTACCAGAGATAGTGAACTGGGAAAATAAGGATAAGTAGTTGAAGATTGGGATACTTGAAATTGAATTTTGGAAGGTTTGCGGTAATTGGTCATAACAAGGTGTAGGTATGTGTGTGGAAATGAAGTGGGATCAGGCTGAGATGAGATGACAAAATAAAAAGATTGTTGGAAGATAGGAGGTCAAGGTATTAACTATTGAAATCACCAGTTATGATGAAGCAGGGAGAGAGGCCTGAGGAGAAGCACCACAGTGAAGTGGTTAAAGGCTTGGGAACTGGGGCTGAAGTCTACCCCTTACTGTGTTGCGTTGGGCAAAGTCACTCCTCGTCTCTGAGCCTCAGCGCCTTTGCAGGTACAATGGGGATAATAACCCCCACCTTCATGAAGTCCTTGTGGGGGTGACAAGAGACATTCTGTGTATGGCGACCTGTACTCAGCTAACATTTAGTATTTGCTGTTATTATTTTTATTACTGTTACTTTTATTTAAAGAAATACGTGTGGAAGTGTTTAGTGCCTGGCACATAGTATGTGCCATATAAATATTAGCTATTAGTATAATTTTTATTATTCCTAAGCCACAGGTCAGAGGGCCTGTGCAGGGGTCAGGGGTGGAGATTTCATGATGTCTGTTCCCAGCTGATGCCCCTGCCTCTGCCCTTCCCGTAGAGCTTGGGAAAGTCGAGGTAAAGGTGTTTGACCCTGACTCCCTGGACCCTGATCGCTGTGAGAGCTGCTATGGTGCCGAGACTGAAGACATCAAGTGAGCTGGACCCCGGGGACCCAGGGTTGTGGGAGCTCCCACCAGGTGCTGTGTGCCGGCCATCCTCAGCCTGTGTCAGACTCCCACAGGTGGAGGAAGTCGGACCAAGAATTTAGCGGAGATGGGGTGGGTGCCTCAGTCACTCATCCTGGTGCAAGTGACTGAGGCTCTGTGGCCAGGCCCTGCCTGGGCCACAGCTGCGCACGAGGCTGAAGCGGCCCCTGCTCTGGTTCAGAAGTGGTCTCAGAATCCAACTGGCTGGGTTCCACCCTTGCATCCTTGGGCAAAGCCACGTAACCTCTCTTGTGAAGGGGGGGTGATGATAACCTTTCCCATAATAGTCACATGAAGATTAAATGTATACTGTATGTAAAGCACTGAGGTTGAAGGCCCAACCCAGGTAATTAGGCCCTTGATATGTGGCAACTGCTGTTATATTCCTCAGGCCCTGGCCCCTGAGAAGCTGATTCAGAGGGTCTAGGGTAGGGGCTGGGAATAAGTATTTAAAATTTTTTGTATTGTAAAATATATGACTTATAAAACTTACCACATTCACGTGTACAATTCAGTGGTATTAACTACATTCATAGTGTCGTGCAACCAGCACCACTCTGTTGTAAAACTTTTCATCACCCCAAACAGAATGGGAATATACATTTTTAACAGTCCTGATGCCTCTGAGGAAACATACTTTGAGAACATCGGTGGTCAAAGGATGAGGCTGGCAGAGGCTTTGTTAGTGGACAGAACTGCTTTATTTCCCAAGGTATCAGCTCTGTTTTCGTGCCTCTTTGACACTCACCCTGCACCCCCTCTCCTGCAGGTGCTGTAACACCTGTGAGGATGTGCGGGAGGCTTATCGCCGTCGGGGCTGGGCCTTCAAGAACCCAGACACTATCGAGCAGTGCCGGCGAGAAGGCTTCAGCCAGAAGATGCAGGAGCAGAAGAATGAAGGCTGCCAGGTGTATGGCTTCTTAGAGGTCAACAAGGTACAGGAGGGACTCAGGCGGGAAAGAGCCAGCCGAGTTTCGGGTTGGCCCCACTCGGGCCCTCAGGAGACCAAGAGAAGGGGGAAAATGGCTGGAGAATGAGAGGGAATATCCCCTACAGGTGGCTGGAAACTTCCACTTTGCTCCTGGGAAAAGCTTCCAGCAGTCCCATGTGCACGGTGAGTGACACCACCTCCACTGGGGAGTTGTAGACCCTGGATACCCCTGCACTTGCCTGATGTTCTGTGTCTTTGGCCCAGAAGAGACCCTCATCTCGGGCAGCAGTTTGGCACACAGTTAAGAGCACAGGCTGAGGAGCAAGACTGCCTGGGTTCAGACATCAGTCTCACACTAATGGCTGTGTGGAACTTTGAGGAACTTCCTTAACCTTTTTGAGCTTGTTTCCTACTGTATAAAATGGAGACGATAGTACTTATTTCCTAGGGTGTTTGTGCAGGTTAAAAATTGCAGCACATGGGGCTCCTGGGTGGCTCAGTCACTTAAGCATCTGACTTCAGCTCAGGTCATGATCTCTCAGTTCGTAGGTTTGGGATTCTCTCTCTCCCCCTCACTCTCTGCCCCTCCCCCACTCTTTCTCTCTCTTTCTCTCTCAAAATAAATAAACTTTAAAAAAAAAAAAAAAAAAGATTGCAGCACAGAGCCCAGCTTGTGGTAGGCACTTGTTCAAAATGTAGACCCCAATATCAGATGACCCATGTGTGAGGCTTTGGGATCAGCAGACCTGGGTTGGAACACTGGTTCTGCCACTCCTGAGTTATATCAGATTTGGGAAATACTGAGCCCTACTCAGTTTTTCCTCCTGTAAAATGGGGCTGAAGATACTGATACCACCCTCACAAGGTTGTTCACAGGGATGAATAAATGGGATTTATTTTCATTCATTTATTCACCTGTACATTCAGTAGATACTTAGTAGTCACCTACCGTGTGCCCCATTGTAGTCTGGGTGCTAGCAATACAGCAACGGACAAAACAAAGTCCCTGTCCTCAGAACATTATATAGTAAAGAAACACCATGAACAAGTTGTAAAAATGGACTATCAGATGCTATTAAGTACCATGAAGCAAAGAAAGGCAGGATAAAGATGACAGAGGCGAGGGGCTCTGGTGAGATGGTGCGTGTGCGCTGCTGTGTATTGGGGGCAGAGACTCTAACGGGGCGGCATTTGAGTAAAGACCTGAAGGAAGTGAAGGAGCTGGCCATAAGGATGTCTGGGCGAAGGATTTGAAGCAGAGAGAAGAGCAAATGCAAATCTCTGAGGAGAGAGTATGCTTGGCAAGTTCAAGGTACAGTAAGAAAGCTGGGGACTGGAGCAGGCTGGTGTGGTTAGTGATAAGGTGAACCAGGTAACAGGGCCATGGCAGGCAGGGCGTGGAAGGACACCACAGGGACAAGGGCTCTTACTCTCCATGAGATACAAGGCCATCCGAGGGATCTGAGGAGATGCTTCCTGATGTGACTTGGCTTTCAGAAGTAGGCGGCACTCTGCTGTGTGGATAATATGGGGAAGAGGGGTAGGACAGAACCAGAGAGGCCAATGGGAGGCCATTGCCATGGTCCATCCCGGCACAGGATGATGGGGGCCAGGCCAGGCTGGTAGTGGAGGACCAAGCAGTAATTACTTACGTTTGAGGGTAATGCCAAGAGGAGTGGCTGATGGGTGTGAAGGGTGAGGGAAGGGGAGCAGTCAAGGATGACTCTGAAGTTTTGTGCCTGAGTAGTGAGGATGAAGCTGCCATTTAGTGGGAGGGGAAGATTCAGAGGAACAAGTTTAGATGGTTGGACGAGTAAAGTGAAATTCAGCTTTGTACGTGTTCAGAGCAGTGGGATTTGGGCATCCTTTTAGACCACCCAGATGCAAGTCAGCCAGTTGGCTGTTCAATGTGGAGGTCAGGAGAGAGGTCTGGCACAGAGATACAGATGTGGGAGTCCTCAGGCATGTAAAACCATGGAACTGGGTGAGGGCCCCCTGCAGGTGAGGGTAGGTGGAGAGGAGGACTCAAAGGACTGAGCATGGCACCTCCACTATCAGAGTGCGGGCAGGGGGAGAAGGGGGGGGAACGTGGAGAGGTGGGGTATACGGGGGCGGGGGGGGGGAGCCGGGGAAGACACGGCAAGAAGACCAGTAAGAAACACTTGTGAGAGGAGAATGCCCGCCAGGAGGCGGTGTCCTGAAAGCCTGGGGATGGAGGTGTTTCCAAAACCGTATCAGGTGCTTCCGGACATCAAGTATGAGTTGCCCATTGGGTGTATGACATGGTGGTAGTCATTGTGACCTTGACAGTAGTTTTTGTGGAGTGATAGGGAGCACCCATTGCGTGGGCTCTGGAGAGAATGGGAGAGGAGTTGAGCCGGTGAGTAAGGACAGCTCTTTTGTAGAGTTTGCTGTAAAGGGAGGAGAGTGTGCTGATGCTGGAGGGAAATGTGGGCTCAACGGCGTGGTTTTGCCAGAGGTGTGACATGTGACATAGGTTAACATGCTGTGGGAAATAGTCTGCTGAATAGTTAGCAGAAGTCATGCTCCATGGGTGGGAGGGACAGTTGTCAGAGTAAAGTCCTTGAGAAGGAAAAAGACAGAATCTAGTACCTCAAAAGTGTAGAATAAAGCCCAAATTCGGCAACAGGAGGAAAGGCAGACTACGTCTGGACAGGTGGGATGGCAGCCGGGTGATGGGGACACCATCGGGCAGTGTGACAGGGTTGTGAGGAGTGAGTTGTGGCCAGAGGCTAGAACCACTGAGAAGAGGCATGGAAGGGCTGACCTGCTGTTCTGGGTGGATCTGATAGTGATTAAAATAAGTAGGGATAGTTGGGATAGTTTGCCACGAGCTGCAAAGCTGGGAATTTTAGGGCAGCTCGAGGGTCAGTGATCTGGAAGTGGCATTAAGGAGCAAGGAGGGCCTCATCTCATGCCACAAAGGAGGATAAATGTGGGGAAGAAACTGTCGCCACTAAGAGGGCTACAGGGCGCCTTCGAGGGAGAGCCAGGCTGCGGTTGGAGCAAGAAGGTGAGTGGAATGTGTAGAGGTTGAAGATGTAGGGGTTTCGCTGATGAGTGATGGAGCCCCCTGGGAGAGATGGGAGTCGGGGTCATATTGGGGGATGTACAGAGCCCCGGTGTGACAGGAGTCCAGGGGATGAGAGATGAGTTGGCGGTCCTGAGATGCCTCGTCACTAAGGGAAGCAGGAGTAAAGGGCCTGCTGGAGATAGCCGTGCTGGTCTTGGGGGGGGGGGGGGGGGGGGGGCGGCGGGGCGGCTGAGTGTTGGGGAGGGGCAGGAGGTGGGTCTGGAGCCCCCTCTCTATTCTGGAGGGGGTTGGGGGAAAGGTGGTCTCACTGGGATGGTGGGAAGACCACCAGTGTCGAGCTGTTGGCACAGGGTCTGGAGGCATTCAGTAGGAGGCAGTCTGGCAGGCAGCAGCCTCCCTTCTCCACCTAGGCTGCTTTAGAGTCAGGGAACCCAGGGCAAAGGATATTCCATATCCTGGGAGGATATTTAAAACACAAAGCTACAATTGCCTGAGGCCAGAGATCTGACCGAATGGAAGGTCAGGAAGCTAGTTTCTGACACCCTTGTTGCTTTGGGTGGGGGAGGGGGGAAGATTATAAAGTTCATTTAGTGCTTTTCCATCTTAGATCCTACCTGGTCCTCAGGACAGCCCTTTGTAAAGATCACTGAGGTCCAGAGAGGGCAAGTGACTTGCCCAAGGTCACACAGCTAGGAAAGTGGCTTATTGGGCTCTAGGTCTTTTGTTCTTCCTAGGCCACCATACTTCTGCCCCAAGACCCCTGTATTTTTCCCTGGCTGGGGAGGAGTTACCCTGGAGACTAGTGCAGGAGGAGACTTGTTAGCTAGGTCCAGACCCTACTGCCAAGGCAAGAATATTCCAGTCTTCCTTTCTACCATGTTATTTTGCTCCATGGTTCTCATTGTGAAGCTCTCAATCTTTTTTCTCTTCCTCCCTTCTCTCTTCTTCCCTCCCCCATGCTGCAGTACATGCTGTGGAGAGTAAGTGGCCCTGCCCCCCAGGGAGGCCAAGCCCCCACTTCTGGTGCAGCCTACCCTCCCAGGAAGGGGGGAGGTTTGGATGGGCCTGGAATAGGGGTCTTATTTTTCAGGTAGGGTTTCTTGAAGCAGGAGGGATCAGGGCCAGAGGGCAGGAAGTACTTGTTCTGGAATAGATGGTATAGACTACCCATGGCATTTCCTTTGGGGGCTGTAGGGGGGTAGGGGCAGGGGGCAGGGAAAGTGCTTGGATGGCATTTTCTGGTCTCGCCTCACCTTGGGGTTCAGCAGTTGTCCATCAGCTCTATTTAGTGGGAGATAGAGTCAGTGGGGTTTGTTTCCTGAGGTGCAAGCAGGGACTTGGTGGGAATGAAAACCTGGTGTGATGCCTGTAAAGGGCTCCCTGTATATGTCAGGGAAGAAATGGGGTCTGTTCTTAAGGCCCAGGAGGGTGTGTACTTGCACACAGGCTCCAGCAGAGCCAGGCTGAGGGGAATGAAGGGTCAAAGAGGAGCCAGGTAGTCGCACTCCAGAAGGAGGGGTGAGGAGGCCTGAGTAAGGATGCTGAGGGAGCCAGGAGGCCAGTCCTACTCCACCTGGTGACACCTTCTCCCTTCTCTCCTAGTCCACGACTTGCAGAGCTTTGGCCTGGACAATGTAAGTACCAGAGACCATGCAGGGCAGATGAGGGTGGGAGATGGATGCTGCCTTCATTTCTCCACAGGGATGTCCTGGAATGGGGGAGCAGATAAAAATACACCATATTCGGCCAGGGAATCAGTCTGAGGGTCAAGAACTGAGATCTGCACAGGCTGGAGATAGGGGATGGGGTTGGACAGGAGCATCCTGGGCAGAGGGAGCCTCCAGCAAAGTCAGGAGGGAGCGGGGCACTTCTCAGCAACTGTAGGGGCTGGTGTGGCTGGAGAGGTTGGCGGGGACCAGACCACATAGGACTCAGGCAGAGCTGCAGTCTGGTCTTCCTCCTGAGAGCCTCCTGGAGGCTGTTGGCCCTTTAACCAGTGTCATGATGTAATCAAGTTTGCATGTTTTTAAAGATCCCTCTAATAGCTGAGGTTGATAAAGACCGAATCAGGACAAGAGTCGGAGCTGGGAAATCTGGGGCCCCTCCAGCCCCTTGAGCCTTCCCTGGCTCAAGACTTGCAGGCAAATCTGGCACCTGCCACAACGGGTCCATGCCCAGTCTTTATTTGCCATATGTTTGGATGCAGCCAGAACCTCAGACTGTGGAGGTCCAGAGGCCATAGACTCTGTTCCCTGGTGGGGCATGGGGGTTCTGCCTGTCTTGATCAGATTCTCCCAGGCAGGACCCTGCCCTCCCTCCTGCCTCACCACACATCCATTCCCCAAGCCCAGGCATCCCTGTCTGCCATTGTACCGCAGAACCTTTGATGGGGTGAGGCCTGTTGGGGCCTTGAGTGCTCAAGGCTCAGGTGCTGGTATCGCTTGCAGATCAACATGACCCACTACATCCGGCACCTGTCATTCGGGGAAGACTACCCAGGCATTGTGAACCCCCTAGACCGCACCAACGTCACCGCACCCCAAGGTACCAGCCTGGGAGGTAGCCCCCAGTTAGGAGAGCCCTACCCAGCACCCATGCCCAGTGCTCTCTTCTCCCTGCAGCCTCCATGATGTTCCAGTACTTTGTGAAGGTGGTACCTACAGTGTACATGAAGGTAGATGGGGAGGTAAGTCGGCAGGAGCTCAGGTATCAGGGTCCCTCTTGGTGACAAGCAGAGGCTCAGAGAGGGTAGGTGATTTACTCTCACAGCGAGAGTGCAGGGCCCACACTGTCGGACTTCAAAGCGCTTGCACTTTCTACTTGTCCAAACTGCCTCCATCCATTCCATGGGTGCTCACTGTCCCCGGGGTCTCCCCTGTGTTGGGGGCTAACCCTTCCTGGGTCCCCTCCTCCCCTTTCTGCTGTCACCAGTGGAGCAACAACTCGGCAGATAGGAAGCCCGGCCTGTCCTTGCCAGGAGCTCGTGATGCAGCCTTGGAGAGTTCCTTCCCATCCCTAAACCCCCACTGAGAGAATCCACCAGATGTAGTTGGGATTGGTGAACTGTAAAGAGCCAGTGACTGAGGGCAGCTGGGGTGGTGAGGCCAAGGGAGGGTGCCTAGGTGGTCCCCGGGCCTTACAGTGTTCATAAGTGAGCTGGGGCCTTGTTTTCTCCTCTGCACAGTCAAGGCACTACGGACAAGGGGTGGGAGCAGGGGTAGGGCTGAGGGGGAGTGGGAGCCAGGTTATAGAGTCGGCCCTGGCCCAGACTCCCTTCCTGTCCCAGGTGCTGAGGACAAATCAGTTCTCTGTGACCAGACACGAGAAGGTTGCCAATGGGCTGATGGGTGACCAGGGACTTCCCGGAGTCTTTGTGCTCTATGAGCTTTCGCCCATGATGGTGAAGCTGACGGAGAAGCACAGGTGAGGGTGGGGAAAGGGAGGGGCCTGGGCCTGCAGGGAGCAGGGGTACCTGCTAATCCCCTGCCCTGTCCCTCTACCAGGTCCTTCACCCACTTCCTGACTGGTGTGTGCGCTATCATTGGGGGCATGTTCACAGGTTAGAAGCTCGAGGGTGTGTTTGGGGTTGGGGCATGGCAGGGAATGTAAAGCCTGGGCTCCCTGCGGATTTTGGGTTGGGGGGAGGAGGAGCACCTCCATGGTGAAGGGGACTTGCTGGCCTAGCCAGTCAGGTGACAAGGCTCTGGGGTTCAGCCAAGGGCCCAACTAGGCCCATGTCAGCTCTTGTCTCTGTCACCAGTGGCTGGACTCATCGATTCACTCATCTACCACTCGGCTCGAGCCATCCAGAAGAAAATTGATCTCGGGAAAACAACGTAGCTGTCTCCTTCCCCTCCGTTGTTCCCTTTCTCTTTGGCCTTGTGGTCATTTCCTAGCCTTCTCCCCACCCCTCCGACCCCCTCAGAGCGTCGGTCTCAGCACAGGTTGATAAATCTATTGATTGTGATAGTACTTGCTGGTCTTCATGTGCTTCTTGTGTGGCCAGGGCCTGGAAACAAACCCTTTGCACAGCCATGAACTGAAGGCAATCAGAACTGACAGATCGGGCCAGATGCCCTCTGGGAGCCCCATGTGGACATCCCCTGGCTAATTGGGCTTTATTCAAACAAAACTGATATCCACCCCAATGCCCCATCCTCAGTCCCTCCTCTGCTGTTGTCTTTGGGCCTTTTGGGTTCAGCTCCAGGGATGAGATGGATCTTTCCAGTATGAGCTTCCTGGGGCCACCATGGCCCACAGGCTCATGAGTGCCTGACCCCCATGGTGCTAGGGCTGTGGGTGCAGGCTGGGGCTTGCCACCTCTTCAGTGATGGCTAAAGCTAGGGCTTCTCCCTGCCACCCTGGGTTCAATCACCTGATCCCTCATCCTCACTGACCATGCTCTATGCCAAGCCCCTGCTAGCTCCTAGCACTAAGAGGGGTCCAGGCACGTCCTATACAGTCTTCTAGGAGGAGGCAGAACTGGAAAATGGAGGGAAGGTAGCAGTGGCCATTCTGGAGCAAGGCTGGCTTCAGACCCCCAGCTCTGGACCTCATCAGGGCTTCCCAGTATAGCCCTTAATAAGTGTGGAGGACCAGGCCCAACACCACACCATGCTGCAGCCCAGGGAAGCAGGGACATTGACAGCTGGTCAGTTCATCCAGTTGTTTCTCAGGGAGTGTCCGGGTAAGACAGTAGTAGGGGTTCAAGTAGAAAGGACAGGAAGCCAACTAGGGTGATGATAGCAAAATCTCTAGAGGCAGACCTGAGACCCAGCTCTGATGTGATCACCCACGAGCTGTGTGACCTTGGACATGTCTCATTTATAAGTTGCAGATGATACTGCCAGCTGTAGTGAGCCTTTTTTTTTTTAAGGTCAGCCAGAAACCATTCCTGCTTGTTAATAGTATCCTGAATTTCCTCTAGGAACCTCCCTACTTTCTCAGCATATGTGTTTGGGAGAAGGTTTGACCTCCCAGAACTAGGAAAGCTTTCTTCTAGGTGTGAACATGGGGAGATACAAGGCTGGTGCTGCCATCCTGCAGCTCCCAGGGGGAACTCTATGTGCAAATGAGCTGGCCCCCAGAGGACAGCAGAGCTGGGTCCAGAGGCACAGAACCGGTCCTAGTGACATCATTTGAGCCCTGTGACAAGCTGCCAGCTAAACACTGGGAATTGCAGCTATGCAAGACACACACCACCCCTGCCCCCCGCCAAGCCCTTTTTGTTTAATCCAGTAGGGTTGGGATTTCTGTTACTTGCAACCAAAAATGTTCTGGCTGATATGCCTACCCTCAGGGTTGAAGAATAAACAAGCTAATGAAGTCTGTAAAGTGCTTAGCTGTCACTAAGTGACCCTGCCATTATCAGGAGCAGGAGCAACAGGTGGACTACTCGGCATGACAGCTTGGTGGCCAGGGTCCTCGGCCTGAGCCCTGAGCTTCCTGCCAGGTCCCATTCTTCCTAGTGGCAGCCACCCATCCCCAGCACCTGTCACCCAAGGGCAGCTCTGTTTTCTGCCCCTTGTATTATCATGCACAGCCTATGTTCAGGTGTCAAGAGTGGAGGCACAGTCAAGTTCATTCGAAGAAAGCAGTGAACTCAAACAGTCGTGTTGGTGAGAAGGACCCCCAGAGGTTATACGGTTGGTAGGGGAAGAGTGTGCAGGGTCAGTTAGGGTCAGGGGGCTGGTGGAGGGGGCGGAAGATGACCTGGCTGATCTGGCCGGGCATGGTGTAGAAGACCAGGAGAAGGAAGATGGTGACCAATGCCAGCAGCAGCAGCAGCACCAGGATGCGCCAGTACCGGCGCCAGATGAAGAAGACAAAGGTCTTCAGCGGGTTCACAAACCAGTTGAAGGAGGTTTTAGGGCGGCTGTGGGGACAGAGGTGGTGTCAGAATGACGAGGAAGCTCCTGGGCCGCCCCCACCTACCTCGGGCTCTGGCCCAGCCTCCTGTGTCGCCCCTCACTTGGGCTTCTCCAAGGGCTCAGGCTCCTTCCGCCCCTTCCCCACCGGCCGCTTCTCTGCCTCCTCCACGGTCAGCAGCTCAAACTCTGCCTCCACCTTCCCCTAGAGAAAGGAGGGAACAGAGGCTGAGCTCTTAGGTGGGCTCAGACCCCACCTCATACCCCCACCCACCCGGGGCCCTGCCCCGGCCACACCCACTGTGAGGATGTGGACGCTGCCTCCAGGGTCTGTGAACTCTAGGTCTTCCGGCCGGCCCTTCCTCCTCTTCTTCTGCCTCTTGCCAGCTCGCACCTCCCGCTGCTCCCGATCCTCATCCTCTGGCTCCCGCAGCTTCACTACGGGCCACCAGCCCCGCAGGCGGCGGCAGCGAAACAGGTTGCACCTCGGCCCTGCCCCATCGCGGGCCAGGCGCACGGAGCAGAGCTCGGGGCCCCGGGCCCCCCGCACCATGTCTGGCAGCTGCAGCTCCAAGGATCCTGCGAGTGCAGAGCTCTCTGGGTTAGGTAGGAGATCAAGGTCTGTCTGGGCCTGGGGTGGTGGGGAGCCACAGCAGGACTGTGCCTCAGGGCATCAGGAACTAAGACGTGGTGCGCCACAGCTGGGGGCCACACAAGTGCAGCCACACGTCAGCAGGTTGTCAGACCCTGGTGAAACGACCAAGGATGGGACCAGACTGCCAAAGTGGGGCCATGGTTTCAGAGTCCAAAGTGACCTGAGTTTAGGTCATGTCAGAAGACTGAGTCAGGGACTTTGGGTGGGAACAGAGGTCAGTAATGAGGCCAGAAAGGTTAGTGACCTAGGGTCTGAAACCCAGGACTCACGGTTGGGTTACAATAGGGAACCAAGGGCCAGGGGGCACTGGCAATGAGGACAGAAAGTAGGGCCAGGGTTTGAGGTAGGAGGGAGGCAAAGCCCTACCAAGGAAGTCGTTGGCAGAGATGCGGTCATAGTCCCAGACCTGCAGGACCAGCACGGCTGGCTGCCGGAACTCGGCTTCCTCCAGGGCGAAGGGTCCAGGCCGGCGCCGGACGCTCACCTCCCGTTCCGTGGGCAGGTAGTCGAAGCGGAACACGAAGCGCCAGTTAAAATTCCCCTCCCCAGTCAGAGAGTTGAAGTGAACGTCTGTCTCCTGCTTGTCATGCTCCAGTCCCTTCACCCAGCTGGAGCCAGGAGAGAGGTACAGGCAGAAGAGTAGGCTTCAGCACCGGGGCCAAACCCAGAACCCAGCTCCCCAACTCCCCACCCCCACCCCCTGACCACCGGAGCGGGGGGGCCCTCCACCAACTCCAGGTGCCAGAGAGGGCCCAGAAGACAGGGCTGTGGCTCAGCCTGAAGCCCATGCCCCTGACTGCAGTCTCACCTTGGTTCTCAGCCATTTGCCCGGCCTAGCCTACAGGCTCACCTTTTCACGTAGATGTCACTTGACATCTCTCCAGTGAGTGGGTTCACATCATCCAGAACCACATCCTCCGTGTTCCAGATGATGACTCTGAGCTCATAGCTGGGGGAGGTATCAGAAGAGAGTTTTCAGACTCTTGGAGTCTTGAGAGGGGCTGCAGGAAGCACCTAGGCCATGGCCATGACATTCATTGAGCACCTCCATGTGCCCAGCTGGGTGATCAGGATGCCTGTGGTACTTACATGGGCAGTCCCAGCTATCACTGACCACCCCCACCGCAGCAGATGGCACCAGGAATGGTCTATTGACCAAAGCTGGGCCAAGTTTCCCCCATAAATTTTGAATCAGGATGCTGAAAGGTTGAGTATTGTCAAATGCCACCACATTTGGAGTTGGAGCCACCACGAGCCAGGCTGATGTGCAAGCTGAAGTTTTAGGGCACAGGGGAGAGAAAGCCAGTTTGCAGTGACAATTGAGAGGGAGAGCTACAGAGTGGGGATGAGAGCATGCAGCCCCTGAGTGGCAAAAGGAGGGGCGGCAGCTTTCCTGATTTCTACCCCAGATAGCCATGGATTTTTCTGGGTATCTGTTGTTTTCTCTTACCCAGCATCAATTTCCTCTCGTTTGCTGACGGCACCATGATTTTGTGTTGGTGAGCACCCACTACCCTCACCCCTATGCTGTCAATCTGTGTGATTCTGGTGGGGAAGACTCACCTCTACCTGGCTCCAGAGTTGGGTACATCACCTAGGACATCACCCAGGGTTAGCCAATGAGCGGATTACAGCCCCCTACCCACAAGGGTTGGTTAAGAGACCAGGATTTGATGCATGCTGATCCAATGAGAGTCAGCCCTGAGACTTCTGCTTTTACTGGCAAACAGGTGTTTGTTTTTCTGCTCAAGTAGTCCAGTTGATGAGATATCAGCCTTGTACCATTAGCAGCCATCTTGCCCCCAGACTGCAGAAGCCTCCCTGAGAGTGACACCAAGGGAAGCAGAGCCCAGAGGTGGAAAGTGTAGATTGCTGACAATATCTGAAGTACATAGAGCCTACGCAGAACTCCACTCAGACCAGCTCCAGTTGGAAGGGGGCAGACACCCAACTCACAACGGCTTAAGAAAAGAAAGGGAACTTAATAGCTCACCTAGTTGAAAAGGCTGGCTCAGCAGCCTCTGGCTGCTTCACTGGAGGCCCAGGTTTTCAGAGAGCCCTGGTACTGGCAGTCCAAATGTGCCTGCCCCAGGGGAGGCAGGGCCAGAACTCACCTGATGGGCTGCCGAGGCTTGATGTCAACTGGGGGTGGGGCAGGCACATCGCGGGGGAAGATGTCAATCCACATGTGAAGGGATCCCTGGGAACACAGGACCAGGCTGAAGGGGTTTGCTGAGGTCCCCACCTCCCGTGATAGCCTTGTGGCCAGAGGCTGTGCGTTGCCCCAGGTGGAGAGGAGCTGGAGTCAAGAGGGCACAGTCAGGCAGATCCTGGAGGATGAGGTCGAAGGTGGGGTCTGAAGTGGGGGTTCCAGGTCTAAGGTTAGGTTAAGGATAAGGCCCTGGGAGTGGAAGGTTGGGATCAAAAGTAAGATCTGGTGTTCCCAAAGTCCAGAGCCTAGGGACCTGGGGTTGAGGTCAGATCGAGAGTGCCAGGTCTGACCCCTTGGTGGCCAGGGGTGGGGATCCTGCAGGACCAAAGTCAAGGTGGAGGTATGGAGTCCAGGATGGGGGTCTAAGACTGGAGTGGGGATGCTGGGAACCAGGATCAGGAGCCAGAATCAGAAGTGGGAGTGCAGTGCCCAGTTAAAGGTGTTGGGGAAGGTGCATCCTGAGGGCCCAGGGTCCAGGAGCAGGTGGGAGTCCTGGGATTCTGGGAACCCCGGGGGTTCTGGGGTTGGGTGCTGAGCCCTCCCTCACCTGCAGCAGCCCTGGGCTGCGGGGATGGTAGAGGGGCCGAGTTTCTACGTGCTCGGGCACCAGCTGGATCCCAAGCTCCGGCATCTCTTGCCAGCGCCGCAGCACCAGCAATGCCTGTACCTCCTCGGGGACCTCGCTTGCCACTTTGGGGCCCCCCCTACCTGCGAGGAGAGGTGTATGAGCTTAGGTCCCTCACAGGTCCCGAATCTCCCACTTTCCACTTCCACCCCTCAACAGAAGTGCAAAGCTGAGGCAGCTGCTTTGTTGGACAAAGCCCATGGTCCGGGAGGTCAAGTCCACAAGGCACAGAAAGTGGGGAGATGCTTCTCTAACAACTTTTGCCTGTAAAAATCCAGCAGTGGAAGGACAGTGGGATTGGAGGGGCTATAACTTTGCACAGACTCTGTTTAGAGAAAGACCACCAGCCACTTATGAGGTGTGAGCTCAATTCTGCAGCTACATTTTGTCATGTGGGACCCCTATGTGGGCCACCCTATGTTCTGGAAACTTGATTAGCTATGGCTCTGAGGGGTCCACTTTGACTCTTTGGGGATCATGCTCACCAACAAAGACCATTTTCTCCCCACCATCCAAGAATCTCATCCTTAGCCAAACTCACCGCCTCTGCTTGCAGAAGGAGGCAAGTTCTTTTGGGGGACACATTAGAGTGGGAACCAGGGGGCCCCTGTACCTTAACAATCTTGCTCCCTATGGAGTGTCCGTCAGAGAGGGGCTGGTACCTGGGGGCAGGGTCTCAGGCGATGTCAGAAAGACTTTGCTGCCCACCTTGACAGCCCCGGCTCGGTATTCAGGGCCAGGGAGGCCACAGCGTTGGCACAGCCCCGCCAGGATCTGGGAAGGCTGGAGCGCATCACGCCAGGCATTGTACCCGTCCCTGCGGGCAGAAAGGGAAAATGCTTCAGTTGGAGTCAGCATATGGACACAGGTGGGCACAGGGGCAGGGATGGGGACCCTTGAAGACATAGGATCCAGGTTCATAACTCCAGTACAAGACAGATTAGTCCTTGCTTATGGTAACCAAGAAAATCAAAGATGTATTGCCCATGCTCCAATGGAGGAGATAACTGATATTATCTCCATTTTGCAGATGAGGAAACTGAGGCTCAGAGAGATCAAATGACTTATTATAGGATACCAAATCCCAAGCCCAGGTATTGACCACTATGCTATAAGGTCCTGGTCATAGGGAGGTCCCCTTCTATGAAATCAAAGGATTTGGGGACATCAACAAGAATGTGACCTTAAATGTCTTTGGTCAGACTCAGAATGGCTCCTGAGGGTCTGTGGGACTCACGTGTCATATTGGGAGGCCAGCCCACAGTTCGCCCTGTGATGGCTATAGAATCGGTTTTCCAGATCAATGTGGGTCTCCCCGATGAGATCGTCAGAACCCACAAGGTCGTGATCAAACACGGCCACAGTCAGCTCTGGCTCGGCAGGAAGAGAGATGCTGAGCTCCAGCACCCTGGCCAGGAGAGAGAATGGCTGAGGACACCTCCATGTCCTAGGAGATGGTCTTGTTGGGGGACAGGGGTTCAAGGGGGCTCAGCAGCCTCTGTCCATTCCCTCACCATCACCATGCCAGCTGCCTGAATGGGATGCCTTGGGCTACGGGGTCAAATGGTAAAGGTGCTCCCATTCCCAAGCCCAGGACCCAGCCTCACTCTCCAAAGATGGGGTTCAGCTGCTTGGGGATGTAGCGCTCCTTGGTGTCCTGCCGCTCCCGGCCAGCACTCACCACCACGTAAGGGTCTGCCTTGCCATTGGGGTCCGCAGGAGCCAGGTTGGTAGCCTAGGGGGACAATGTGGGTGGGGCTGAGAGAAGTGTCACTGTCATAACCCAAGATTACCCTTGCTGGACCAAATCTCAGGTTATGTGTAAGCAAGAAGTTACCGAGGAGGTATCTCGCACCACGAGGAATCAACTGAAAGGTTGCACAAGATGACTTTTTTCTTCTTTTAAGTTAATTATGAAATATTTAAGACATGCAAATAGGTATAATGAAAAATATAATGAGGGGAGCCTGGGTGGCTCAGTCGGTTAAGCGTCAGACTTTGGCTCAGGTCATGATCTTGCAGCCTGTGGGTTCAGGCCCTGCATCGGGCTCTGTGCTGACAGCTCGGAGCCTGGAGCCTGTTTGAGATTCTGTGTCTCCCTCTCTCTGCCCTTGTCCCACTCATGCTCTGTCTCACTCTGTCTCTCAAAAATAAATGTTAAAAAAATTTTTTTAATATAAAATGAAACAGGGGCGTCTGGGTGGCTCAGTCGGTTAAGCGTCTGACTTCAGCTCAGGTCACGATCTCACGGTCCGCGAGTTCGAGCCCCGCGTCGGGCTCTGGGCTGATGGCTCAGAGCCTGGAGCCTGCTTCCAATTCTGTGTCTCCCTCTCTCTGCCCCTCCCCCATTCATGCTCTGCCTCTCTCTGTCTCAAAAATAAACGTTAAAAAAAAAATTTTTTTTTAAATGAAAATATGTGGAAAGATGTATAGGACTTTGATGTTCAAATCATAACTTCCTATGTTCACTTTTATTTTTTACAATGATAAAGATATTTTAACTAATATAAAAAGAATAATACAATGAACATGTGTATGCCCAGCTTAATAAATAAAACACTACCAACAAATGGAAACTCCCTGAATCCCCTTACCTGATTTAATTTCCTTTTCATCACTGAAGTTGCCAGAACCCTTTACTTGAGGTTTATGACTCACACAAAAAAAGTAAAAATAGTTTTACTACATATGCATGCATCCTGAAGCAATATATAGCACCATTTTGCATGTTTTTTAACTGTATGTATTAAACTTACTTTTCTGTTTTGGTAACTACATAATGTAGTAAATATATAACCTATGCATAAATTATTGAAGTATAATTTATATACACGAATATATTTTTAGTGTTTTTTTTACCCTCCTGTCTACAGTGAATGAGCATTCCGGTTGCTCCATATCTTTATAAACACTTGGTATTGTCAATCTTTTTTATTTTAGCCATTCTAGCATAGGCAAAACTGTAGCTCATCGTGGTTTTAATTTGCATTTCCCTGATAACTAGGCGTGTTGAGCATCTTTGGATGTGCTTATTCACCTTGTGTATTTTCTTTGGTGAGGTGTCTGTTCATATCTTTTGCTCCGCCACTGAGTTTTTAATTTTAAATATTAGACTTGGGGCGCCTAGGTGGCTCAGTCGGTTGGGCGTCTGACTTCAGCTCAGGTCATGATCTCACGGTTCATGAGTTCGAGCCCTGCATCCAGCTCTGTGCTGACAGTTCAGAGCCTAGAGCCTGCTTCAGATTCTGACTCCTTCTTTCTCTGCCCCTCCCCTGCTCATTCTTTTTTTTTTTTTTCTCTCTCTCTTTCAAAAATAAATAAAAATTAAAAGAAAAATGTGTCTTGGGGCGCCTGGGTGGCACAGTCGGTTAAGCGTCCGACTTCAGCCAGGTCACGATCTCGCGGTCCGGGAGTTCGAGCCCCGCGTCAGGCTCTGGGTTGATGGCTCAGAGCCTGGAGCCTGTTTCCGATTCTGTGTCTCCCTCTCTCTCTGACCCTCCCCTGTTCATGCTCTGTCTCTCTCTGTCCCAAAAATAAATAAACATTGAAAAAAAAATTAAAAAAAAAAAAGAAAAATGTGTCTGGTTTTTTTTAATTAAGAAAAAATTTTTAAGTGTTTATGTTTTGAGGGAGAGAGAGACAGAGCACAAGTGGGGGAGGGGCAGAGAGAGGGAGACACAGAATCTGAAACAGGCTCCAGACTCTGAGCTGTCAGCACAGAGCCCGATGCGGGGCTTGAACTCATGAACAGATAGATCATGACCTGAGCTGAAGTTGGATGACCAACTGACTGAACCATCCTGGCGCCCCTCCCCACCCCCCAAATTTTTTAAATTATACTTTTAATTTCTAAAAATTCTTGGGGCGCCTGGGTGGCTCAGGTGGTTAAGCAACCAACTTGGGCTCAGGTCATGATCTCATGGTTTGTGGGTTCGAGCTCCCACATCAGGCTCTGTACTGACAGTTCAGAGCCTGGAGCCTGCTTCGGATTCTGTGTCTCCCTCTCTCTCTGCCCCTCCCCTGTTCATGCTCGCTCTCTCGCAAAAATAAATATTAAAAAATCTAATTTCTAAAAGTTCTATCTACTTCAAATTGGCTGTTTATTTTTAATTTAATCTCTTGTTCCTTATGTATTTTAATATATTCTTTATTTCTTTAAACATTCTCTATATAGTTATTTGTATTTTCTATCTGGTCATTCCAATATCACTGACCCCGGGAGTCTGAATCTGTTGTTATTTTTGCTATTCTTATTCATTGTGGCTTGTTTCTTTGTATATTGGCACTTTTTACCATGACTCATGTTTGGTTTAACTCATCCTGAGGGCCCAAATTGCACGTGCTCTCTGCCAGAGACGGCTTGCTTTTACTTCTAACAGTTTCCTGGGCAAACTACCAACCTGCAGCCACTTTATTATTTTTTTTTAATGTTTATTTATTTTGAGAGAGAGAGAGAGCACACGTGTGCACACAAGTGGGGGAGGGGCAGAGAGAAAGAGAATAAATCCCAAGCAGGCTCCATGCTCAGTGCAGAGCACATGAAGTGCTCGATCTCACAACTGAAGCATCATGACCTGAGCCAAAATCAAGAGTTGGACGCCTAAACGACTGAGTCACCCAGGTGCCCCTAATTTTATTATTTTCAAAACTTCCAGTCACTCTTGAAAGCCTCTTGTTCTCCATTTGTGAAATATATTAGATGGTTGTTTTACATTTTAATATTTGAAAATTCTAACATCCAAAACCCTTAAAAGTTTCATTCTCCTTTGTGTTGTTTTTTTCTGGCATTTTTTTCTCATAGTTTTTTTTTCTTTTTTTCTTTTTTAATTTGGGATTGTGAGCCCAAACTTAGCTGTCTAAATCTATGAAACCAGGGAAAATTTGGGACCATTTTAAGCCAATTTCTCAGCTTTGAGTTTTCTGGAGTGAGCAGATAATATAAATTCAAGTCTTAAATCAATGTGAGAGTAAAACTCTAATTATAAATTCTCAGGGAAGACATTGTTTTCTACTTCCCCCAGTTGGAGAAGAGGCTGAAACAGACCATTTACCTAACAAGCTCCTTTTCCAGTGAGTAGAATTCCTCTTGCCTACCTTTCACTAAGAGCAGAGCCCTCACTGGATGCTGCTTCACGCGAGGGTCTTGGCTGTGGCTCCCATCTTAGGCTATTAGAACCTAAGCCTCTGGGTCCAGGTATAGACAAACCTCTCAAGACAACCTGTGTTTCAGGGCTTCCACGTGGGATTCCTTCTGCCTCTTCATCTTAGATCCACTGGGAATTCCCTTTCTTATGAGCTTAGCATTCATTTAAGATTGTTTATCTAGCATTTCTAGATGAATTACATCAGGAAGTTATTTCCAACCATCTAGTCTGTGATACTGCGAGAAGCAGAAGATCAAGATGACTCCTACTATCGAATTATGCACTAGGATGTGCCACAAAACATTTATTTAAATTATGTCTTAGTCATAATCCTTATATTTAAACCAGATAGAAACACAGAATCTATTCCGGTGCTGAGATCGAAGTAGGCAGAGAAACCCACTCATTCCTCTCATTCCCTGAGATGCCTTTTGGGAAACTTCAGGACCCTGCTGAGTGCTGTGTGAAAACCACAGGAAGGCAAGAACCTGTGTGAAGGTTTGTTTTTTATTTTGTTTTGTTTTTTTTACCCCTCTCCCCTGTGTGAAGGTATTTGATGACAAGCCGTTGTGAAACTTGAGGTTAAGAGCTCTGCTCTTCCTGGAGTTATATTCCACGTTCTATAAACTAAGGATTTAGAACTATGAATAAGGAGTCAGAAGACCTAAGCTCTAAAGTCTGGTTCTACCATGTGTGAGCTTTGTAACCCTGGGGAGTCTTTTAACTTGTGCCTAAGATTTCCCACCTGAAAAATGAAGAAGGTGGACTCTAATCCCTGAGATTCCTTCCAAATCCTCAGTCTGTAGCTTTCATGTACATTACCTTCACTGGAATTGGAGGCATGCTGGGGCGACGGATGCTCACCTTTACCACATATACTCTGACCAGGAGCTTAATGGGCCGGTTCTGTGGGACCCCTCGGGAGATCTGGGGCTCAGAGAACGACACTGCCTCTGATTCAGGGTAAATAAGGAACGAGCCCTGGTTTGGGGAAGACAGAAAAGTCTCTGGGAAGAGAGTCTTCCTCCTGCCTCCCCACCTGTACTCCTTGGCCACCCTTCCTTCCCCAAACATACCTTGAACTTGCCCACAAGGTGTCCAGACCTTTCTTCCTCTGCATCTCCATCCTGGCCCCCTTGCCCTCGGTACAGGGGAAATACATTAAGCCAGTCTTCAAAGTTGTTAAACTCTTCTTCCAGGGTGCTGTTGTAGATCTGAAAGGCAAGGGCCTCAGTGATAGACCAATGTCAAGAATCCTAGCAGAATCCCCTTTCTCTGACCCCCACTCACCTTCAGGGTGGCTATTGCTTTCTTCTGGGACACAGAGCCTTTAACTTCAGCCTCACCCTGACCCTGGTCTTGGACCTCCCCATCCACAGAAATGAGGTTGACCCCATCTGGGAACAGCAGAAATGCCACAATTTGAAATACTCGTGTCACGGGAGGGAGAGAGACACACAGAGTAGGAACAAGAAAGCCAAATCTCCTACCTGACTCCCCAGGATCATCCATCTCATCCTCATCAAAGTTGGTCTGAAATCAAAGGGCAAGTCAGAGATTCCTCCCTACCTTCACCTCCTTAATCTACCCCTTTTCCAGGATAGGGAGTTGGGAAACCTTAGTCCCAGTTCAGCCATGTGAACCACTTGCATTTGGCTAGCAGTTTGGCTAGTCCTGCACTGCCCAAGACAGTAACCCCAGCTCCATGTGTCTAGTGAGCACTTGAAATTGAAAATTGAGATGTGCCGTAAGTGTAAAATACCAAATTTTAAAGACTTAGTATAAAATAAGAATGTCAAATGTTCCATTGTTTTTTATAAAGGTTACTTGTTGGAATATTTTAGATATATTGGGTTAAATAAAATATATTATTAAAGTCCATTTCACCTCTTTCCTTTTACTTTTTTTTTTTAATTTGTCCACTTTAAAAGTTAAAACTACATATGTGGTTCACATGATATTTCTGACAGCACAGCTGTCAGTAATTCTCAGCTTCCAGAACTGTTATGAAGGTAAGAAAAGACATGCAATGAAGAGCTCTGAAAAGTTGTGGAGCTCCACATCTGATGAGATCCTTCTTACCATTTATACCCCTGGGCCTCCAGCTGCAGTCTGGGACCCGCCTCTGCACCCACCTGCCCCTGGAGCTCCTGCAGAGAGGCATAGTACTTGGACCACCAGTCAAGCTCTTCAGGATCTGGGATGTCTTCCTCCAGCTCGGGGCCTTGGTTCAGGAGGCTTCTCAAAGGGAGCTTCTTCAGAGGAGCCTGAGGAAGAGAGAACTGAGCACCCCTAACCCAGCATCACCCAGTCCCTTCTCCACCCATTTCCATACCCCATCACCTTGAGAAGCCGTCTGGGCATCCCCACTTCAGCCAAGGAGGGATCCAGAGACCTCTGTCCTGGGAGAGAGGAAATGACACCAGGAGGAGGTCAGGTGAAGTCAGACTCCATGCCCCACGGGAGGGTCCCCTGGAGCCATCTCAACCGGGGAACTGAGGGGCTTCTGTCTGGTGGCCCTTAAGGGGAAGGAAGGCCCCTTACCTTTTGGTCCCTTAGGCACTAGGTCCGCTGTCTCTTCCTCTTCTCCTTCCTCCTTGGGGGGATCCTCATGAGCCCGGAGTATGAATCGTAGCATGTGGGAGACAACATGGGAACCCACAAGCACTGTGCGGCCAAAGGCCCGGCGCTCGATCACCAGGATGCTGAGTGGGGGCTGTAGGTAAGGCTGCTCAGGCAGGTCCTGGGGGTGGGGAGAGAGAAACTGGGTCTCTGAAGACCTGGGGAGGAGGGAGAGGCAGCAGCACAGGCAGACAGAACAGTGGAGCTAAAGCTGCTTTCCCAGCTCAGCTCTGCCACAGCCTCATTGTGTCATGTCTGGTAAGTCACCGAGACTGTTTCCCTGACCAAAAAGGGATACGATCCTGCACTCAAAAGACTGTTGTAAATATCAAAAGACATAATAGATACAAAACTACTTTGGAGCCAACAAAGTGCTATCAGAAACATGTGGTGGTGGTGGTTGTTATTATATGAAGGATCAATGCTCAGTTTGCTAATGTAGATTTAAAGCCGTAACAATATGTATGCCCTTTAATATGGGAATTCTATATCTATCAATGGATCCTAAGGGGGAGGGAAAAATTAAAATACTGTATTGTTGGGTTTATTTTATACATATGTGACAATTATCACACAAAGGAGGGAAGAAGGAATGGCCCTATAATAGAGAAAAATTTTACTGTAATTGAATTAGTATTAATCTGAAGTAGATTGTGAAAAATCAGCACACATACTGCGATCCCTAGAGCAACTACTAAGCAAAGATCAAGAAAGGAATTAAAGTAGTACACTAATAAATATCTATTTAATACAAAAGAAAGCAGTAACGGAGGAACAAAAAATATATGAGACATATAGAAAACAAATACCAGAGGGGGCCTAGGTGGCTCAGTCAGTTGAAAGTCTGACTCTTGGTTTAGGCTCAGGTCATGATCTCACAGTTTGTAGGATCGAGCCCCACCGTCAGGCTCTGCGCTGGCTGGCATGGAGTCTACTTGGGATTCTCTTTCTCCCTCTCTCTCTCTGCCCCTCCCCTGCTTGTGGAGTTATTTTTAGAGAGTGTATCGTAAGCCCTGGGAAAGTAAATGGGGTAATTGCTGAAATGTCAGCAATGTTCTGGTCTCAAGGCTGTCGAATGCGATAGCACTACAAGATCCAGAGCCCCACGATCTCCCAGGAGCCAGTTAGGAAACAGACCCACTGCAATTGCCTAGCAGTCCTTGAAACTGCACATCTTCCCTGCATGCTTTCACGTAAACACCAGATGTGTCTTTGGTCTATGTGTGGAGGCTCTTTGTGTTTTCCTCCCATGCTTTGACATTCTTTGATGTTTATATCTGGCGAACATGAAATAAAGACCAAGTGCAGTTTGCTGCTGTTTCACTGGCAGAGGCAGCCCTGCATGTCCGCTCCGTCTAAGAGTCTGAGAACTTTTTCTTCAGTGTGTGGCTACACCTGCAAGTGCTCTGTATCTCTCTCTCTCAATATAAATAAACATTAAAAAAAAGAAAAAAGAAAAAGAAAACAAATAGCAAAATGGCAGATGTAAATCCCAACCATGTCAATAATAACATCAAATGTGACTTTGATTTGTAAAACAAAGACAAAAGAAATGCAGAAAAAAATTAAATTTCCTTTGCCTTGGCAAAGTGCTTAAGACAGGCAGGGTGACCTTTCTTCAGGAACTCAACTGCCTCTATTGCTAGAGGCAAAAGGCCACCTTAGCTTGACATTAGCCTTACCTGTAAAAATCCCTTTGGAAACTTCCTTTATTCTACCCCACCCCCAAAGATATATGTTAGCAGTCATCCTCCAAGCAAATCGCCCACTGATATCATCTGAAGGGTCTCATGACTAAGGTTTTACCAGACAGTAGTAAATGACCTTATCCTAACAGCAGCTAGCCCCTCAAGGTCCTGGAAACTTGGCTTCCAAATTCCTCAGAGATTTACACTATTCCTAACCCTCTTCCAACCTGAAGGTATATAATCAGTCACTCCTCACAACCCCAGTGCAGCCCTTTCTGCCCACAATTCCTGTCCCTGTGCTTTAATAAAACCACCTGTTTTGCACCAAAGATGTCTCAAGAATTCTTTCTTGACCGTTAGCTCCTGGACCCCAACACTTCACATTGACTTTATTAAACACTTTAAGCAAAAGGCAGAGATTGTCAATGGATTTTTTTTTTTTAATATGTCACTACGTGCTAAAAGATACTCTTTAAAAAGACACATATGGGTTGAAAGGAAAAGGATGGGGAAAGATACATCATGCATCCAGTAATCGTAGAGAGCTGGAATGGCTTTACTATCAGACAAAATGGACTTTAAGACACAAAATTTTACTAGAGGCAAAGACGGACATTTTATGATGATAAACAGATCAACTCATAGGAAGCTATAACAATTGTAAACATATATGTACCTAACAACAGAACCTCAAAATACAAGTAGACTGTGACAAAATTGAAGGGAAAAAAAACGATTCAACAATAATAGCTGGAGACTTCAATATCATATTCTCAATAACGGATGGAACAACTAGTTAGAAAATCACCAAGAAGGCTTTTTTTCATTGTTTACTTATTGATTTTGAGAGAGAGAGAGAGAGAGAGAGAGAGTGAGAGAGGGAGAGGGAATGAAGCCCAAGCAGGTCCCATGCTGTCAGCATGGAGTCCGACTCGCTCAGTCTCACTAACCATGAAATCGTGACCTTGAGTCAAAATCAAGATCCAATGCTCAACTGACTGAGCCACTCAGGCACCCCAAGAAGGCTTTTTTTTTTTTTTAATTTTTTTAAATGTTTGTTTATTTTTGAAAGAGAGAGAGTGTGAGCAGGGGAGGGGCAGAGAGAGGGAGCCACAGAATCTGAAGTAGGCTTCAGGCTCTCAGCTGTCAGCACAGAGCCTGATGTGGGGTTCATACCCACGAACTGTGAGATCATGACCTGAACTGAAGTCAGATGCTCAACTGACTGAGCCACACAGGCGCCCCTAAAGAAGGCTTTTTTAAAGAAGGCTTGCATAACACTATTAACCCAGCCTGACCTAACTGACATCTATAGGTCACTCTACCTAAACAACAGAAGAATACTTAGTCATTCTTTTCAAGTGCACAATGGAGAGAGGTGGAGACAGGGATATGATTTCCTCAATTTGCACTGTGAAATAAGAAATGAAAGGAAACTCCCTAGAAGTTCAATGAGCAAACTGCTTCCAGCTTCACCATCTTATAGCACAATGAAGTTTCCAAACTGAAAACTCCTGCAGGTGAAACAGAGTCAAGAATGTGTTAGGGTTTTTGTTGTTTTTGTTTTTTGTTTGTTTGTTCTTGTGGGGTTTTACCCCCTTGCAGTCTGGAAGCACTACGCTTTGTCCTGGTCTCCCCCTCACATAGGCACAGCACTTTTCAGTTTACAAAGCCCTTTCACCAAGATCCTTTCTCTCACTGGCTCCCTATAGCACTCCTGCAAGAAGCATTTGATGTATTTCCTTCAATCTTCAATATTTCTTCAAATCAGAAATAGGTTTTTCTTTTATACAAACAAATAGGGACGCCTGGGTGGCTCAATCAGTTAAGTGTCTGACTCTGGGTTTCAGCTCAGGTCATGATCTCATGGTTCATGAGTTTGGGCCCTGCATCATCAGGCAGCTGTCAGCATCAGGCACTGTCAGCACCGAGCCTGCTTGAGATTCTCTCTCTCTTTCTCCTCTGTCTCTCCCCCACTGTGCTAGCACTCTCTCTCTCAAAATAAATAAATAAGCTTTAAAAACATCATTAAACAAACAAAGCACTAAAGCTCAACTAAGACAAGTGATTTGACAAGCTCCTAAGTGGCACTGCCAGAATTTGAATCCAAAGTCCATATTACAGAGATTACAAATTATACAAAGAATGCATTTCTTTGCCCCTCGTGTCTCAGACACTAGATAGATTCTTTGTGACCTATATTGCATGACACTTACCTAAGCCACTCATTCAACAGAGCCAAGAGAGTATCACCAGTTCATGGATTAATCCAGAGATCAGCAAACTATAACCTGTAAGCCAGATCTGGCCCACTGCCTGTTTTTATAAATAAAGTTCTATTGGAACACAGTCATACTTATTCATTTACTTGCTGTTTATGTCTGTTTTCATGCTACTATTACAGAGTTGAGTAATTGCAACTGAAACTGTTTGGCCCACAAAGCCTAAAATATTTACTATCTGTCTTTTTATAGAAAATTTGCTCCAGACTTCAAGCTGTATTACAAAGCTGTAATCATCAAGACAGTATGGTACTGGCACAAAAACAGACACATAGGGGCACCTGGGTGGCTCAGTCAGTTGAGCGTTCGGCTTCAGCTCAGGTCATGATCTCGTGGTTCTTGGGTTTAAGCTCTACATCGGGCTCTGTGCTGCCAGCTTAGACCTTGGAGCCTGCTTTGGATTCTGTGTCTCCCTCCCTCTCTGCCCCTCCTCTGCTTGTGCTCTGGCTCACACCCTCTCTCTCTCTCTCAAAAAATAAACATTAAAAAAAAATTTTTTTTTTTAATTTTTTTTTTTCAACGTTTATTTATTTTTGGGACAGAGAGAGACAGAGCATGAACGGGGGAGGGGCAGAGAGAGAGGGAGACACAGAATCGGAAACAGGCTCCAGGCTCTGAGCCATCAGCCCAGAGCCCGACGCGGGGCTCGAACTCACGGACCGCGAGATCATGACCTGGCTGAAGTCGGACGCTTAACCGACTGCGCCACCCAGGCGCCCCAAAAAAAAAATTTTTTTTAATTAAAAAAAAAGACACATAGATCAATAGAACAGAATAGAGAACCAGAAATGGACCCATAAATGTACGACCAACTAATCTTTGACAAAGCAGGAAAGAATGCAATGGAAAAAAGACAGTCTCTTCAGCAAATGGTGTTGGGAAACCTGGACAACAACATGCAGAAGAATGAACCTGGATCACTTGCTTACACCATACACAAAAATAAACTCAAAATGGATGAAAGACCTAAACGTAAGACAAGAAGCCATCAAAATCCTAGAGGAGAAAACAGTCAACAACCTCTGTGACCTGGGCTGCAGCAACTTCTTACTTGACATGTCTCCAGAGGCAAGGGAAACAAAAGCAAAAATGAACTATAGGGACCTCATCAAAATAAAAACCTTCTGCACAGCGAAGGAAACAATCAGCAAAACTAAAAGGCAACTGACAGAATGGGAGAAGATATTTGCAAATGACATATCAGATAAAGGGTTATATCTTTATAAAGAACTGATCAAACTCAACACCCAAAAAACAAATAATCCAGTGAAGAAACGGGCAGAAGACATGAATAGATACTTTTCCAAAGAAGACATCCAGATGGCTAACAGACACATGAAAAAATGCTCAACATCACTCATCATCAGGGAAATACAAATCCAAACCACAATGAGATACCACCTCATACCTGTCAGAATGGCAACATTAACAGCTCAGGCAACAACAGATGTTGACAAGGCTATAGAGAAAGAGGAACCCTTTTGCACTGCTGGTGGGAATGCAAACTGGTACAGCCATTCTGGAAAATAGTATGGAGGTTCCTCAGAAAGTTAAAAATAGAACTACCCTACGACCCAGCAATTGCACTACTAAGTATTTATCCAAAGGATACAGAAGAGCTGATTCAAAGGGGCACATGCACCCCAATGTTTATAGTAGCACTATCAACAATAGTCAAAGTATGGAAAGAGCCCAAATGTCCATCGAATAATGAATGAATAAAGATGAATGGCGCCTGGGTGGCTCAGTTGGTTAAGTGTCCGACTTTGGCTCAGGTCATGATCTCGCAGTTCATGAGTTTGAGCCCTGCATCAGGCTCTGTGCTGACAGCTTGGAGTCCGGAGCCTGCTTCGGATTCTGTGTCTTCCTCTCTCTCTCTGCCCCTCTCCCACTCATGTTCTGGCTCTCTCTCTCTCTCTCAAAAATAAGCATTAAAAAAGAAGAAGAAGAAGAAGATGTGGTATACATATACAATGGAGTATTACTTGGAAATCAAAAAGAATGCAATCTTGCCATTTGCAACAACATGGATGGAACTAGAGTGTATTACTCTAGCAATAAGTGAAATAAGTCAGTCAGAGAGAGACAAATATGATTTCAGTCTTATGTGGAATTTAAGATATAAAATAGATGAACATAAGGGAAGGGAAGCAAAAACAGTATAAAAACAGGAAGGGAGACAAACCATAAGAGACTTAAATACAGAGAGTGAACTGAGGGCTGCTGGAGGGGTTTGGGGTGGGGGGATGGGCTAAATGGGCAAGGGACATTAAGGAGGACATTTGTTGGGATGAGCACTGGGTGTTATATGTAATGATGAATCACTAAATTCTATTCCTGAAGTTATCATTATACTATATGTTAACTAATTTGGATGTAAATTAAAAATAATAATAATAATAATTTAAAAATAAATTTAAAAATATTTGCTGATCCCTTGATTAACCTAAGATGACTGGCTAGGAATTCACCATCCCACTGCCCTTTCACTTGTTAACCCAGCATTTCTTGCTCCCAGCCCATGTCCTCACCACTGTCAGATGCCTGACAAGCTCAGTGAAATTGGGGTTCTCACGGTAACTGGCCAGGACCTCCGACTCCACACGTCGCCCAGCCACCTCCAGCACAACCTGGGGCTGCTCCACTTCAAACAGATGCACACGGCCGAGACCCCTCAGACCCCAGAACAGCACCTGGGGTCAGGAAGTGAGAAATTCAGGGGCCTGCACTTGACAGAAGGCACCCAGGTGTGTGTGTGTGTGTGTGTGTGTGTGTGTGTGTGTGTGGTGGGGGTGGGAGGGATGTGTGACTGACGATACCTCAACACGGAACTCCCTGAGTACTGGACGCACGTTAGGTGGCAGGGACAGGCGCCCGGAGAGGGGCTCGGCCAGTGGTGTCAGATCCTGGGGCTCTACATCACTGGGCACTGAGGGCTGCAGAGGGCAAGAGATCAGAGGTCAAGGAGGAATCAGGCCAAAGGAGGGAAATGTGGGCTTGGGGAAGGGATATTGAGAGCTGCCAGTGAAATATAAATCTAGAGGAACTAAAAAGGCTGGATGGGCAGGAGGGGCATATCTCAGGAAGCAGTCATGCACAGGAAGGTAGGTGTCTGAGGCATGAGGATCAAGCTGCAGCCTAGGGTCTGTCTCTAGGGTGGAAGGCCTGGCAAAAGGAACCCACGATATGTGTACTTCTAATGTTCCCTGAAGTTGGGAAGTCCAATGAGGTGACTGCAAGACACATCTGCAGCCTGCATTTTCTGGGGGTAAAATACTTGGAGGGGTAATCCCAGGACATGCCCATGTTCCATATTCTCTGGAGGCAGACAACCTGATAGAATATAAGAGTCCACAGCCTGTGCCATCTAGGCCAGGGTATTCTGACCTCAAACCGGCCACTGTAGTCCAGTTCAATGAGTTCAAAGGTGGCAATGAGCTCTCCAGCTGCCCGGGGCCCCTTTCTTAGGGGGAAGAACTGTAGCTCAGGGCGTTGGTAAGGGTCCTCTGTCAGCTTCACCCTCGGGGTGGCCAGTGCCCTTCCCAGGAACACAGGGGGGCCCTGCAGAGAGCAGGGCAGTTAAGACAAAACTAGAAGATGCTCCAGAGCCAGGGGAAGGGAGCATCAAGATGAGGAGTGGGGGGCACTCGGGGGTGGGAACACAGATGGGGCCCAGGCCACACTCACAAACTTATTGTGGTCAAAGACATTGACGACCACTAATGGAGGCTCCTCCTGCAGATGCTCCCTCCTCCCGTCTACAATCAGCTGATCAAACACCAAGAGCTCATCCCACAGGGGACTCAGCGTCTGCTCCAGGACCTTGGGGGCCATGCAGAGAGGGAGTCAAAGGCAGGCATCAAAGGAATCTCCAGCATCTCCATACATACCACATGAGCACTCTTGCCCTGAAGTGATACTTTAAGCAGCTGTTTATCACAAAAGGAGGGAGAGTGTGGTGAAGATGAAACAGCCCGCCAGAGTGGGGTTGGAGCCTGGTCCCCCTAACTGTAAACTGCCACCCTTGGGGCTAATCCTACAGTCAACCCCTCAAAACAATTCCTCATCCGGAAGGCCCTCTAGTTCTACACCACCCTCTAAACCAGGGCGGCTCAATCCAGTATCCTGTCCTGAAAATCCAGAGCAGGAAAAGAGACTTAGGGCCTGAAGAAAAGCTCAGCCCTCACCCCACTCTGTCTCCCAGAGCCCCCCGCTTCCCACAACATCCCAGTGCAGCCCTCACCCGTGTGGTCTGGCACTGGGTAGAGATGAGGACTCGAGCAAATGGGTCCGAAAGCCCACTGTCATCTGCTGCCAACACCCCTCGGGCCTGGTACAAGTGGGCCCGGAGCTGGAAGTAGCTGAAGTCTGTGGTGGGGGCAAGAAAGAGATGTTTGTTCAGGGGACCACTGGAGTCCCTGACCCCAGACCCCTCCAAACCCCCAGCTGAGCATCTAGCCCCACACGTGAGGCAAGTGTCGAGCTGTACTCACCATCCCGGCACAGGTGGTGGGGCAGCCCCGCAGAGGGCTCGGGCAGCAGGTCCTGGGGGAGCTCTGAGGTGCAGGCCTTGGCTTGTTTGCCCAGCCCTAGCCACAGGAAGAGCTCCAGCTTGGCACAGACTTCGCCCGGAGCTGCCCCAGGTGCCTATTGCAGGGAGGTGGCATGTTAGGGCCCACCTCTTACCACCCCCCTAGACCTGTCCCTGCACCCCCAGGGTGTGCCCATACTCTCTGTATCACTAGACCACTTCCCAGTGCCGAAGCCAAAGAGTACTCCCTGTACCCTATCCCTACACCCCACTCCATGCCATCTATCCAGTACCCATTACCCTGAACACTCCCATAACCTAGTCCTCTGGCCCCAACACCGTCACTTCCTATACCAAACCCCATTCCCCCAAAATGCACTCTCAGCTCTTCACTGCCACACCCCATGCTTACCCCCTCTGTCCTCTGAGCCCCAACACATTTAGATGCCCTGTTCCCTACCCCAACAGTCACTGCTTCTTAGCACTAGGGACCTTTGCTGGCATCTATTCCAGGGACACCTTGATTAGAAGCATTTTGCCCCCAAACCAGCTGTACTTATAAGGAACAGACTCATCACTCTCCCATTCTGGTCACCTGACGGTCTATCAGAGCCTGGTCAGCAAAAGGGCCAGTGCAGGCCCAGAGCTGACAAAACTTGGTGTTTTTCTCACATCAAAGTGGACCTAGGTAAAGGTACAATCTCCTTTTGGCTTTTAGGATAATTGAAAAGAGTTCACATATACTTTTAAAAAGAATAATAATCTTTAAGTAAATATTAAATGTAAAAAATTTAAAAATTAAAATAAGACATTTTATAACTTAAAATTTTTTTAATTGAAAAAAAAGTTTTAAATAAGAAAATTTTAAGTTTTTTTAAATACAACAAAGAGTTTGGGGACACCCTGATGGGAACCACAGCCTTCCACCTCATGCCCCCTGCCCCCACCCTAGGAGCCTCACCCCGCTCCAGTCTCCAGCAACCCACACCCCTCACCGAGAGCAGCAGACTCTGGATCTTCCCGCAGTCCCGGCCTCGTTCCTCCTCGACCACAGAGAACAGCACATCCTGGGCAGGGATCCGGGCCCAGGCCACTCGGCGTCGCCCACTGAGCATCCAGACTAGCACATCTGGGAGGGGTGGCTGGGGCTGCGGGCAGAGAACTGGGTCATGGATGGAGCTGAGACCACCTGTGCTGCAGCTTCCACTGGTCCGATGGACAAAGCATCCATCTTAGCCCTGACACATACCCTTAAACCCCAGATCCATAGAGCCACCTGCCTCCTAGACATATCTCTCTTGGATGCCCCAAAGGCAACCTCAAAGTCCAACCTGACTTCTTTCTTTTTTCTTGTTTTTTTTTTTTAATTGTGGTAAAATACACATTGCACAAAACTTACCTCTGCAACCATTTTTAAGTGTACAGTTCAGTAGTACATTGCTGTGCATCAACCAGTGTTGTGCAACCATCACCACCAGGGTGTGCAGGGTAGGGAAATAGGTGGCCAGATGTTACCTCCTGGGCCAGGAAGCGCAGTTTGGCCAAGAGCTTCTTGGACAAGGCCACCTTCTCTTGCACGTTGCCCTGTCTCAGACCCCGTAGAAGCCGCAGTCCTTGCTTTGCCAACAGGTTCTGGAAGGGCAGGAAGAAACATGAGTGAAGGGCCCCAGCTAGGTGCACCTGATCCCCCTTCCCCAGACCGTACCAGGCTGTGCACGAGCAGTTTCCTTCGGCATCGATCCAGGGCATTGGGCCGGGTCATTGTCCTGCGCTCAGCACCATGGCAAAACTGTCTGCAGTGAGCAGGAGCGGGCATGGCAGGTGGGAGTCAGAGGAGGGAACGCTGACCCCTAGGGGACCACCTCCCTCAGAGCAGGCCTCCCACCACCTCCCAGACTCCCTCACAGCTCCTGTCAGTCATGTTCTCAAAGACGTCCCTTTCCTAAGCCAAGGATGGCTTCTGTACATGGACCACTCCCAACTTCATAGAGGCCAGCCTCACTTTGGAGCCCCAGAAGGCACTACTATGTAACTATCTACTGCCCTGGCTACTCAAAGCTGGCCCAGGACCAACAGCAGTGGTATCACCTAGTTAGAAATGCAGAATCTCTGGGGCGCCTGGGTGGCGCAGTCGGTTAAGCGTCCGACTTCAGCCAGGTCACGATCTCGCGGTCCGTGAGTTCGAGCCCCGCATCGGGCTCTGGGCTGATGGCTCAGAGCCTGGAGCCTGTTTCCAATTCTGTGTCTCCCTCTCTCTCTGCCCCTCCCCCATTCATGCTCTGTCTCTCTCTGTCCCCCAAAAAATAAATAAACGTTGAAAACAAAAAATTAAAAAAAAAAAAAAAAGAAATGCAGAATCTCCGCCCTGCCCCAGACCTGCTGCTAGAATCTGCATGCTGGTTCTGGGGGATTCCAATGAACACTAAAGGCTCAGATGGGCTTTATAGTCCCAACATTAACTAATGGTAGCTCAAATATTACATGCCCAAACCAAGTGCATAATTTCCAATTACCGCCCCCACACACACCTCTCCCCTGCCAAAATCTGTTTTACTTTAAAACTTCAGAGACATCCTTCACTACTCTTTCTTTCCTTCCTATTCCACATCAATCCACCAGCATATTGTTCAGGCTCCATCTTCAAAATATGTTCAGCATCTGACCACTTTTCTCCTTTTCCAGGACCATCCTAGTCCAAGCCTAGAACTATTGCAGCAGCTTCCTAGTTGGTCTTACTATGCTCCTTCCCTACTCTCCCCATGAATATTCTCAATATGGCATCCAGAGAGATATTTTCAATGCTTTTCCAGACCATTTCACTCCTCTCCAGAGATTTCTCATCTCAAACAACAGAATTTTTAAGAAAGCCCTACATAATCAGGCTCCCTTTATCTCCCCTATCCTCATCAAACATTCCTCTCCCCTCGTGCACAATCCAACCATCACATCACACTGGCCTTTCTGCTCCTCCGTAAATACACCCAGCCCATCACCACCTCGAGGCCTTTGTATTAGCTGCTCCCTCTGCTAGAATGTTCGGTCCCTAGATCTTCGCATGGCTCACTTCCCTTCTTCATTCAGGTCTCTACTCAAATGTTACCTCCTCTCAGATCTTCCCTGGTCATCTCTTCTAAACAGCCCCTGCCACTTTCTCCATTCTCATATTCTGCTTTATCTGTGTCTCAAAATAAAAAGTAATAGAAATTCCCTAAGGCAGGGACTTCATTTTGATTACCACTTGTACCCCCAGGCCCTGGCACCTAATCGATGCTGAAAAAATATTTTCTGGGTAAATTAAAATGATTTTTGAGACATAATATTTTGGGCCCTTTATGACCTATGGTTATTTCTTAAGTTTTTATTATGGAAATTTTCAAAAAGATAGAAAATAAATGACTCCAAGGATTTTTCATCTAATACTGCTTCCAGAGGTTACACTTTTGGCTTAGTAATTGCTCTTTGCTCCAAGGCTTCTATGGGTAGAAATAACCAACATAAAATAAAACTGAATCAAATCTTCTTGATAAGATTTAGGTCCACAAGATGAGATTTAGGGAAATTGGATCTGGTAGAATAATAGCCAAAAAAGAAAACCATACTGGCCAAAACTATACATAGCAAAATATGACACAGACAAATCTTTCATTGAAATTTCCCTGCCAAAGGATAATTTCAGTAATAAAATCATTTCAGTAAAGTGAAAAGAAAAACAGTTTAATGGCACTATATAGAAAGTCAAACAAGGAATTAAACTGGATTAAGGGTGGTAGTTCTTGTGGAACAAATGTAGAGAATGTAGACAGAGAAAAGAGCTTTAGAATAAAGTGCTGGAACATGATCACATGAACCTTTAGAATATGTAGAGGTCAAGAAGAGACAAGGAGCAAGTGTAGAAGTCAACAGCAGAGTCTTTCAAGAAGGAGTGTGGGGTCAAGTGCATCTGCTCACACTGAGAGGCTGAAATATGGGGACAGAAAAGTGACCACCTACAAGCAGTCCCTTGCCTGAGTCTTCCTCTCATCCGACCTCCACATGCTGGAGCTCTCCAGATCCTCGGTTTCTCTCTCTCTCTTTTTTTTAAATATATATACTTTTAACGTTTTTTATTTTTGAGAGACAGAGAGGGAAACAGAAAATGAGCAGGGGAGGGGCAGAGAGAGAAGGAGACCCAGAATCTGAAACAGGCTCCAGGCTCTGAGCTGTCAGCACAGAGCCTAACACAGGGCTGGAACCCATGAACCATGAAATCATGACCTGAGCCAAAGTTGGATGCTTAAGTGACTGAGCCACTCAGGCTCCCCTCAGTTTCTCTTTTCTCTGCTTCCTAGACAGTCATATCCAGCTCCATCTATGTATTTACAGCTCCCAGTTTTTCATTTCCAGCCTAGAAGTCTCCCCAGACCTCAACTCATACAGCTAACAGCCTAACAGACACATCTGCTTATAAGTCTATAGAAATCTCAAAGTTAACATACCCCAAAATGAGCTTCTGATATTCCCTTCGCTGCCGTCAGACCTCCTCCTTCACTTGTTTTCCATAGCTCAGTAAATAGCACCATCTACACAGTTGTGCAAGCCAACATCTTGAGGGTCATTCATGACGCCTTCCTGTACATTTTTCCTCATCCCCTATACCTTCTATTCACAAGTACTGAGGTGTAATCTTCAAAGTCCAAATTGCTCTTGAATCCATTCATGTCATTCTATGTCCACTGCAACCACCCTAAATTAGATTCATCAATATTGGTCACTTGGATTATTACAATGTCCTATTTAGTAATCTCTTTGCTTCCTCTCTTACATCATCCCTTCCCCACTGACCTTTTTAAAGGATAAGTCAGAGCACATCCCTTCCCTTCTTTCAAAACCTTCAGTGGCTCTTCAAGTAAATCAGAGAAGCAGCCACGGACAGTCATTACAATGGCAATTGAGGCTTCCACATGCCTCTCCCCACCATTATCTTCCTTTCCCCACACACTCTGCAGCCTCATCTACTCTCCTCACTGTGCTAGAGTCACACTGGTTCCCTTCCTCCTCCTCAAACACACCAGGCATATTTCACCACAGTGCCTTTGCACATGCTATCCCTTCTGTCTGGAACACCCTTACAGATACAGCTTGCTCCTTCAACTTCTTCATATCAACTTCATAGTGGCCCCTCTTTGCCACCCTTTCTAAAATTGCAACACCTCTCTCTAATATTTCCTAGCTTTATTTTCTCCTTAACACTATCCTTATCATAATTCTTATATTTCTTCCTTATTGTTTATATGTTTATTACTTGTTTCTATCCAACCTCCACACTATCCCCCACCAGAATATAAGTTTCAGGAATTTTTGTGGGCAAGAATGCTTTTTCACTGGGCACCTGGGGGCTCAGTCAATTAAGCGTCTGGTTCTTGGTTTCAGATCAGGTCATAATCTCACAGTTTGTTATTTGAGCCCCGCATTGGGCTCTGTGCTGACAGCGTGGAGCCTGCTTGGGATTCTCTCTCCCCCACTTTCTCTGCCCCTCCTTTGCTTGCTCTGTCTCTGTCAAAATAAATAAATAAACTTAAAAAAAAAAAAGAATGCTTTTTCACTGTTATTTCTGCACCTAAAACAGTGTCTGGCATAGTAAGTGCCATAAATATTATTGAATACATGGATTAATAACTCTTTTGAGAAGAGGATCAGAAAAACACTTATGGGGTGCCTGGGTGACTCGGTTAAGCGTCCAACTCTTGGTTTCGGCTCAGGTCATGATCTCACAGTTTGTGGGATCAAGCCCTGCGTGGGGCTCTGTGCTGACAGCATGGAGCCTACTTGGAATTCTCTCTCTCTCCCTTTCTCTCTGCCCCTCCCCAGAGCACTCGCGTGATCTCTTGCTCTCTCTCTCTCTCTCAGAATAAATAAATAAACATGAAAGAAAGAAGGAAAGAAAGAAAGAAAGAAAGAAAGAAAGAAAGAAAGAAAGAAAGAAAGAAAGAAAGAAAGAAAGAAAGAAAGAAAGAAAGAAAAAAGAAAAAGAAGAAAAAGACCCAAGTACTTGGAGCAGGGCGCAGGTTATGGAATTCAGGGCAGTGAAGGTCAAAGATGGAAGTCATTAGAACAAGTTTACATGGTTACAGTAATGACCTGGTAACTAGGGACCAGTTGATGCTGCAGGAGAGAAAGTGGACAATTGCAGAGCTAGTTCCTCCGTAGATGAGAGATGAAATCAAGATCACAGCCATGACTGTGGAAGCGGGGACTCTTCCTCCACTATAGCAAGAGGGAAGGTGAGCAGATGGGTGCAGAAGCTGGCAAGGTGGTAGACTTGCTGGAAGAAGGGGAAGCTTCTATGTTCTCCACAAAGTAGGAGGGGAGATTAGCTGGAAGGGAGTTTACTGGAGGGGAGTAGCCTAACCCCCAATAGTTTCTATGACGCTCTCTTGATGGGGATCGTCATCTCCTTATTCTCCTGTGAAGAGTGGAGCAAACGCAGCCTCCAGCCACCCTGGCTCCAAACAGCCACCACGAGTTTCCCTCACCCTGGAGTTTGACACGAAGCCCCGCAGCAGTGAGGCTGAGGCTCCCAGCTCACCTGCTCCCTGCCACCAACTCTTCCAGCGCCTGCTTGAGCCGTGTGCAGGCAACAGGCCCCGGCCTCCGCTGCAGAGTCTCAACCTCCTGCAGCCCCTGGTCCTGCGCGAC
The DNA here is from genome assembly GCF_018350155.1 of Leopardus geoffroyi. Classification (NCBI taxonomy): domain Eukaryota; kingdom Metazoa; phylum Chordata; class Mammalia; order Carnivora; family Felidae; genus Leopardus; species Leopardus geoffroyi. The sequence goes on along the minus strand of NC_059336.1, from coordinate 23,651,791 downwards.
AGAGCCAGAGGGTCAGAGTCAAAGGGTTGCAGACTCCCTCTTTTAGACCACATCCCCACTCCAGAGCCTCTCCCACTCACTGCCGCACTTCCATGCCCAGGGCTTCTTCAGCTCCATCCAGGTCATGGTTCCATTTTTTTCTCTACCAGCTCCATGGCAGTGGGGCTGGGCCCCCAGTAGCTCTACCCATGGCCTTCACCTGGCCCCTTTCTGGGTGTATCAATTCTGAAGCCCTGTCTTCCCACAATTTCTGGTCTCCTCTGTTCCACCGGAGCTCTTTGGCTCTATAGCCCTGCACCTAGGGCATGCTGGCTCCCAGGTGCTCTACCTATTAGCCTCGCTCCAGAGCTCCTTTCAAAGGCCACAGTCTTCCCGACATCCCAGCCTCTCCCTGTGGGCACCCGCCTCACTCTCACCAGCCTCTCGGCCACTTTCCGCACACAGTTAGTGCTCTGCAGGCGCCACGTGTGATCTTCCCAGCGGCTCCACACATGCACACATGGCTTTCGGTGACGCAGGGGCAAGCAGAAATACGGCCTGTACGGGGCGGGGGGGGGGGGGGGGGGGGGGGGAGGTGGGTAGAAGAGCAGAGGCTGCGAGGGGCAGTCCTGGGCCACTGAGGATCTCCCAACACCCTCCTTCCAGACACCAGGAGTACTTACCCATTGCCATCCATGGGCTCAGGCCGCTGAGCAGGGGTCCCTAGCTCCTCCTCCAACACTAGCCCGGCTCCCATTTCCGTCTCCAGCAGAGGCTGTGCCTCCTCGGCCTTGCCCTCCGCTCCCTCCCCAGCCCTGGCCCTTGGGCCCAATTGCTCCTCCAGGCGGCCTGCACGACCTGCCCAGAGCAGCAAGGGTCAGGGGGAACCCAGCTTAGGGTCTGACCCCTCCTTCAAACTAACTCTGCCTCAATAAAAGCCAGAGCCCACCCCTTACTGAAGGTCAATTTCCCTTCCAGGGGCCTAAGACTGGAACAAGAATCCCCACCCTTAAACCCATGACCCTCAGGGGTTCAGCTAGGCCACACACCGATAGAGATCTCAAAGCTGATGGGCTGGGAGGCCAAGACAGGGTCAATCATGGTGGCCTCAAAAAGCACACCGAAGAGCAGGAAATCTTGCAAGGGCGCCAGGGCATTCTGAGGAAGGAGGGTCAGACGGCGGTCAGCCCCCACCCACCCAGGTTGCAATCCGAACTTTGCTTGGCCACAATGCTGATAGAAAGACTGCAACCAAGACCTAGAAATACCACTACAAGTATCCTACCTCTCAGTGCTCAGCACCCCTGCCCCCCACATATGTATATACACAAGAGCACATGTACACACACACTGCATTCTTTATCCAGGCCCAGAAATTCAGACTCCACCCCTGTGTTTAACGCCAGGGAGCCAGTTACTCCAGAGCTGAGAGTGATCCCCTCCCTTTGCTAAAACCCCAGCTCCCACCTCTGGCAGAGGCAGCAAGTCCTCCACCTCCACCTCCATGGCACCAGGAATCTCAGGACCATCACCACTGGGACTGGCATCCAGGTGCTGTGGGATCCCGGTTGGGGTCTGGCCCCCCCTGGCTTTCTTCTTCTTTCTCATGAGCCTGGACAATCTGGGCCCCTGTGGGGCCTGGGGAGGCTCAGGTTCAGCTCTCCCTTCCGATACTTCCATGGACACAGCAACCAGCAGGCGGCCGCGGAACCAAATGCCTTGGCCAAGTCCTTCATTGAGGCTTTGAAGACCATCCCGGAGTCCCCCACTGGGGGGAGAGCCATAGAGAGGCACCCATGCCGGGCCGAAAGTGGGGTTAAACCCCGCTGTGGGGGACAAGAACAGCGTTTTGGAGGGAAGCACGGGGTAGGTGGGTACTAGGTCAGTCTATGCAGCATACTCTTATCTCCTGCAAGTCCAAGGGGGCAGGGAGTCGGATTGGGCTTTGGCAGCTCTGAGAGGGAAGTCTGAGAACAGCTGCGGACCGACAGCTACGGACCAAAACCCGAGAGCACATCTAATCTACCCCAGCCCCCAAAGGCCCTTGGGACAAACAACCCGTAGCTCTACTGCAGAAGCCCGAGTTCTGGGGGTGGAGTCACGATTGGGGCGGAGCTATAGGTGATCCCGTGAGGGGCGGGGTGAACGCAAGATGTGAGTGGCTTTATTTTCTCTGCGTGCAAATCTTCAGGGAGAGCACAGCTGGCGCGGCTACTGGATATGCGGCTGTCCGTAGGATTTTGTCAACAGAGGCAAACCGAGAGTGGGGTTTGTAGTCTGGGGACGACAGGTGAGGCCCCGAAGGGCGGGGACGGCTTGGTGCTGGGTGGAGGGGCGGAGCGGGATAGCAGGGCTGGAGTTTGCGGCCAGGGGAGGGACCCAGGGCGGGCAGGACCAGGCGGAGGCAGCAAGCGCTGGCCGCAGGCGCTCACCCGCGCGGCCCGGGTGTGAGATCTGCCTCAGGTCTAGCACGTGCGTGGCGACCGCCATATCGACCAAGGGTGCGTCGTCCCGCAGCTGCAGACGGAGGCCGCGCGTCAGCGGCGGGAAGAGCTCCACGAAGCTCAGCTGCTCGTTCCACTCGGGCGCCGCCGCCTCGCAGCGCACAGACGTCTCGCCCTGGGGGCCGCGGCGGAGTGGGGTCAGCACGGCACCGGGGCCCGCGCCTCGGCCGAGTGGGGACGGGAGGGACTTACCTGCTGCCCCAGGAAAGACACGCGCACGTAGGGGTCCATGAGGACGCGCTGGTCCTGCAGGGCTCGGGCCAGACTGCCTAGCAGCCCCGGGCGCAGCGCGGGCAGCCCCTCGGCCCGGAACACGCGCACGCGCAGCCGCGCCCACGGCCTCGCGGCCGGCACCCCGCGTGGCAGGAGCAGGTTCCTAAGGGAGTGGGGCGCTGAGGCCGCGGAACGCCGCGGTGTCGGGCTTCACCACCCCCGCTACGGCGTCCCGGAGGCCACGCCCGGTCTTATTCTTACCCCCACCCTCACCCCAGCTCACTTCTCGATGTCCGAACTGTGACCTGGGCCCGGGGCTGGTAGCGGAGGAGGCAGGTCCCCGCGCGCCCGCACGGACAAAGTGACTTTGACGAAGCCTTTGGTCCCAGCGCGGGTGTCCCGAGGGTCGTGCAGCGGAGCCCATTTCTGGTAGAAGTGGCCATCTGGGGGCGGAGGGGCGGAGGGGCGGAGGGGCAGGCCACGGGTCAGAGGAGACCGGCGGGCTGCACTGACCCGCATTGGTGTCGGACTCGGTAGGGAGGAGAGGCAGTACATGGAAGTCCACCTTCCCAAGAGGCTTCTCTCTCCGAAGTTAGTATCTAGGGATCAGTGCCCGGAGGGTCAGTTTCCCTTGGTGCAGATGAGTCTAAAGCAGGAGAGGGTTCGCTACCTGGCTGGTCGAAGATAATGCCCAGGTCCATCCTGAAGGTGCCTATCTGGGAGGCCATAAAGGGGAGGGCCTGCGAATGGAAAGCCTGGGGGAAAATGGTGTTAGTTTTGGAGCTTCGGTATCCTCCGTTCTCTGGCGGAAACCCCTCATCCCTACCCGCCTTACCGTGATCTCCAGCAGCAAGTCTTGGAGGTGAAGCCGGGTCTCATGAAATTCGAACAAGAAGTACTAGGTTCAAGTGGGGAAACAAGAGAGGCGAAAGAACATTGGTAATATGCGAAGGGTTCACGCCAGCTGGCCCCTGCCTCTTGCAAAAAGAACGCCCTCCTTCCCCTGCTGGCGCCTCTTTGTACCCTCTCCTTCATCAAGCCCCTCTTGACCGCAGGCACTTGCTCAATTCCACCTAGGCCACGTCCCCTCTGCGGACTGGGTACATGCTGGGTCTTTCCCATTCTCTTGTCAAGCCCCATTCTTCCTTGGTCGCACACACCTCGTTGTAGAAGGGGCAATTAGTCCCGCGTTGGGTGGCGGTCACTCGGCGCTGCTCCCCCACACGCACTGCCACATAGGGGTTAATGTTGACTCCAACCAGCTTCTGGGCCTCCAGCACTGTAACCCCTACCTGAAGGGTGCAGAAGGAGGAGAAAAGGAAGCCATCCCTGCCAAGTAAGGAGGAGGGCAGGGGAACCACGTGTGTGAAGAGTGGGTGGTATTCACCAACGGCTAGGATCTAGAGGAAGAGTGGTACCTGGAAGTCCTGAGCTCTGGACATCTGGAAAGGATCCCCTCGAGCCAGGCCCCGGGTGCGACTGCCAGAAGTACAAGGTCAGCTCTCACTTCACTTCCTCTCCCCTATCACCTACGTACTTTTGCTCAGTGCTAGGGATAAGATCTCTCTTCTGGATTCTGAATCCTTCCAGTCTGTCTTGCATCCATCTCAACCCTACACCCAGAATGTGACTCATTCCTGGAGCCCTGAAACCATTCATTCATTCAACAAAGATTTGTTGGGCACCTACTATGTACCAACAAACACTATTCTAGGTCCTGGGACACTGCAGTGAACAAAAGAGACAAAATTCCCTACCCTCCTCAAGCTTTCGTCCCCTACATGGGCTCCAGAAGCTCTGTGTGTGCCAGTGTAACTGTGTGTGTGAATGTGGCAGTGTCTGTGCCTTAACTCCAGGACATCCACTCCTCACCCATACCCTGGGGCTGTTTGTGAGTGTGGATGAGCATGGGCCTACACGAATAAGCGCCTGAGGTTGACACACTGGTGGGTATGGGAGCAGGTGTGGGTACAAGTTACCTTCTGAGGTGGCTGAACACAACTCCAGAAAGCTCCACATCAGGCTCATCCTCCAGCTCCAGCTCCAGCTCCAGCTCACCATCTTCATTGTCCTGCTGAGCTAGGCCTCGAACTAGCCTGTGGCCCAATGCCACTGCCTGCCGCTCCAGCCGGGCCTCCCCAGGCCTGATAGGAAAGGCCTTCAAGGGACATGTCTGGAACCTGTCCCTCATCTCTGGGCACCCTTGATTTCCCTGACCCTAGGACTGACCTCTGACCCTTAGGCTGACCCCACTGTTTCCAGGACTGACCCCTAATCTGGGATCCCTAATTCCGGAATTGACCCCTGATTCTAGGACTGACTTCTCACCCTGGAATTGATCCAATACTGATCCCAGACGGTGGGACTGACCCCATATCACTGACTCCTAAATCCCAACCAAGACTGACTTGGTAACCCCAGACCATCCCCACATACTTACTCCAGCTCCTGGAAGCCCACGTTGGGGATGATCAGCTCTGAGCTAGAAGGAGGATAAATGAAAGGAGTGAGGGGCCAGGCTTGACTACAGAGCTGCAACCCAGGCAGCACAGGGCCAAGGGTCACCACATCCAGCAGATCCAGAGAGGAATTAGGTACCACTTCTGCCTTCCCAAGGCCTACCTGGGCTGGGACAATCAGGCCTTGCTTAGATTGCAGGGGGCAAGAGGTGGGGTACCTGTCCCGGATGGATGCTCCAAAGTCCTCCTCTGCCCAGGCTCCAGCTGCACCCTCTGGGGGCTGATACTTCAGGTCAAGTTCCACCTGGATCTGAAAACAGACACACAATGTGCCCTAGAGCCCTCCGAACTGTCTCGGGCTAAGAGAAGTCCAAGGATAATGCCTTTTACTCCACCTATAAACAGAGACCCTCCTGGCCTACATCCGTGGTGACTTTGTGGTTCCTCTCTGGTCATTAATAATATTGACTAACTACAACCTATGAAAAACTTAGCATGAGCAAGTTACCTCTTGAAGAGGCCAAACATGACTCTAAAATTCTCTCGTTGCTCTTGGAAATTCATTACTGTGGCCCTCATAGCTCTGCATGGTCTGACTCCTGCCAACCTTTCCAGTCCTATCTAATATGGGGTCTGCTCCTGCCCTGCACCCCAGTTATGCTCTCTCAGAGCACTGGGATTTTGCATACGCCAGTTCTTCTGCCTGAAACCTTCTCCCCTCCCACTTAGTTAACTCCTGTCATCCTTCCATTCCAAGTTCAACCAGTACTTCCTCAGGGAATTTTTGCTGACCCTCATATAGGTTACATCCCTTGGTTATACCCTTTCCCAGGGTCCTACCAGCTCTTTTGTAACACACATCTGTGACAATTTTGCATTTATTTGTGTGAATATCTGTTTAATATTTGCCTCTCTCTTTAGATACAGAACTCTAAGAGGGCAAATCCTTATCTGGTTTTGCTCACCACTCTATCCTTATTGCCCAGCACAACACACACGGCACAGCTTATAATCAGAGCTCAACAAACAACTGACTGATTGAAAAGTTCAACATTTCCTATGACTCCATATAAGGTAAATGAGGAAACAGTTTGGTGAAGCTAAATAACTTGTTCAGGTTATCAGTAGGGAAATGGTGGATCTGAGATTTGAACCCAGGTCCATTCCTACCAGGTTAGATGACCCTCCATGAAACACCAGGAAAATTCAGTTAGGTTCATCTCTGCGTCCCACAAGAATTGAGTCTGTACCGGGTAGGGAACAGCACAGAATGGCTCTTGGCCCATGTGGGACTAAGGCAGGGGCTACAATGAAAGGAGCCCTGGCTGGGAGGCCTTGTTACCACTCCTGTCTGGATCTGGGTTTTCCTCTCTGAAAAATGGAACTCTCTATCTAGAAGGACACTCAGGCTTGAGGGTGGCAGGCTGAGGACTGGTGAGACTCACCGGGGATACCCGCAGATTCTCATCCACTAGGGCCTCCCGTAGCACCAAATGCCCAGTACGCTGTAGCTGCTGCAGGGAGATCACCAGAGTCCCCAGAGACCTGGGGATGTGGCATGGGGGTAAAAGAATGACCTAGGGGAATATCCCCTCTTACCATGTCCAGCCCCACCTGCATCCTTGGCTTCCCAGGCCTACTCACCTGGGGCTGAACACACGGCTGCAGTTAACCACCTGCACAGACAGACATTCCGCAGCCAGCGGAGCCCCGTAGTGTGGCCAGTGGAACAGCTGGAGATAAGAGGAATCTTGTGACACACAATGCTGGACTTACCCTGACCCCCAATCCAGAGCCTATCCTAGCCAGGAGATAGGATCCAACCCTCCAAAGTTGGAGCTAACTTGATGACCAATGTCCCAAACCTGGAACAACCCCTCCCCCCAACACAGGATTGACTGCAAACTAGAGCTGATCTGAGGGTAACTACCAATCAAGAACTAATCCCCCCAGTCTTGGCTTCTCAAGCCTGAGAGACTAACCCCACTTCCTGAGAACACAGCCCCCCAAAACCAGGAATATGCCCCCCAACTCATCTGAGGAGGGACTTACATGAGCACAGATCAATGTCTCCCTATCCAGGACCCAACCCCACTCACCTCACCAATATCTGCTTCTTGACCACAGTGAATTTTCCTTGTTTTCTGGGTGAAGCCTGCTCAGAATCAAAACTAGTCAGTTATCAGCCCCTTCCCACAAATCACACATATACACAGGGTCCCACAAATCACACAGCACAGGGTCCAGTCCCCCTGGGCTGGGCTTACCCATGGAGAAAGGTAGTAGATGGAGGGGAAAGAGGCAGAGAAATGGGCTAGAGGAGAGAAGAGACAGGCTGGAGAGATGCCTAGGCACTGGATTGGGGGGCCTAAGGAGGAGGAATGGGAGCCCCCCAGTTGCAAAAATCCTTAGAGCACCCCTACAAGCCTCACCCCGAAAGCTGAGCCTCACTTGTCGGTCATGGCTGCCTGGCAACCCCGTCAGTCGCTGCACACGCACGATCAGAGCCATTTGTCCCAGGGCCACTGGCTCTCCCTCTGCCCGTCTGCCCTCCTGCCAACCTGCCTGTTCACCTGAATCGCCTCTGACTCACTGGACTCACCCAGCAAGTTCAGCAATCCCTGCCCTTTAGTCAAACACACAGGCAGGCTTGGGGGGTCATGGGTGAAGAGAGAGCTGAAGGACTGAGAGAAGGAGGTAAGGTCGCTGTGGTCTGCTCTGTCCTCCCTGCCTCTTCCAGCTTCAGCCTCCACCCTGCATCCACCCTTGTGAAGTGGGAGCTGGGATAGGGTGGGGATGGAGCCAAGGGGAAAGACAGGAGCCTAGTTTGTCCCCACTAGCCAATGAGGCCTCAAGGGCACGGGTCTTATGGTGCTCTTTTTTCATCTCTCTGTCCTCAATGCCAAGCTCAGGGTCTGGTGCATGGTAGACCCTCAAAAAACTTTTTAAATAAATGGGCGGATTGATAAATGAATCCCCGAGCCCCCAGCATTAGTACTACAGGCATTCAACACATTTGAAATAATGAGTGGTTGAATGTGTGTCCCTAGCTTGCACATAGCAGGTATTCAAAACACTTCCTAACCAGAAAACAGAGGTCCTTAACTTGGGGTCTTACATAGATAGGCTGCAGGGAGTCTGCAAACTCTTGAACTTGCCTATAAAATATTGAGTAATTGTGCATGCTGCACATTAAGCTCCTCCCATATCCTTAAACAGATGTGCAGTATTTTTACTGAATGAAGGAATGAATGTATCTGGTAGTTTGAACCCATGTGTGATTGTAACTATGTGTTGAGTGTGTATCCTGGCCATCTATTTAGTTATTCTATTTAATGACACCTCCTATATGTAGGACTTGTGCTATGCTACCCTGTGGGGGAAGGGGTGCAGCCACAGCGGTGAATTGGACATGTTCTCTGTCTTCCAGTAGCTTCATGGACTCCAACATCAAACAAGGCCTAGAAAGACTGTAATTCCCATCAGAGCAGGAAAGGGTCAGGACTCAGGAGCTCAAGAAGAGGGAAGCCAGAGGTGCTTAAAATGGGCCAGAGGTGCTTAAAATGACTGTCTGGCTCAGTCAGTACAGCATACGACTCTTGATCCAGGGTGATGAGTTCAAGCCCCATACTGGGCATGGAGCCTACTTTAAAAAAGAAATAATAAAAGAAATAAAATGGACTTTAAGGACAGGAGTTGAGCAGAGAAGGACATCCAGGCAGTGGGAAGGAATGCAGGGTGTGTTTTGGGACCTGTGATTTGTCATTTTGACCTGTGTACGAGGAATGTATTAGGTGGCAGCAGACATAAAATTTAGACCATCAGAGGAGCTAGGTCTTGCTGTGTGGCCTTAAGCCAGACATGATGCCTCCTTGTGCTTCAGCTTCTTCAACTCAATAGTGGGGTTGGAAAGCCCTGTTCTGTGTCCCAGGTGTTAGCTGCTCAATTGAGTTTTGAGGTCTATAAAACACCAAACAGGCATAGATTGTTCTGTTTCTAAGCAAGGTTCCAGATGTTGGGGGAGGGCTTCCCCTCCTCTGCTGATGTATGGGGGCACTGAGATCCACAGGAGGCCAAAAGGGGGACCAGAATTCTTAGTTCACAGTGCCCTGACCTTTCCCTCCCTTTACCCCTGAACTCTGTGACATCTAATCAAGCAAGGTGTTGAAGCCACCCCTTCTGGAAACTAATGCAGGCACCTCTCCTTCTGGGCAGGAACACAACCTGGCAAGTTCTCACTCCCCCTCCACCCCCCCTAAGAACTGACACTTCACTTCCTAACATTCCAAAGAAGATGGGATGTGGCAGAAAGAGTACTAGGCTCTAGGACAGGATTTTGGAATTCTAATCTCTATCATGCACTGTGTGGTCTCTGGAAAGTCCTTTCCCCTTTCTGGACCTATTTGCCTAGCTATGTAATGTGCATATGCACTGCATTACTTTCCCTCCCTCCTTCCTTCCTTCCTTCCTTCCTTCCTTCCTTCCTTCCTTCCTTCCTTCCCTCCTTCCTTCCCTCCTTCCCTCCCTCCTTCCTTTCTCTCTCTTTCTTTATTTCTGCATTGCTTTTCTTTTTTTTTTTTTTTTTTAAATTTTTTTTAACGTTTATTTATTTTTGAGACAGAGCGAGAGAGACAGAGCATGAACCGGGGAGGGGCAGAGAGAAAGGGAGAGACAGAATCGGAAGCAGGCTCCAGGCTCTGAGCCATCAGCCCAGAGCCCGACGGGAGGCTGGAACTCAGGACCCCGAGATCGCGAGATCATGACCTGTAGGGCTCGAACTCATGGACCGCGAGATCGTGACCTGAGCTGAAGTCGGACGCTTAACCGACTGAGTCACCCAGGCGCCCCTCTGCATTGCTTTTCAAAGTGTGGTCCTTAATGAGGATCACACATGTGGTTGTTAAAAATGCACATTCCTGCACCCACTCAAGAAATGCTAAAGTAGATTCTTAAATTGTACCTGGAAACCTGAATTTCTTTCTGTTGCAGGAGTTCTGGGAACTCTGGTCTCCTGTCTGTGACTTTCTGTGATTCCTCATTGCATTTTCAGTATCTCAGATGGTTGGTTTGAGTGTGGGGTATGGTGTTTGGTGCATACTGAATGAAGTCTTAGCCCACAGACCTTTGGTGAATATGGGTCTGGGAGAGGGAACCACGGATCCTAAGGTCAGAGTTTCCTAGCCTGATGACAAGGATGAAAAGAGGGGCCTGAAGGGTTTGCAGAGCAAAAGAAACTGAGTATTTTCTTAGATGTGCCCTGGGTGACATTCATTCATTAGGCCTATCTAGGTCCTGGGTATACACTAGTGAACAAAACAAAAATACCTGCCTTCATAAATTTTTATGTTCTAGTGGGTGTGATAGGCAATGAAGAAATATATAAGTAAAATATATAGCATGTTGGTGATATGAGCTGAGGAGAAAAACAAAGCAGGAAGGGGGATAGAAATTCTTTCACGCCAAGTGCAGAAGATAGGAAGTTCTGGGAAGTGATGTGATGTCATCACTTGCTTTAACATGGGAAAGAATGAGACTGCCGGGCTCCCAGGGACGTCACGACTAGCTCTGTGACGCATCGTCAGGGAGTTCCGTAGAGATGACGGGCTCCTTTATGACGTCAGCAGCCGGGCCCAGATAACAGAGGAGGTTAGATCCCGCCGGGGGGCCCGCCGGCTGCACGCAGGGTCCGTGAGGTCTCCGCGGCGCACATTGGCTGAAGGAGGGCCGAGAGCCTTGGCAGCTGCGGCGGCGACTTTGGTGTCCGTGACAGGGTGCCCCGGGGTCAGGATGCGGCGGAGCCCCCGCCCGGGCTCGGCGGCGTCCCCGCATAAGCGCACGCCCAACTTCTACAGCGACAACAGCAACAGCTCAGTGAGCGTCACCTCGGGGGACAGCAGCGGGCACCGGTCAGCTGGGCCGGGGCCCGGGGAGCCCGAGGGCAGAAGAGCCCGGGGCTCGAGCTGCGGTGAGCCCGTCTTGGGCGCAGGAGTGCCCGGAGGAACCACATGCGCTGGAAGCCCTCGGCAGAAGCCTGCGCCTCGGAGCCACAAAGGGCCGACCGCCTGTGGCGCGGCAACCGTGAGGGGCGGGGCCTCGGGTGCGGGCGGGGTCGAACCCGGGAGAGCTGAGGGAGGGGGCAGGGCATAAGGGGCGGGGCTTGGAACGGAATGGGGATAAATATCTGGGCACCTCCTAAGGGGCGGGGCCTGTGGGGTGAAGAGGGGAGACACCAAATAAAATTCCCTAAGGGGCGGGATCTAGGTGTGATGGACGGTCCTGGGAAGGGGCGGGGAAAGTTTTGATTGGACAACACTGAGAAAGCGCGACCTTGGTGTTAACATAAGTGGCTACCAGAGAAATGGGGCAGCACCAACACTTGTCTGGGGGCGGGGCCTCCGTTTGGCCGGGGGACCGATGTCTTGACCGAGCATCCCAGAGGGGCGGGCTCAGAGTGCTGAGCACACCTGGGGTGTGCATGCAGTGGGACCAATGCCGGTTGGGGGGTGCTGCCCCGCTTCTGGGCTGGGGAACCTGCGGCCTGGTCCCGCGGAAAGAGTGGACCTGCCTTGCGCAAGGCCCCAATGGCGCCCTTGGGCTCCCGCAGAACCGGCTGGCTCTCCCGTAGTCTCTGAGGAGCAGTTCGACCTTCTCCCGACCCTGGATCTGAGGCAGGAGATGCCTCCACCGCGCGTGTCCAAGAGCTTCTTGAGTACGGGCCAGATCAGCCCGGAAACCCTCTGACCTTCCAGCTCCCCTCTCTGAACTCCGGTTCTCATTTCTGAGACCCTGTTCGTTTTGAGTCCTTGGCCCATGTCAGTCTCCAGCCCCTTCCCTGAGCCCGATCCACCTTCTCTGAGCCTGAACTCATTCTCCGTGCCCCCATCTAATGCTCCTAGCCCACTCCCGTCTTCCTGAGCCTCTTCTGAACCTCGAACCCCACACTTACTGAGCCCTTCTTCACCTCTTCCCCCTCTGAGGCCCCTCTCCTCTCCCCAGGCCTGCTGCTTCGGGTGCTGAGCGTGTTGTTGTCCCTGGTAGGAGACGTGCTGGTCATTGTGTACAGGTCAGAGGGAGGGAATGGGGAGCTCCAGGGACTGCTTTTTGGAGGGGATAGGAAGCAGAGCCGGGCCAGCAAAAGCTTGACCCTGACTCAGATCTGGCTGTTGAGTCTGACTCAGATCTGGCTGAGTCCTGTCGGCGGGAGCTGGGTCTAGTACCTTGGCGTGGGGGCTGTGGGGTTCACGAGGGTCTGGGTCCTCAGCTTCCCTCCGGTTCTTCAGGGAGGTCTGTTCCATCCGCTTCCTGCTCACGGCCCTGTCACTGCTGAGCCTCTTTCTGGCAGGTGAGGGGGTGGCGAATCCCCTGGGGCCCCCGCCCTGGATGTTTTGGAGTCAAACCCGGCACATTTTCTCCTGTATCCCTCAGCACCCTGAGCACCTTCAACTGCTCACGGTCCCCTTCAGAGCCCCCTCAAGGCTTTTCTCTCCTCACTGTCCCTTTATGCCAAGGAAACCCTCTCCCTTGGCTCCCCCTGAGACTACCCCTCTTTCCCCAGCACTCTGGTGGGGGCTGCTGTATCTGGTCCCTCCTTTGGAGAATGTGAGTCAGGGCGTCTGTATCCTAGGGTGGGTGCGTGGCAGGGTGCGTGAACCTGGAGGTTTTGTGGGTCCCCTGGCCTGGTGGGAGCGGGACAAGTGCTGGAGGGTCTAATCCTAAGGAAGGGCTGGATATAGACAGATCCCTGAGGGATTGTGCCCAGAGGCGGCTGGGGGTCTCTGAGAGGTCCTGGCAGGTCGGGGGGTGGGGACAGTCCTCAAAAAGAAGGCCCTTTGAGTCCGGCTGCTCCCAGGCTGAAGTGGGAGAAGGGAGTGGGTGGGACTGAGCTGTGCTGTCTTTTGTGCCTCCCTCCCTTCATAGGAACCTAAGGAGATGCTGACTCTAAGGTGAAAGTGGGCACCTGGGGTGGGGAATTAGGGGGCTCAAAGGTGCTTCTGTGCGGGGCCTTACGGGAAGCGCCCAGGGGGACCCGGAGCCAACCCCACCCGTGCCGACCTCCCACCTGCAGCGAGTACCACGAGCGCGTGCGCTCCCAGGGGCAGCAGCTGCAGCAGCTCCAGGCCCAGCTGGATAAACTACACAAGGAGGTGTCCAGCGTTCGCGCAGCCAACAGCGAGGTGAGCCCCGCAGCCCGCGGCTGTCCAGCGCACCGCCCCGTGTCCCGGCCCGCCGCTCAGTCCACCTCGGAAGCCCCCTGCGGAGCGCCGCTCCCTGGGTCGCGAGCCGTAAACCCCGCCCCGGAGTCCCTACTTCGGAGTTTCTCCCAGGACCCACAAAGTCTATAGCAGAGAACCTAGCCCCAGAACTTTGCCTCCCTGTAAACCTGCCCGCTAGCTCCGTCCCTCCAGGCCCTGCCCTCCCTCTTTTCAGAGAGTGGCCAAGCTCGTATTCCAGAGGTTGAATGAAGACTTTGTGAGGAAACCTGACTATGCGCTGAGCTCTGTGGGTAAGACCCAGAGACACTGCAAGACTGAGACTCAGAGACACGGGAAGAGACGGAGACCTTGACACAGACAGACCTACGCACATGACCGGTCCGAAGAGACCGACCTCAGACCCTGCCCCAGCTGTCGGTCAGGCCTGGGAGCCTGAATGATTGCTTCTCCCTGCTCTAGGGGCCTCCATCGACCTAGAGAAGACATCACACGACTATGAGGATGCGAACACTGCCTACTTCTGGAATCGCTTCAGCTTCTGGAACTACGCTCGGCCGCCAACAGTTATCCTGGAGGTGGGCCTGGAACTTGGATCCCAGAACCGGGCAAGGGACGGGTTGCTCGGGAAAGGACTCAACAGCTCGCTGGAGGTGGGACCCGGCTGAGCTGAGGGAGTGGCGATGGGCGGGGCCCTGCCTGAGGGAGGATGGGCCCGGCTGGAGGCGGGGCCTGGCGGTGCGAGGGACTGGGACACCGGACAGGATCTGGCTGCGTATAGACCCGGGTGGAAGACTGGGCGGGGCCGACGGAGGGGTTGAGCTGAGGGCGGGGCCTATCAGAACCAATGCCCAGGCTGGGAAAGGTCGCAGTCGCTCGGTCCGTGGGTTCTGAAGGTCTACCTTCTCGCCTGCAGCCAGATGTGTTCCCTGGGAATTGCTGGGCTTTTGAGGGCGACCAGGGTCAGGTGGTAATCCGGCTACCGGGTCGCGTGCAACTGAGCGACATCACCCTGCAGCACCCACCGCCCAGTGTGGCACACACCGGGGGAGCCAACAGCGCCCCCCGCGACTTCGCAGTCTATGTGAGTGAGGCTAGGGCTACGGGAGGTGGGGCGGATTTTGCCTAGTAAGCACCAGTCATGAAAATTGGTGTCACTGAGTCTTCGCTTGCTCATCTACATAATGGAGATACTACCACTCGCCTCTCAAAATTACAGGTTATAAATAATTATAACCATATCCAAACTTTAGTTATGGCTTTATTGGGCCCTTATTCTGTACTGAGTACTTTACATGGATCATCTTGCACCCACTCAACAACCTATGAAGTGCCCTCATCTCCCCCATCACTGATGAGAAAAGTAATGATCAGAAAGGCAATCTTATTTGCCAAGGTCACACAGCTCACAATTGGCCAGACTAAACTTTGCAACCTAGTTTCTTGGAGCCCACATTCCACACTACACTATCCTAAAACCAAAAAATAAAGGAGAGTGCAGCTATTGCACACCATAGTAGGTCCTCAATAAAGTTGCTTTCTCCCTTTTCCACCTGTGCCTCACTGCTCCCCCCCGCTCACTCTTCACCTACCAGGGCCTCCAGGTTGATGATGAGACTGAAGTTTTCTTGGGGAAATTCACCTTCGATGTGGAGAAATCAGAGATTCAGACTTTCCACCTACAGGTGTGTGTCTCTGGGGGTGAGGGTGCTAAAGGAATAGGACAGTGAGGGAAGATTGGGGAGGAAGGCAGCCCTTGGGACAGCAGCCCTTGGCATGATCCATTTGTCTCCCCAGAATGACCCCCCAACTGCCTTTCCCAAGGTGAAGATCCAGATTCTAAGCAACTGGGGCCACCCCCGTTTCACATGCTTGTATCGAGTCCGAGCCCATGGCATGCGAACTTCAGAGGGAGCAGGGGACAGTGCCACGGGGGAACCCCATTAAACATGCTGATTGTTGGAGTAGAGTGCAGGTCTGTGCTGAAAGAAGCTGGAATCATACTGAGGTGTTTCTTGGGGGAAATCTGGTTGCCTTTGGCCTATTAGTTGGGGGAGTCTACTTTCTAATGCGCCCTCTTATTGGAGAAGTTCAGATCAATACAGTAGCAGCAGCTCATGTTTATGGAGTGCTTACCACATGCAAGAGATGGTGCTCTGGATATTTTACACATCGTCTAACTAATCCTCACAACCGTGGACGGGGAAACCACTCGGGTTAGGGAATGCTCAAGAACATACAGTTAGTGAGGAACAGTGGCACAGGATTCAAATCTACCTTCCCCCAGAGGCCACCCTCTTTAACTCAGAGCTGCCAGTCAGCCTGAAGCCATGTTTGTACAGCTCAATTCCTACCCCCAACCTCTGGGAAAGTCCCCTCAACTCCTGCTAGGTGCAGGTGGAGAGGTTAACTACTTTTTTTAGGTTAACACTCAAAAACTAAGGAGACCTGAGAACCTCTAGGAAGCATCTGAGAGTAGATGCAGGCCTGGTACCCCTACTCAGGTTGTCTTTACTGCTAGGCACAGGCAGTCTAGTGTTCAATCTGTCCCTGCCCTCAGGGAGCCCGGTAGGGGAGAGTGCTCCAGGAAACAGGACAATTCATTTATTGATTCAAGAATTCTTTATACTAGGAGTCCAATCAGAATTGGAAGAATAAAAGATGGGAGGAGACAGTCTTCAAAAGATTAATGAGTTATGCCTGGCTAGATTAAAAAAGGGGGACCAGCATGAGCAAAGGAACATGCAACACCTTGGTTGTTAGGATCCTTCCCAGTGTGTTCATGTTTTGGAAGAATATACACACAGACTATGAACACTGGTTACACCTCTAGGTGTAATGCATGTGGAATGCATGTAAGTGGAATGCATGAGTATGTGTGAGGGTGAAGCACGTATCCATTTGTTTAACGTTTATCTATTTTTTGAGACAGAGAGAGACAGAGCATGAACAGGGGAGGGGCAGAGAGAGAGGGAGACACAGAATCTGAAGCAGGCTCCAGGCTCTGAGCTGTCAGCACAGAGCCCGACGTGGGGCTCAAACTCACGGACCACGAGATCATGACCTGAGCCGAAGTCGGCCGCTTAACCGACTGAGCCACCCAGGCACCCCATATATCCATTTGTTTAAATTTTCAGGGTATTAAAAATTTTATTTATTTTGAGAGAGAGGGAGACAGCACACTTGGGAGGGGCAGAGGGAAAAGGAGAGGGAGAGGGAGAGAGGGAGAGAGAGAGAGAGGTGGGGGAGAGAAAGGGAGAGAGAGAGAATTCCAGGCAGGCTCCACATGGTCAGCCTGAAGCCCCACATGGGGTGAACTCATGAACCATGAGATCACCACCTGAGCCGAAATCAAGAGTCAGGGCCCCTCAGGGTATTTGTTACTTTTGTAATTTAAATTACTCTGAGTGCTCTCAAAGCCTAAGGTTAGAAATATGGACTAATACAGCTTTTCTGGAGCGCATTTTGACAATAGGAACCAAAAGCCTTAAAATTTTTTATATGCTTTAATCACCATAATTCCATTTCTAAGAATGGAGCCAAAGGATACATCAACGTAATTGAAGATGATACTTTTAAGGATATTTATCACACTGTTGTTTATAAAGACAAAACCAAACAGTGTGTAAGAAGATAAATTATGCTACAAAAATAATATGAAGCCAACAGAAATGTTAGTATTTAAGGGAATGTGTAATGTCATGGAAAGTTATTAATGATAGACATATGGATAATTTCCTAAAAAGCAAGCTAGACTGGTATACATAATAAACTTCCATATCAAAAGAGTTCTACAGATTAACAGATACTACGCATGAAAAGGCAATAACTTGGGAGGAAGTATTTTCAACATGGATGAGAATAAGGGCTAGAACAACAGCAAAAACCTATAAACAGGCTATTCAGAAGAAATATAACCATAAACACATGAATGACTTCTAGCCTTCAAAATTAAATAGATCCAAGCTAAAAATGACAAATTTTTTTTTGCCTGTCAGATTAACAGAAAAGGGGTAAAAAAATTAAAAAAAAAAAAACAAAAACAAAAACAAAAACCTGTTATGGAGAGCATTTTACAATATCTATTAAAATTTTAAATATTCTTATCCTTTGATCTAGCATTTCTACTTCCAGGAACCAATCCTTCAGAAATATTGCTGCACAGATAACTGTACAAGGATATTCATTACAGCACGTTGTAACAGAACAAAATCGGATGGGACCCAAATCTCAATAATGGACTAGCTAAATAAGCTACAATACGCTCATACACAGAATACATAGGCATTAAAAAGAATAAGGTCACCAAAAGTTCTAATGGGCAAGACACCCAATATAACAAAAACAAGGTACAAAGAGTATGTATAATATCCTACTTAGAAAAAAAATGTCAGACTTAGGAAACACATGAACCTTCACCTCTCATTATCTATTTTTATATTTCAAATAATTTTGTAGTAACTAGCATACATTTTAAAGCATGTTAAAATAGTATACACAATATGATCCCATTTTTGTAAAATAAAAAACATGTATACATTATAAATCTGCATTATGGACTAAAAAATCTGTACCAAATACTTTATTGGCACATTGGAGTTTAGATGATAATATTTTTTGTGTATTTTTTCTCTTACAATGAATACACATATTAATTTTCTAGTAAGAAAAAAATAGCTGTTAAAAATTTCAGGCTTGTGGCCTATCCTTAGGATTAGAACCACCACTGCTCTCTCCTGCAGGAAGTCTAGCATGATCCATGCACCATCATAAAACTCCTCCCTCCCCTCGCACTTTCCACCTTGTCTTCGTTCCCAGCTCAGCTTGTCCTAAGGCAGTGCAGGCTGGGTATTTGGCTTACACTTGATCCTTGTATTTTTTAAAAACAGAGTCAGTGTCTCTACACATCTAGCCAGGAATATCCAATTTCTTTGATTGGGGCTATGCTGTCAGAGGTATCCTTCATTCAACAACCCCTAAGGTGGACAAACTGAGGCTCAGGAGAAATAAACATGGTTAACAGCAGATTTCCACTTAAAAACACAGAGTGGTGGCAAAGCAGTGATCTTCATTGATTTTTATTGAATAAAGGACCCCAGGGGCAAGCAGGAGAGATCAAAAGCTACAATAGCAGGAACAAATATAAAAATATAAAATGTAAAGCGCAAGCACTGGGGAATGTGTGCAGGGTTGAGTTGTGTCCTTGGGGGACACAAGGCTGAGGACTAGCCACAGCCTACCCCCTAAAGGAATCTAGGTCTGAGCGGCCTGTGCAGGACCCTTGGCTGGGGGTGGAAGTGGCTTGAATGGGGCCCAACCTTGGGCCTTGAAGTAGGAGACCAGTTGTATAGGTACCTCTGCGAGCACAGTCTGTGCCAGTGCCTCCCGAGGGGCCTGCCAGGAGAAGAAGGGCAAGGTCAGTAGTGGCCCCCTAAAAGCATCCCATAGTTTATTTACATTTCATAGCAAAGAAAGGATACAAATCCCAACACCCAAACTTGCCCAGACTTAGATGAAAGGGTAAGTATCCCCACTCAGACAGAGGTGGAGGGGTAAGCTCCCAGATCTGATCTGCCCCCAAACTTGCCCCCACTCACATTCTGGAAGCGACGGTAGGGCACAAACTGCACTATATCACGGGCAGCTGCCTCCCCGGAGCGCGTATGCAGGGGTCCACCATCAGCATCCAGCTGCTCCATGGCCTCAAAGTCAGCACCACCCACACCCACGATGATCACTGACATGGGAAGGTGTGAGGCACGCACCACAGCCTCACGTGTAGCCTCCACATCTGTCACAGCACCGTCGGTCAGCAGCAGCAGCACAAAGTATTGCTGGGGATAAGCCCATTCATAAACTGAGGCAGACCCTCCAAACACCCCAGCTACACATCCCCACATTGACAAGAAGTCCCTTGTTACGTAGTCCTAAAGGGAGCCCTTGACCAAGACTGCCCACCACTACCTCTACCTCTCATGATCCTCACCGAGGCAGTCCTCTGATGTGCAGCCTGGGTTGCAAACCTGGCCACATGGTTGATAATGGGTGCAAAGTTGGTGGGGCCATAGAGGCGAACTTGGGGCAGGGCTTGGCGATAGGCATCCACAATGCCCTGGATGCCTAGAAAAGGAGGGCAAAAAAAAAAAAAACACACTAAAATACTGAGCCTCTTCAGGGCTGAGTCAGTCCTGACATCACCCCATCCTGTCCAAGGAGATTTGAGAACCTGGGTGCATTTCGTTTGGTCACCCCTATAACCCAGGGTACTTAACCTTATCCTACAGATGGAAAAATTAAGACCAAAGAGAAGAAGAGCACTTGCCCTAAATCACAACTTGAGTTAACACTAATTAAGGGGTCTCCTAAACAAATCTAGGACAGTTGAGCATCAGATTACAACCCACTTAATAATGAATTATAATCTAATTACTAAAATAAGAATCTATAGATATTAAATAATTACCGGGAAGGAAGAAGCTCTTAATTTTTTTTTCCAACCTCCCTCCTCCCCCCATAACTCAGTCTAAGAAGCTCTTAATAAATGTAGGAGGAATTACAAAATCATTTGGCAATCTTAGAGATAACTGATTCACGCAAAGATCAATATGAGCTAAAACCAGAGAATCCTAGTTAATGAGTAACTGGATATTTATATAGCCTCAAAGTATCTTCCCAAAAGATATTTATTAATTACAAATAGTGGAGAAACCTGGTAGTAGACTCTACCTTAACCAAGTGATCAAAGTTAACATGACTGGTAGTAGGATAAATCAACATCATGGGCCTCCTGACATGGTGCACTGAGAAGAACGCCCACCACAAGTACATAATTTGGATCTATCATAAGGAAATACCAGGTAAACCCAAACTGTGAGACATTCTACAAATTACCTAGCCTATAATCTTAAAAAATTTCAATTATCATGACAGACATGAAGAATTCTGGAAGACAAAACAAGTGAATGCATTACACGATCTGAGATTTTCTTTATGCTGTAAAAGACAACTGGCAAAACATGAATAAATTCTAGACTGGATAATAGTATTGATGTTAACTTGCTGATTTTGGGAATTGTACTGTAGTTACATAAGAGAATATCTTTGACTTTAGGAAACACACACTTAACTATTTAGGGATAAAGGGAGCAAAGTTGGTGGGGTCTCAGAGGCAAACTTGGGATAGGACTTATTCACTATAATTCTCAAACATTTCAGGAAAAAAAAATATGTGTGCGTCTATATATACAGACCACTTTAGTTTGTTGTCCATGTTGGGGGAGCCACAAGGTTTGGAACCTCTCTAGACAAAAGAGTTTGGGTAAAAGTACCCTAAAAAGAGCTGAACGAAGGCTTCCACTGATGCCCAGATAAGTACCAGTGAGCTTCCAGGCAAAGATGATAATAGAGAGCACTTGGTATTTGCCGAGGCTTACTTCTTCAAACTTTACATATATCTTCTCCTTAAATATTCAATATCTTATAGTATTTATCCTTTTTATGAAGCCAAAGCACACTGGCCCCAAGTCACATGGTTTTAGCAAGACCCAAGATAAAGATTTGAGACCTAGATTTGAGTCTCTTAGAGACCTAGCTCTAAAATCCACTCCTCTGGACAACAGGATCAGATACCTGCCCCTATTACCCCACACTCCCTTGTCTGCACAGGCTTGGCCCTCTAGGTGTGGACAGATCTGCCTTATGTTGGAGGTTGGAGGTACTTACCTGTGCAGTAGGGGTTATTGGGGTTGAAGTTCAAGGCAAATTCATGGGAGACCTGAAGGCAAGAATGAAAATGAGGTTCTTTCTCCATGGTCATATTTGTGTAAAGAAACAGGACATTATGGTATATGCCAAGCATATAGTATAGGAACTATTTAGTCCTGAGTACTTGTTGTGCATATGCCTATAGGGATACATCCCTGCATCTCCACATAAAGCTGGGTGCCAGACAGCAAATCTACGTCATCCCCCCAAATCAGGACCCTGACACTGAAAATAGAGGAGTTGGGGAGGAGTGCTCACCTGCCAATCAGGGGGCACCTGGGCCCCAAATCCAAATGCTGGGAAAAGCTTGTCCCTGTGGGAAGATAGTGAGTTGGAGAAGAGGCAGAGAGGGGACTGTGACCCTAGAGGCTGAAACATCTGCAGGGAGGAGGGCGGGCAAGAGAACAAGTTACTCACGAATCATAGTCCTGAATCACGCTGCCCACACTCCACAGTGCTGTCAGATACTCGTTGACCCCTGTTGGGCTCAGGTAGTGCAGGGAGTCCGGGGAGGAAGGGTCTCCATTGGAGCCTGTGAAGTCTATACCAACCTGGGAGGAAGGGAGGAGGGGAGCTGAAGGCCACTTTGAGCTCTAGATCTGTTCTCTTGCCCCTGATAAAGCAACTTACAGTGAAGTTGATTTGACAGCCTCCCATCACATAGTCCAGGAACGAATACTGTGTTTCAACCTGTAGATGAAACCAGGATCACAGCTGAGGTGAAGAAATTGGGGCCATGGAGCACAGGGGTCAGAGCCTGGGTCACATGGATTAGTGTCTCACCTGGCAAATTTTGACACAGACAGTCCCAGAGTTCTTGTAGCTTTTCTTTTTCTGCTGTTTCTCAGGGTGGATGCATTCAAAATTGGCCTGGTGAGGAAAGAAAAACTAGGGTAGGAAACTCCCAGAGCATCAGCCACAACTAGAGCTGCTCTGCCCTCCCTCCCTCCCTCCCTGGGGCTGCAGTCCTTTAGGCCCACCTCAACACCCTTGAGCTGGGCTGGCACTCACCGGGACTGCTTGCAGCTGGGCCAAGCTGGTGTAGAAGGTACCAATGAGATCATGTGAACCATCACTGTCATAGTCTGAGCATCGCACCTGAGGCAGGGGAAGAGGGGGAGGTGAGTATGTGTATATAGTGAGAATAAATCCCTCCCCAGGCTCTCTGCCCCTAGTCGGTCCATTCAGGAGGCAAACTCCTCACCTGGATGGGTGTGCTGGGGTCTCCCCCACAGAAATGCTGAAGGGGAACAGAGAAGCGCTTCCATGTAGGGTTCAAGTTGTTCTTGATTACCTGAAGGTGGAGGGCAAGGCCTCTAGTAAGTTCTGGGCTGGCATATGGGGAGCTGTCATCCTTCCCTATCCATGTACAGTCTTGCTCTCCCTATGTTCCAAACCTTGATAATCACAAGCCCCAGGGATTCTCTCATAACCCACTCAGCCCAACCCCAGGGGTCTCACACCTCAGATCTGTATACCAGGTGCCATTTCCCATCACTCTGACGGAAGAACTCCAAGAATGGATCCGATTTTCCCAGGAAGTCCTGTCAATGCCACAGAGACCCCAGTGTAAGACTAAGGGAAAGACAACTATACCAGTCCTCACCCCTGCCCCCCAACATACCATCCCTGTCCCCTTAATTCTTAAATCCCCAAGGCCTCCTCCTTCCAGACACACCTTCTTATCTAGGTTTCTGGCCTCCACCTCCATGGTCACTACACGACTATCCTTCATCTCCTGAGCTGATACCTAGGAAAGGGAGGCAGGAGACTGTATCACCTCATGAATTCCTCTTTGACGTAACCCCCTTCCCCCAGAGTTCTTCCTTACCGTGATGGTCCCCCGTCCAGCAGGTTTTCCAGGCTTCAACATCAAGGGCAGAGTTATTATCTGGCTGGACACAATCTGGGGCAGAGCAGGGGTGGGTGGGAGAGCAAAATCTCAGACAGGGTTAGGTCTTGCTTGACCCCCACCTCCTCCATGTTCCAGACAGTCTGGGTGGTCTGTTAGGGCTCTTACTGAACATGTGTCTGAAAGATTTTAATCCCTGGCCCTACATACCTGTCCTAGGGAACACTCAGCCCCTCCTAGGAAGTCATCATCCCCCAGCTCAGGTGTCTTGTTGTCTATGTCATAGATGCCAAATCGGAGCTTCTGAACTGTTTCAAAGTGGTACTCAAGCTGCAGAGTCTTGGAGAACTCGGGGCTCGAGCAGTTCCGTACTCGCTCAGTTCGGCCAAGCTGTGGGCAGAGGCCAATTAGCGTAACAGTCGTACACTCTTCAACCCCCAAAATAGTTCTAGCCTCCCCCCACAACCTTAAACCCACAGTCCTTCTCACCTCAGCCCAGTTGCCCCCTCCCACATCCTGTAAAAGGACGCAGAGTGGGTCAGACTTAGAGCCGATGTCCTTGTCAATGAGATGGTCACAGGAAATGGACAGCTGAACCAAGGTCACACAGTGGGCCATCTGGGAAGAAAGGACCTAAGTCAAGCACTGAGGACCCTTTCCACCCTTCCCTGACTACAGGTCCCAGCTTAGGAAGGCCAGCAGGCTTCACCCAGGCAGGGCTGAGCCTGTATCCAGCTCCATGACACCCAAGGAAAAGAAGATCCTAGAGCCTCCATACTCCTCTAATTCCTTAGGTGAACTCCATGGGACAGGACATGGTGGGTACAACCAACCCTGGTATGATGGGAAGATGCAGAAAAAGTATACTGGCCTCCATCAACAACTTTGACCCCAAACTAGTCCTCACCCTAAAATCGCTATAATGCTCCTAAGACCCAGAATCCAACTCTGATCTTCTCAGAGACCAATGAATCTCACTCTGACCCTCTTACTGGCCCCAGATCAGATCCTAATCCAAGTTCCAGTCCCAACATTGTCTCAAACATGACCATGATCCAGATACTACTCCCCAAAAAGTTTCTTCCTCCAATGATTTCTCACGAACTGTGGGGCCCTGCATCTTGAGATGGTGTTAGGATCCCCCCCAACTCAATCTCCTAGCCTAAATTCAGCTGCTCATGTCCAACTCCTCACTACTCTCACTGCCACTACCCAGTCCAAGCCATCATTTGTCACCAGGCTTATCGCATTAGCCTCTTTAACTTGTCTCCCTTATCCTATGCCATCCCCACCTCCACCTCCATCCTCATGCTAACAGACTATTCCCAATACGGCAACCAGGGTGATTCTGTTAAAATGTTAGGTCATGTCACACCTCTGCCCAAACCCTCTAATGATTTCCTATTATTTAGAAAACATCCAAACTCTACCATGGTCTACAAGGTCTTGAAAGATCTAGATCTCTCTAACCTAATTTCCTAACATCTCTCTTGCTCATTCCATTCTGTTCACACAGGTCTGCTTGCCTGCTATTCCTCAAATAAGCTTGTTTCGTCCCTCATATTATCCACATGACTTGTTTCCTCACTCCCTCTAGGTCTTCATTCAAAATCATCATCTCCATTACGAAGAAAAGGGCTCTCCTTTTCTAGGTACTTAAAATTTTAACCCTACTAATACTGACATTGCATACCCTTTTCCTGCTTTTTCTCTTTAGCATTTATCAGTGTCTAATATACTATATATAATGTTTTCCCGACTAGAATGGAAACTGAGGGAATATAAACATGAGGGAAGGGATATTTGTTTGTTCTGTTCACTGCTGTATCCCAAGCACCTAGATAATAAATATTTGCTGAATGAAATCCAAAAGGCTATCTCCAGCCTCAGCTCCCAGCCCAGCCACCTCCAAACTGACTGGCAATCAAGGACCAAGTTTCTCCAATCCATCCATTTCCTCAGCTGAAACATCTTCTTGCATGGATCACCATGACTCCCAAGGAACCCCTCCTCCTACAGTCCCCATAATAATTACCCTCAGACTTGTTACTACCTCTGTGTCCTTGCTGACCCATACACCTGCAGACCATCTGTACCAGCACTATACCCCAGGATGCCTCCAGCCTTAGCCTCCCCTAAACTGACCCTCAGTCAATTCTTCCCCCAACCTAGTTCACAGATAGTGCTGTTCCCATCTTGGTGCCCTGTGTTCTCCATCTGGAGTGCTATTATCAACCGATGTTGGAACAATTATTACACTTTAGCTTGCGTCACAAACTGCCTGCCTATTCATATCATCTCAGTCCCTACCTGAAAGCATCCAATGATGGAAAACCCACTCTCCTATTTTTAAAAAATATTTTAGAGAAAGAGGCAGGGGCGGGGGGGGGGGGCAGAAAATCTTAAGTAGGCTCTAAGCTCAGTGCAGAGCCCAGTGTGGGGCTCAATCCCACGACCCTGGTATCATGACCTGAGCTGAACTCAAGACTCATATGCTCAACTGACTGAGCCACCCAGGCGCTCCTCTCTTAATCCATTTAGATAGTCCTATTCCATAAAGTCCCACCCAAACCAACTCAAGTCTGCTGAATCCTCATTTCTACATATTTGTCCTGTATCTCCCGTCTAAATTTCCACAGGAAAGCCTTATTCCATCTCTCTGAGAACCCATCTGACCTGGAAGCAGTGAAACCCCCAGCTAATATCTGGAAAAAGAGCCCCAGTTCTTTTGAATGTTGCCCCTAGAATGTGGCTTGTAGACTCTGAGCAACCTGATCTTCCCTTTGAAAGTTCCCCAAGGAGAAGACACAGAGAACACATTCTCCCAAAGGAATGGGACCACAACTTCCCCAAGTCACAGTCTGACTCCATGCTTCTCACTTTACATGTTCTCTGCAGAGCAGAAACAAATGAAGGATGTTCATTTCACTATTGCTGAGAATAGTAAAACACCTGAGACAGCTTAAAGGTCTATTATGTACTAAGTAAACTATGATACATTAAAACAATGGAATGTTGAGCAGCAGCAGGTAAAACATAAGGCAGAACTATATTATATTGGTATTATATGAAAAAATGGTAAGAAAAGTAGGACTCCATGTTAAACTTCAATTGTATGTGTATATACAATAGATTTGATTATGTTGACAAAATAAATACACACACACACACAGAGAAAAGTGGACAACACACCAAAGAAATGCAACTTTTAGGTGTACCTCAGAGAAGTGGGATGAAGGTAAGGATTTTACATGATCCTTATACTTCTGTAATACACTTCTGTATTGTTTCCATATTTTAGTTTATTTTGTAATTTTTAAAGGGCTTCATTATTTTTTTTCCCCAAACCACAACTCAAGTCATCTTCACTATTCAAAGCCCAAAGCCTCTACCTCCGGTTCAACAACCTCTACCTAAATCCAGAGTTCTCTTGCCTCCTCTCTGGCTTCTCCTTAAGCACTGCCTCAGTTAGTCTTCCTTGATGTCAGCTTCCAGAGTCTCCACCTTAATTAGAAGCCTTGCATAGCTGCCCACGGCCCTTAGATTCAGAGCCAAAATCCCTAGCAAGGTCACCTTAAGGCACAACTCCAGAGGGCACATCTACACGGAATGCAGTAGTTGTAACAATATGGTGTCCCTGCATCCCTAAAAATTCATCCTTCAAACCCCTTCCCAGTCTGCTTTACCTCCTATCATTCTAAGACCCAACCAAGTAGTAATCCAAAGCTATTTCTGGTTCCTCAAACACACGCACAAGCTGATACCTCTCAGTTTCTGCCTAAAAAAATGTATTGTCATCCAAAGTTCTGCTATGACATCATTGCTTTATGAAGCCTCACCCACAATCCCAAAGTAAAATTTATCATCTCTCCTCTGGATGATTACATGGCTTCCTCATCATCTTCCTGCAAGCAAAAACACACACACACACACACACACACACACACACACACACACACACACACACACAGTGTTTTATTAACCAAATAGAAACTAGGTCATACCACTTCTCTGCTCAAAACTCTGGAAGGGCATCACAAAACACTCAAAGTCCAAAGTTCTTACAATGGTCTACAAGGCCCTCCCTGCATGACCTGACCCTTATCTAACTAATCATCTAGCCACATAAGTATGTTCCAACCAGGTTTCACTTCTGACACACATACACACATCAATCTCATTCCCTGTATCAAAGCTTTTGCATGGTCTTCATCCATATACAGAAAATAAGAAAGTAATCTGTATTAGAGTAGGAACCACATCTGGTTTGCCTATCTCCAGTACCTACAACAGGACCTACCCTATGGTGGGTATTCAGTAAATTAAATATTAGTGATTTAACACTGAAACTGCCACCAAAATTTCGATTTTTGTCTGTCTACCCTCATAATCTATGGGCTCCTTGGAACTAGGACTGGGTATTATTTCTGTATCCCTAATATCAGTGGCTTAGTACATGGTACTTATAACCATTTGTTGAATAAATGGTAACATGCTTTTTGCTCAACTCAAACTTTCAGGCCTTTTCCATTTGAACTACTGTCCAGCAGTAAATCTTCTCTATTATCTTGTACAACTGAGCTTTAAAATTTAAATGCAGGACCCCTGGAACTCAAAACTAAGTGACAATTTAAAAATGGGCAAAGAATTTGATCAGATATTTCATAAAAGAAAATATGTGGATTGGAAATATACAAAGGAAGAGTGATCGACAGCACTAGTCATCAGGGGAATGCAAATTAAAACCACAATGAGATACTATCACATATCCACCACAACAGTTAAAAGCAGAAAAACTGACAATACCAAATGTTGTCAAGGATGTGGAGATCTCATACATCGCTAGTGAAAGCATTAAATATACCACTTTGGAAACAGTTTGGCACCTTATTAGAAAACCAAATACGCATCTAGTCAAACAGCAATTCCACTCCCAGATTTTTATCCAAAAGAAAACGTTATGTCCACAAAAACATTTATACAAGAATGTTCACAGCTGCTTTATTTATAATAGCCAAAATTTTGAAACAGCCCAAGTGTCCATCAATATGAGAATGAATAAACCTTAATATTTATACATGTAAGAGAAAACTATGCAATAACAAAAAGAAACTATTAATATCTGTAACATGGATGAAACTGAAGCATAAAATACATAGACTCCACTTACAAAGTTTTAAGGCAAGCGAAACTAATCTATAATGAAAAAATTCAGAATAGTGGTTATTCTTCCCATGTCCCCCAGGGGAGGGGCAGGGGAGGGGCAGGCATTAACTGAAGAGAGAACTCTAGAGGGAATGGAAAAGTTCCTCATCTTGATAGGAATGTGAACCACAAATGCATTTTTCATTGCCATCTAATGATACACTTAAGATGTATACATCTTACTGTATGTAAATGTTACCACCCCCCAAAAAAACCTGTAAGAAATGATGAACTCAAGACATGTTGAAATATTTATGGATGAAGTGTGCTGATACTTGCAATTTCTTTTAAATCCACAATAAATAAATAAATAAATAAATAAATAAATAAACAAACAAACGAGTAAATGGTATGTTGAATGGATATGTGGTAAAACAAATATAGAAACATTTAAATTGTAGAACTTAAATAGTAGATATATGGATATTTACTGTATATCTGTATACTCAATGTTTTCACAATAAAATGTTGAGGAAAAGTTTAAGTGGAGGACTTATATTGGAGAACTACGGGTTTATCCCTGATACTTTGTTGAGAACTACAAAGTATTAGCAGTAATTATCTGTGGTGGTGAAGTTACAGGCAACTGGAGCTGCGGCCTTTTTCCTCCCTCCAGGGCTTCTCTAAGATCCCAGAGACAAAGAGGCTTTGGGAAAGACACTTTGGCAGTGGGACAGGCGCTTCTTCTTGTGCTAGGCCTCAATTTCTGGCAGATTAGAGCATTCTTTCCTAGTCTATTACCATTTGCACCCCTTCCCCACAGCTAGTCCTGTTCTATCTTTTCTTAGTTTCTTCTCTGACCAGACTAAAACCCCAATCAGAATTCTGTGGACCGACATGTGCAAATGGGATGGGATTCCATTTCTGAGAGTCAGAGCTTCCTGTGCTACCACAGTTGTTTTTCACAAATCTGCCCCCTTGGCTTCTCGTTGGAATTAGCAATTCTTTATAAGCAAATCCTTATAATGTGCAGTTTTCTATCCTTTGAATCATATTCCCTTTACATTATCTAATGCCTGGGAGTATTATTCTCTCCCAAATCCTGTTGATCTCCTTTAAAACCTAGCTCCAAGCCTACCTGTTTGGAAATCTTACATAATTAAAACTCCTAGTTCATGTCACTCTTCTATTCCATATCCTTTGAACAGCTACGTCCTTAAGCCAGACTCCTTTACTTTTCATCTGGTGCCATTATAATTAATCCCATAGGACTTTCAGCATCCTTTATAGGACTGATATTTTATAAAACCATATTAAATATCACATTTAAGTGAGTCAATAAAAGCCTCTAAAACTTTCTCATTTATTTTTGTAAAAGAGGTCTAATATTTGCCAATATTCTGAACCAGCATATCTTGCCTGGATGTCTATAAGAGTCTCTGCATTTCTTAACTGGTCTCATTTCCACTCTTAGTTCAACAAACTCAGAGACCTTCGCTGACCCCAACCCAACAATACCCAGCTTCTCATAAACCTATCAAAATGTGTGACTTGTTTATTTACTTGCTTATTATCTATTACCTCTAGTAGACTATAAATTCAACATGGGAAGAAACCAAATCTATCTTGTTCCTATTCTAGTGACTCACACATAGCAGGTACTTTGTAAATATCTGTTGAATTAATACTGGGAAAGGAGTGATAATCCAGGGATCCTCAGAAACGACCCAAATCTAGTCCTAGCCTACTGCTTGAAACCATCAAGAAGAAATGAGCTTTCTA
Source organism: Leopardus geoffroyi (assembly GCF_018350155.1). Taxonomy (NCBI): domain Eukaryota; kingdom Metazoa; phylum Chordata; class Mammalia; order Carnivora; family Felidae; genus Leopardus; species Leopardus geoffroyi. Next base: position 23,621,883 of record NC_059336.1, on the reverse strand, counting down.
GAACACTCAACACAAGACTAGCTTATTTCTATGTGCCCCCAGCACCCCCAAGCCTTCCATTCTGTGCTAGTCAGGAACTGCAAACAGAAACAACTAAGTATATATAGCACCAATCTTTTCTTCCTTTGTCTTCTACCACTTGAAGCCTCCCTCCTTCCCTTGTGCTCTCCCCTGTAGGCTGCTTTCCTCTATTGACGGAAATAAAAAAGAACTGAGTGAGCATCTAATCCAAGTCCCTCAATTCAAGGCGGAGAGGTAAAATGTGATTTAGATAAGGCCACACACATCAGGTTCAACAAAATGAGGACCAAACTCAAATATTCTGACTTCTACATTGTCTAGAACTTTGATTTTTTTTTTTAACATTTATTTATTTTTGAGACAGAGTGCGAGCGGGGGAGGTGCAGAGAGGGAGACATAGAATCTGAAGCAGGCTCCAGGCTCTGAGCTGTCAGCACAGAGCCGGATGCAGCGCTCAAACCCACAGATCATGAGATCATGACGTGAGCCGAAGTAGGATGCTTAACCAACTGAGCCACCCCAGTGCTCCTCTCCTCTAGAACTGTGGACTATAGTCATATCCTTCTCTTCTGAAGAACTTTCCTTCTTGTATCCAACAGCAACATGATGTAGTGGGCAAGAGTATGGGTTCTGCAGTCAAGAGACCAGGCTCCAAATACTGGCCTTACTCCTCTCCCTGGCCACAATGAGGTACTACTAATGCACCCACCAGAACGATGTCCTACCTATGTAATTTGGGCAAAATACTCTCTAAGGCTCAGGTTCTTTGAGAGTATAGTGGGGGGTATAATCTTTTTCTAAAGCTGTATATAATGTATGCAAGGTGCTTATCACATCCTGCAACTATTATTACCAATAATTATTAGCTATTATTTATCCTTCAAGTCTACCTCTTATATGTTCTCTTTTTCACAATATTTCGATCACTCAACAACTTCTCACCCTGGACTACTATACTCAATCTACACCATAACTGTCAATGTTTCCAGCTCCTTGACTGTCCATAAAATAACAAACATCTGTAGAACAAACACTGCTTCAGCATCTCCTATTTCACACAGCACAGACCTAAGCACAGGACAGCAATTCAAAACACCTTGAGGGAGGCTTGTAGCAGTGTGCTGGAGCAGGCCTGTATGGTTTGCAAGAGATGAGTGGTACATATGACATAATTTTGTAAGTGAATTTGGTAAAGGTTTAAGCCACAGAGATGGGGCAAATCCTAAAAATCAGGGCTTCCCTTCCCACAGCTAGCCAGTTTATCATTGTTGATAGGGAATCCCACTTTGCCAATAGGGAGTAACTTGTCCTTTGTTTTCTATGGCATCCCCTCCCCTGCCTTGGAGATTCTAACTCTGCCCTTCAAAAATCTAAGAACAGATCTGTTCTCCTGGATCCACCTGGATCCATTCAGTGCCAGTTGAGCACTCCTTCATGTTTAGGAACTACACTGCCCCCTTCCCTTCCCAAAGTCCTAACAAAGAAAAAAAAAAAAACCGGATTTCAATCCCATTTTCGGGCTTCGAAGAGGAGAATAGAGCACCAAAATGTCTGGGTGGCAGGATCACTCCAACAAACCAAAGCCATGCTCACACTCCTGTTGCCTACCTCGGCATGCTGGAGCAGCTCAGATGCTAGATCAAGTCCTGAAAGCCAATCAGGAAATTCTCCACAGGCTCCCAATGGGCAGAACACCACGGATGGAATACTCCTTTCCCTTCAGATTAAAAAGGCAAACTATGCCCACCACCACTGTTCCTTTCCTTCTCTGCCTCATCAAGAGACATGGATACAGTAGACAAGTTTTTCTTTAACCCCTGCTTCTCCTTCTGTATAACACAGATTTCCCAAATTTAAATTAGCAGCCCCAAAGACAGCCTCACAGGTCACAAACTGAACAAAATATGTAAATCCTTACTTAAAAATCCTTACTATAAAACTACACAGTCTTTATTAATACATATGACCACAGGCTACTCAAATTGTGTTTAAAACTAAAATGTTAAGCAATAATTTGGTTTAGATCCTTAGATGATATGATACTTAGAAGTCTGGTTGCCACTGTATTTGGCAATACTATAAAGCTTAAAATGTGAATGTCACACAAAAAGTGAAAAGGGGGAAAATATGGTACGGTAAACAGTCACAGTGTTTCTCCTGTGACTATATTCTGTGACAGTCAAAAAAGTTTGAAAGTCAAACTACATCAATATCCCCAAAAGACTTATCCAAAGTTGAACAAATACAACTGGTGTCCAACTCTTCAAAAAGAACCTAGCTTGAGGAGTGAATCTGATAGGGGGAAAAGAAGCAAACTGAGGAAGAACACGTAGTCTTCAAGCAAAATAGGACTGTACTGGTGGGAGTTCTGTGCCCTAGGACTCTGATGTGTTTACACAAAGCCTCCAACTGCCTACCTCAAAATAAACAGAGTACTGGAGCAAGGTCAGAGTCCCTTCCCCAGCAAGCTCAAGACCCCTGACAGAAGGGTGCTGCCAGTGGCCCTTCACATCTCCCAAAAGTAAGGGACAGGCACTAGTTAAAGGAGGAGCTCTGCCTCTGGAGTCATGCAGACAGCTTATGATTGAATATTATCTGCTTACCCTTACTATTAACGAAACTGAGCAAGTCACTTTGCTTCTTTTCCCCTGGATTTCCCCCAATTGTAAGGTGGGGATAATAATAATAGTGCCAACTTTACAGGGTTATTTTGAGGATTAAATGAGGCCAACGATGGAAAGTATGCCCTGACACTAATACAGTAAGTGCCCAATAATGTGTTAACTGATCCTATTCTCAGTACTTATAAATGGATCCTTTTGTGGTATCATCATCAAACTTGTCGGTTCATGGGACAACCAAGAAAAATGATGCTGGTCCACCTGTCCCAGAGGACCTTACTGGCAGGAATGAAGGCCCTCCCTACTTTTCTCTCCTAATGAAATTCTCAAGCTACAGTGTGAGACTGTTGTCACACTCAGAAAAAGCAGCAGAGCCATCGCCAGACCAAAATTTTGAGTTCCACTGGCCTTTCTTTAGTTTTAAGGTTCAAATTACCTACAAACTTCCAGAAACAGAAAGGCTGGGTATACAGGCTCACAGAAGCTTGAAACTGGGTATAATCAGATTATCTAGCTTAATCTAATTTTCTAAAACACTAAGACCAGAGAAAGGAAATGATTAGCCCTGGGACACACGATAACTAATGAACCACAACCAAACTGCCTAAAAATGTGTTCTTTTCCATCCATTTTAGCAACAGTTCACACCTTGCAATCCAGTCCAATCTGAAATCCACCTGGCCACTCCACATGAACAGTGAGCCTCATGTGGTCTCTTCCCATGACCTGTACCAACTAGACTTATACACTGATGGAAAATAATTCTGCATCTACCACACGTTCTATTTGTCCGTCAGGGCAGGAATACAGGAACTGCTGGACTCCACATTTATAGGACTTATCAAAGAAATAAACTTTAAATAACAAGCACAAATTCTGCAAGGTAGAACTCAGGAAAATGTGATTTATACCAAAATTTACATAGAACACCTACTAGGCCGCCAATTCTGCCCACCAGCCTGCCCTGCTGGAATCTACATTCTTTTAATCTACCTTCTTTTAACAAGACTCCTGCCTATTGCCTGCAGAGTGTAGAAGACAACAGTACTGCACCACCTTCCTGAGCAACTCCAGGAAAAGGGCATTGACAAGAGCGAGTGCATTTCCAGTGTGCAATGTGAGGTATGGATGGTATAAAGAAGCCGAGTGAACAGCAGCAGACCAGAGCCTTAGAAAAAGAAACCTACCTACTGTTAATAATGCAAGCACCCCTTACTGGAATAAATCCACTTGGGATACACAGGAGGTCTTAAAATGGGTTATTCTTCAGAATTTGTATGTTAGGGAAGTTGGGAAATAAAAGAGAGGACTTGAACAATAAGGAAACCACATTACAGACACACATTGATCTGCCCACTTGCCACTGTAGATGGGGTATAGGATGGGGTGGGGTGGGGAGAAGGGAAAAGATTGTAGTTCTGCTGCTGGATTCTGATGCAGGATTAATAAGTTTATAATGTAAAACCTAGTTAGTCAGTGAAAAAGGTAACTGTAGCCCATAAAAATGTTAACTGAGGCAAATAAACTGCCTCAAGAAAACATGCCAACATAAGAGGAAGGGGAAAGGTTAGGAGGAACACAACAAAATTCAAATACTCAAAAGTAAACACACAGCTGAAAGAGGCAGCACAGCTAAGAGAAATGACAGGGGATAACTTTTCTTATATTCTAAATCTGTACTGTCCAAAAGGATGGCCTCCTACCCACAAGGGATATTGAGCACCTGAAATATGCTTAGTTCAAATCACAATGTGCTATAAAATACACATTAAAAATTTGGTAAAAAAACTCAATAATTTTTATAGACTATATACTGAAATGGTAACATTTCAGGATATACTGAGTTAAATAAAATGTATTATTAACTTGTTTTTGTTTTTTTTACCTTTTTCGTGGCTACTAGAAAGATTTAAATAGCATAAATGACTCTTATTTCTATTGGACAGTGTTGCCTAACATGGGGAATCTCCAAAGATCAGACATGGAAAAGCAAATTTTCTGTTCTGTGAACCTAGAATTGTGCTGTTTGATACAGTAGCCACTAGCCACATGTGGCTTATTAAATTTAATAGTAGCTACTACAGGGGCACCTGGGTGGCTCAGTCAGTTAAGAGGTCCAACTCTTGATTTCAGCTCAGGTCATAATCTCATGGTTGGTGGGATGGAGCCCCATGTCTGGCTCTGCACTGTCAGTGGAGCCTACTTGGAATTCACTCTCCCTCTCTCTCAAAATAAATAAACTTAAAAAAAAATAGTAGCTACTACAGTGGCTAATAATCAGCATATGAATGCAGATGAGAACATTTCCACTGGACAAAACTCTACTGGACAGTGCTGATCTGGAATAAAAAGAACAAAGTAGTGGACATCTCATTCAGAAAAGCTAAAACTACCAAATCAACGTAAAACTAGAAAAGAATGAATTTCAGATAGTCAACTATATACAACTGGTTAAATTGATGGAGGAATTCACTTAATTCTGGACCATTTATGAATGTCTTATTAGGCCATTTGTTTATAAGAAGTGGTATACGGCAGCTAGTCAAAAGGTCATTAAAAAGATAAAAGATTCTATCCCCCTGCTAGGTCAGGACACTCCTAGAACCAACCCTTACCTGCCTGCCTTACTCACCATTCAGCTCAGTCACACCACTCAGGCTACACTGTTATGGAACAATTTTAAGAGCCTCCAGAACAAATACCATTTTAGGTAGTGTCACTGTGTTCCTGCACACAATTAATCATTTCATTTTACTAAATTAATATTACGTCCCCAAGAACCTTGGTTAGAGATCATGCCTTCCCTCAGCTTACACACAAGGCTTCCATTACACTTGTTCTGTCTGACCATTTAGCAACTGGCCAGGAAACCCTTTATCCATTTCCTGTGGGACATGAGTGTACCCTGTACATGCACAAGTACAATGGAGCACTTACTTGTATAATTTAAGACCTTAGGTCTTTAAGAACAGGCATTTTATTTTGCTTCCTTTTCTACCACAGCATGGAAGTACGGGGCGCATAACACTGCTCAAAAAATTTAGTTAGCATGGGTTACTGCTAGGGCTAAGCTGATTATCCATGTGAAACGGTCTTAAAAGCTCAGAGGCAAAAGACATTTCCAATTCCAACCTGTCAATTCAATGATCATCAAAGCAAGGTAACTGGAAGCATCTACTTCAGAAAGAGCTGCATTAGTCTTTCCACTTTAGCCAGATTTATAGCAGAGGGACCCTGATGGTCCCATAGGCCCACACCACAGAAAGAGTTCTGTATAAAGGACATGACCATCTCTGTACAGCAACACTCTATGTGGGGGAGTGTAGTGGAGGATGGCATTAACTCACTTCCAAGTGGAACAAAAGGAAAATGAAATCAGCAACAGCACCAGTTAGTATGATTTAAGACCCCTTAATAAAGTAGCTCAATTTCTTTACCCTTAAGCCTTCCCCACTCTGCAAGGACTAACAGGTGACTTACGGTAGCACAATGTGGTTGTTACATTTGGTATGTAGCACAAATGCTTAAATGACAAATCTTATTTATGAAGAATGGTGAGTGAGGTCACATCTCCCCCCCCCCCCAACCCTCCACCATTAAGAGTCTAGACTACAGAGATAGCAGTGAGAAACTCATGGCCCTGGTTACCAGTAGACTTAGTATTGTAAGCAGGTAAAAGGCGGGAAACGGGCAGTATCAGAATGTAGAGAGAATCAAACACTAAGGGCAGCCTGTTTGAATATAGCACAGCTTACTCCTGGGAGTGTTACAATTCTTCAACATCTGACTCTGTCCATATTGAATTATGTTCCACTGCTGGTCATACCTCTATTTTCCCCAAATAGTCACCTCCTCCTTCTCTCAACATGAAACAGCCTTTGGCTGACTGGGAAAAATGACTTGAAATATTAAGTTACTAAAATCAGAATCCAGATGTCTGGTTCAGCTGGGATGCCAATTCCAATGTCTGTTGTGTCATTTAGCCACTTCTCTACAACTTTTCTTACTATCTATGATTTAACTATCAACATTTTCACTAGGGAAAGGTTCCTGGGCCTCTTAAAAGAATTAAAAGATAAAAGCTAATGAGATTTGCCTCAGCACTATTTCCTGCCACCAGATTTCTGCCCCGGGGCTAGAATGCTTTCATCAAGTGGCTTTATTTTTTTGCCCCTTCTGTACTCTTCAGTAGTAGAGCAATATGTAGAAAAGCAGTGCCACCTTAGTTGCTCATTGTTAGTTACGTTGATCCAGAAAAGGAGCCATATTCTAAGAAGCTTCTGAGATCATCTGGCATAAAGTAGCTCAAGGCAACAAGAATAAATCCAGGAAGCACAGTAAAGAATTAACATTTACATGAACAGGTACAAACAGAAGGGTTTTTCCAGAAAAGTCACTATAGCATCAAAGAATTGTGCCACCACCAGAGTATACTCTTTCCAGAACATTTTAGATAAGTCAATGCGATCTATCAGATTTTATACTAAAAAGACAAAACTGACACCAAGCAATTTTTTAATTAAAAAGCGTATTCTTAGATTCAGATTCTCATATCCCATAAAAGCTCTACTTTTGGGGAGTAAGGAGAATGGTGGCGATGCACAAACTGCTAAACCACTTCTTGCTGTAAAACACTGGAAAGCAGACAACAATGAGTCAAAGTGAGGGCTCTCTCCTGAACAAGAAAACGAAATGTATTATTAGCATACAGTCTATCCCTTTAAGATGGTAAGGGCCATTCTGGGTATCTGTAGGCAGCTGATTTCACCCTGTGATTTTTCAAATGCTTAGTCAAACCTTCATAATTTTAGAACAGTTCAGCAACCACCTGGAATTAAGTATGTTTAAGTCTAAACCCCTCTAAAACAACTTCAGTATTGAAACTCAAAACAGACTAAAAACTTTCGTGATAAAGGTAAAAGTTATATTATTCAAGAGCTTTGGTTAAAAGGAATAGCCCACTAGTTTATCTGCAACTCCAATCCAGATTTTTTTAAGGCCTCTGGAGTTTATGGAAACTTTTCATTTGCTAATTTTTTTTTGCAGTTGAACAAATTTGGAAGGGACAAAACCAGAGCATCAATGTCAGAAAGCAGCAGTATTTTTGATTCCTCTCCCACACCTCAAAACACCTCACATACTAATACAAGAATAAGTAAACAAAAAAGAAAAAGCTTTAGAAGTATGTGCAACTGACAATGCATTCTGAAGATTTTTTTCCATTTCTTAATCAGTTTTTTAAAAAGACAATTCACAGCCCCCTTTAAGACTCCCTCTGTAAAAAGAAGATCTGGTTTCTCATACTTTCTGAGTCCACATAACGAAGTGGCTTGCTAGCAAAGCACACAAGATAAAAGTCTGAAAAGGTGGATACCACAGATTTGACCTAGAATCAAGTTTCCTCCCTGCCGTTCCAGGTATCTTCTTTCCACACTTCAGCATTAGCAGACAAGGATAAGCAACAATGGTTACCTCCAAGATCACCAAATCCATCTTTCCAAAGGCACAAAGTATTTGTAGGAGTTAAAAACAAAACAAAACAAATAAACAAAAAACCCTGATGGTATAGCTCAATAGAGTACTCTTGTGTAAAGCATTAAAAGCATCAGCCTCTTTTATTTTGTGACAAGTTTATTGAACAGTATTCAAGACTTCATCTTTATAAACAAAAACCTCTGCTGAATGATGCCAAGGCAGTATTTGCTGGCAATGTTGTGGCCATACTGGCAATGAATCGTTTTATTGTGTTTGGTTTCTAAAGCTTGGACTACTGTAGAACTGCCGGTAAAACTACTTAAGTGTGGTAATTTTGCAAGAGTTGGGAAAGTTTTAAAAGTGATCACTGCCAGGAATTCTTACAGAAGATTTAACTAGCAGCAACTTTACAGTTTCTTTACTCATTTTTAAATGTTCTTGAAATTGATGAGTGGATTTATTTTTAAACACTTGACCCACGCCTGTACACAATGACAGAATCCAATAAAAAGGACTTTGAGTTTGATTAAGGCTTTCATGGATCCTTATTTTATCCAAGGTATGTTTGCTTACGTACATACACGGCCCTAGATTTTCATCCGGTGTGTTAAGACTGACCTAATTACACTGAACATTACTCTCTGAAATTGTGAATAAAAAGTTTCCTAATGCAATTTTCACGGTTGATGCTTTGACAATTTGGAGCACAAAGCTAGGAACTACATTTCACTTAACAGTGTTGCGTTAAAAACAAAAAAACAAAAAAACAAACAAAAAAAAAACCCAAAAACCACTAATAATTATACATCCAAACTACAGTATTAAACACAGAATACACCTCCAAATTTTGCTTGTGAACTAAACGTTTCACCCGAGTTCAGAAAAAGTTTACAAAATTGCTTTTTTATAAAATACATTTTGTAGATTTCTCTAATCCTTTAAACTAAAAAAACCAAAACACCCCAGCAAGGGGGTGCGGAGGGAATTAATCCTAAAGGAAAAGATTCTCTTCCGTTCATGTCACCAAAAACAGACAAAATTTACACAGAAAATTGAAAATATCATGATAGTGTTTACAAATGCACACAACTTTAAGCAAAGCTTTACAAATCCTTCATACCATACAAAGCAAATGAGAAAGAAATTCATTTTTACCCCAAACCTAGTTATGAGAAAATTTGCAGGAAGAGAGGTATGAATAATTTCACAGAGCATATTTTCAAGAATTTTTTAAAACTCAAACTCCAATGCCCAGAACAAGATGAACAGTATGCTTAGCAGTTAGCACTATATTAATAAGTCTCAGATACACAAAAATCAAGTTCCAGAGGGCAAAGCATTTAATTACATTTCACAACGAGAAGCACTGTTGTGACTCAACCAAATATGAAACACAGTTCTCTCCAATTTCTACACAAACCACTATTTTCTTAATTTATTTAATTTGATGAACAATGAAATCAAGTTTTCCTTTTCAGCATTTATCTAAGATGTAGAAATAACAAAGTAGTTGCAATAAAGTATATGAAATATTTAATAAGATTGTACGAACATATAACCAAAATAAACTGTGGAAAAAAGATAAAAGGCTTTCATCTTCAAACAACCCATTTTTCTAAAATGAAAATAGTCAGCTCTCCAATGGGGAAAATAAACTGCAGTTGAAATAAGACTCCCAAGCAGCGCTGAAGTTTTCTGCACTTGGTCTTTGGAACGAGAAATGATTACTTAATAGAAAACTTAAATTGAACAGCATATATAAACATCATATTGCTTTTTTAGTTGAGGAGGCAATATCTAGTGATCTGTCAAAGCGAATATGCATTCATGAATTGTCAAAAGACCCACAACACAGCCATGTCTTCTTTGAAAGTCTAAATAATCCTCTCCCTAAACAAAAAATCCTGTACTGTCAATCCTCTAAGATTGTAGTGATGAAAAGTCTCTCCAAATCTTATCACACAAATGAAACTGTTACCACTCTTAACTCTAAATTATACGAGACTCTGTATTTCAGTGTTCCACTGACTTGCAACACCAAAAAGGCACTATTTTTTTTTTTTAAACAGGAAATACTTCTTTTAAAAGGCTGACCCCTTTGTAAGTACATTGATTTGCAGGAAATGTTGGGAATGTTTCAAACCAAGACAGAGGCCCAAGTAAGACAAAATTTGTTTTTCATGGTATCTCACCAATCTCCCATTCCATATGTTTATAATATAATGTGACACATCTTTAGAGCATTTTAACTAAGAAGGAAAGTAACCATAAGTAGAGCCTTTTGTATCAGTGAGCAGGATGTTGTAAGGCAAATGTTTTCATGACAAGGACACTTACCAACCAGAACCCATGTGGTCCTCCTGCCTTAGTGTCCTGAATGCCAAAGAAAAGAGTATGAAAGGGCAAAGAGTCTCAATTCTCTCCCCTCTGGCAGCTGCACTTGTACTCCTTATGAAGAATTTTTATAAATAGGCTCCTGATCAAACAACTAGACCAAAAAGCCCCAAAGTAACAGGATTAAATGCACATCTATGGAACCGCTTATGGATCTTTTATTCTATAACACTATTGCTAACAAAGCTAACAATTTCAACTTCAGTTAAAAAAAAAACAAAACTAGATATAATAATGCTCTTTCTTATAAATGGACCCTCTTTGTTTAGTTACAGGCCAAAATTTCACACAAATTTGGGACAGAACAAAATTGCCAGAATATCAGTCCATCATGGAGAGGACTTCAAATCCAGCATCTTAAGCAATGATTATTACAAATGGTTTCGGGTTTTTGATGCCATCCAAACAACATGAACAATTTTTAAACTGACTAAACTAAAACATGGCGGTCAAACCAAAAAGGCTCTGGTAGGTAGAGGACTCCATATTTTATTTTTGTGGCAAAAGTACTTATTTCACACAGTTTTAAGTGTGACATTAGAAATCAAAGTTCAAGGTTATAGCACAAACCAAGTGTGGAGTTTTATATTAAAACAACAACAACAAGAACAGTTCTGCTCATTTACAAATGAGTCAATTAGGCAAACAAAAAAGCAGCAACTTCAGAAGCAGGACTGTCTATACAGCAAGAACCCTCAAGAAGCAATAAAGGTACATACAGTGAATCTGTATACAGAGATTTTATTCAATTTTAAAAGAAAATGAGGACTTTAGACAAAGCTTTGACCCTATAACAAAGCAAATCTGTCCAGCTTTAAACCAAATTCCAAGAGTAGCCAACTTCTATTTTTCAGCAGCTGGCAAGAGCACCCTTAATGAGCTCTATTGACATTTCTATTTTCTTCATCTCATATGATATAAAACAAAACCAATCTAGAGACTCCTTGATAAGCTTTATATGGTCATTTGTGTTTTACAAATGGTTTCTCTAATGGTATGCCAAAATCATTTTTGTGTTCTCTCCAGATAGCTTTACTGTAACATACAGCAATATTTATACTGGTAGTGAATCTTCTGTAAACAGTCAACCAATGCTCTATGTTATAGAAACCAATCTATATGCAATTGAAACAATCCACAGGTTCTAACCTGGAAATACTAGGAAAACAATCTGGATGCATTAATCACAGCACTATGAAGATCTACCCTATAAAGAATTGATGTGAACAGCTACCCTAAGACAAGTTTTACTTTCCTTGAGCCTATAGGTCTGTCATTTAAGTCAATGACAGCAGCTGTGGCTTCATCCCGAGATTCAAAGGCCACCATGGCTTCGCCTGTGGGCATACCTTTTTCATTGTATTTTAAACACACTGAGCCTGGGATCACTTGATAGCCATAAAAGAAATCTAAAATCTCATCAATAGACACAGTAAAGGGCATATTCTGCACTTTAATTACTGTTGGTCCTGGTTTTCCAGAACTAGATCCAAAGCCAGGGGGTCCACCAATGTGAATTGGGCCAGGCCCAGGCCCAGGGCCAGGCCCAAAGGCTGGCGGCCCACTCAAATGCCCAGGTGCACTTCCAAGACCAGGAGGGCCACTTCCAAAACCTGGGGGGCCACCTAAACTACCAGGGCCATTTCCAAAATTCTGAGGGCCTCCTGCAAATCCTGGCCCACTTAAATTATTTGGTCCACCTCCAAAACCTGGAACATCCAGTCCTAGACCAGGCAAACCACTATTTCCAACTGAAGGCATACCAGGCCTAGCATCACCAAAGGCCCCTCCTAATCCTGGAGGAGGGAGTGGTGGCCCAAAGGCATTCGACCCGCCAAAATTACCAGGAAAGTTAAATGGAGGCCCATTGTTGGCCTCCTTAGATCCTACAGTCAGGAAGGCATGTTCTTCACCTCCTGCACCAGGCATTCCTCCACCGGGCATTCCCGCACCAGGCATTCCGGCACCGGGCATTCCGGCACCGGGCATTCCGGCACCAGGCATTCCAGCACCGGGCATTCCTGTACCAGGAATTCCCGCACCGGGCATTCCTGTACTGGGCATTCCCGCATTGGGCATTCCCGCATTGGGCATTCCCACACTGGGCACTCCTGGAACTGCAGGATTACCTGGCACAGGTATCTTTAACCCTTTTTTTCCTTGGGCAGGGGGATTTTTCTCAATTTCTCTCATATCTTCTAGAGTAACTACATGAACAAAAGCTTCTCTCCCGTTAAGTTTTTTACGGTGTAAGCGTTCAGACTTACGTGCATCATCTTCATTTTTAAACTGAACCAATGCCTGTCCTAGACCTTGCCCATTGTTATCAACAAGAACATGTACAGCATTTTCATCCACTGGGATTCCTTCTAGGAACTGAAGAACATCCATCTTGGTAATGCTGAATGGAATATTTGTTATGTGAGCACAGACTTTGGCAGAGCTGACATCCCCCTCCGGATTTAACATCATTTCCCTCTGGTCATAGCTGAAGTTCTGCAGTCTTTTACGAATCATATCTATCTTTTCTAGCATACCTTTCTTAGTAATTGGATGAACTTGAATAAAGCGATTGCCCATGTATTGTTTATGACGACACAGAGCAGCCTTATAGTCAGCCTCATTTCTGAATTCTACGAAGCCTTCACCAGTTGCTTTCCCATTGGGTCCATAAGCGATATAAATACTATCTTCCACAATATCCAACTTTTTAAAAAAATCAATGACATGTTTGTTTTCTGCTTCAAATGGTAGCCCTTTCAAGTAAACACAAAAACCAGCCTCATGTGGTGATCTTGACCTCGACCTTTTCTGCCCACTGGGCGATTTTGACCTGGGAAGTGTCTGAGGTGGGGGATGGGTTTGTCCAGAAGGTCCTATACTTTGCTTAAAAGTGATATGGCCTCCAGCAGCTACCCACTGTCTCTCTGTGGCAGGACTAACTTCCACATAGCGTTGAATCATCAGCATTCTGTTTCTTTTCAAAGCTTCAAATGTATCTTGAGGGGAGAGAAATTTAACCAATCCGTTCCCATTATTTCGACCTACATGATCTTTCAACAAATGCACTGCATCAACACGGAGCCCATGGAAAAAATCTCTGACATCATTTTCCATTGCAGAAAAGGGCATACCATGTACACTGACATACAGATCATCGGGGTTGATGGGAAGTGGTTTCACACTGCTTTGAGAGTTCATCTGGATAGGGTTAACAGGATTCAATGGACCCAGAAACACAGGGTTCAGGTTATTGTTCAGATTCATAGGTGCTCCAGAGCCATTCATTCCAGCAGGTAGAGGGGCCACAGGTGGCGGGTTCAAGGGTGGCATGCCTGACATGGGTGGCAGTGGGGTCATGGGTGGCACAGAAGGGACTGGAGGGATTGGGGGCACAGGAGGCACAGGAGGCAATGTAGGTACCGGAGGAGGAACTGGTATTGGGGGAATGGACGGCATTGGTGGCAAAGATGGCATCGCTGGGATTGGAGGAATTGGTGGTGGTGGGACTGTGTTCATTGGAGACGCTGTGCTTGGAATGGTTGAGCTAAACGTTGGGCTCCCAAAAGAAGCCCCCATATTTGGAGGAGCCGTTCCTATGCTGGCTGTGGAAAATGTCTGTATGTTTTTGTTGCTTTCATGAACCGATGTAGCGGCAGTAACTACACTGGGTGAAGGATTATTAAAGTTAGGTACTGTTGTAGGCAAGTTTACCCTGCCACCCATTCCTGAGCTAGGTGGCGGTCCTGATCTACTAGCATTTGCTGGTGGTATATCTAAGTTGGCAGTTTCAAAACGCCTACGACTCAGTTCAATCATATTCTGCATTTCCGTTTTACTACTCAACAAAAGTGTTACTTTTGACCCTTTAATTGTACCACCTGTGCGCATCATACCAAGCCTTGCATCTTCATCAGTGGCAAAAACGATGAAAGCCTCACCCAGTTCACCCCCTACAATATGCACGCCCCCATCAGGGATGGTCAATCCAGAGAAGAAGTGGCGAATGTCCATGGTCCCCGCCACAATTGGGAGACCTTGCAAACGGATGACCACAGCCATGCTGCGCTGAAACCACACACACCTGCAGATGAGAAAAGGCAACGGCCAGGTCAGACTCCTGTTCATCACACCAAGTTTTTAGCTACAAGAATGACCAGCTACCTTATTAGGCCCTCAAACTATCTCAAGCAATGTAGGGTTTGTTTGTTTTTTAATTTGAATATTCTAAAAACTGAATATTATGTGCCGTTTACAATGTAAAACCTAGACAATTTCAACTTCCAAAAGGCATTAATTCTGTAAACAGAAGTTCAGTCCTATGACTCAAAAGTTTCAGGAAAAAAAACCACCATAATGAAAGTAAAATCACCAATTATATCACTCAGACCACTAATTATTCAGTAAGATTTAAAAGAAATGTGTAAATCAGATCAGGACACAAAGTTTAACAGTCTGCAGGGGGAAAGCATGCAAAGGATGTATCAAAGTTAATATTTAAAAGTGACTTAGCATTTTCCTTTATAAACTTGACAACTTTGTAGAATTATCAGTGTCATTTTATATGACTCAATCTCAAAATGCAAAAGAGAAACAGAAGACTGGAATACTAATGAATTACAAATAATTAACACTAAAGTAGATTCAAGTCTCAAATGAGAACTGATTCCATATTTCATCCTAAAACTCTTCAATCTGCATTACAGCTCTATTTATTAAAGAAAACTACATATGGAATTAGTTACTACAAACAAGGTTAATACATACTAAGAATCCAAAGAACTACTGAATAAAATAGCCAAAATCTTAGTTATCCATAGTCGTCACTCCAAAAAATAGAACCTGGTTACAGTGCCATTCACCAAAGCTATTTTAATTAAAACTCAGATCCAATGACTCATTCCCAAACCTACCAATACACACACACACACGTTCATTTTTCTCACAGAAGGCTGATAATAAAAAAAAAAGGGTATTTTTTTGTTTTAAAAAGAACTAGGGTATATAAACTTTATTCAGTGATTGTTATAGTCTCCTACCCAATGTAATTCCTGTGGAATTTCTGGGAGCTCACTGATCTCCTTAGATGTCTCATGTTTAACTAGTCGAAAAGAAAAGTTTCTCCCAGATTTAAGTAAAATTTCACTATTTCAGTTCTTACGGCTTTCAAGTGTAAATGCAAGGGCAGCCCTTTGTAAACTGATACAAAACAAATTCTTGGGACTAGAAAAAATATTAATTTGAAATTTATGTGGTCAATAACATAGGGTATTTTCCAATCCATCTTAAATATCAACTTTTAAATATAAACCTATTAGAGGCACCTGGGTGGCTCTGTCAGTTGGTTAAGGGTCTGACTTTTACTCAGGTCATGATCTCACAGTTTGTAAATTTGAGTCCCATGATCAGGCTTCGCGCCGACAACATGGAGCCTGTTTAGGATTCTCTCTCTCTGGTCCTCCCCGACTCTCTCTCAAAATAAATAAACTTTAAAAAACATATACATATATAACTAGCTCTGTGACCTCAGGAAAATTATAAATGACTTGAGTTTGGTTTTAACACTTTTCAAACAGGAACATTAAAAGACCAAAGTTTCCTGCTGCAAGCTCTAAGAATCCTGTAAACCTCATGAAAATAGTTTTTCATGTCAAATATTATGTGAATATCAATTTGATGAAATAAAATCTGTAATTATATCTCAACCATTATGACTGCTGTACACAAAACAGAAATATACTGTTTGGCTTTGACGGTTTTCTCACACACATACACAAAAATAAAAGCTACTTTCAAATTTAATCCAGAAAGATGGATTGGCAAACAGAAAATGCTCTTATGAGACCATTATCAAACACTAGAAATCTGGGTGAGGAGGGAAGCCTTTCGTTTTTGGTTTGCAAGAGTCAGCAAGAAAAATTAATACTAAAAAAATTAATCACACCAACAAACTCTTTTCTCTTATTTACTACTTAGCAATCTATATGAAAGCTCATCAAGACAACTCCAAGTCATTAAATTCTCATTCCTTACTATCTCTAGCATATTAGCTATATGCAAAATTAAGACAGTATTCCCGTTCAACTTTAAAAAATGCTTTATCATTTAATCACTATATGGGGGAAACATCATGGATAAGTAGTCTAGGCACCCAAAAAGACTTGAGAGATAGAGATGTTGGTTTACACTGGGACAGTAAAATGGGAATTTGATATGGTCCCAAGAACAGAAAAATTAAACACAGGGCTAAAGTGACACACACAGCAACTCTTCAAAAACCATCTGCTACTAAGAGAAGGGATGTAGTGAAAGTCTGCGCAAAGTACATACGAAAACATGACACTGAAAATCTGCCCAGATTACCAGCTAGAAAAAGGGCTGAGGATTAAACCAAAGTAGAGCATAAGACTTATTCATAAAGCCATCTAAAGTGAAAAACAGTTTTCAGGTTCCAAAAAAATATGAAGTTAAGATCTGCTATTCTGCTACTAAGCGCCTGTTTGACAGGTAAGTCATTTCAACTACCTTGAGCCTACCTTTGCTATTTAACAAGAGGGTTAGATTCCAATCACTAAAATTCCATCTAAAGTCAAAATATGTATTCTAAAACACATGACCCATTATCTATACCTATACCTCAAAGGAATATTAAAAAACCATACCAATAACAAGCACCTATATTTGTAATTAGTCTAGAATGCTACAATGAGGAAAAAAAACAGCTACTTACTGCCTAATAATCAGGAATTCAGCAGGAGAAATGCATCTAAATAAGACTGACCCCCAAAGAAAGCAACAACTGTTCAAAGCACCCAGTCCACCCCACCCCCATCCCTCAGATAAGACTGTTAAAAAAAAGCAAAAGAAAATCCCCCACAATTCAGCTGCTACACATATTTTCATGTTACTAAATAAGCTATCTCATTTTAATTTGTATAAAAACAAACCCTCTATTCAAAATCTCTTACCTGATAAAACAAGAGATGTATTTTCTTAACAAGAAGTAGAGGCCAAGTCAATCCTGTGGGCAACCAATTAAAACCAACTTTTAGACTGCAATAGAGAATAAATGGAGGCAAAAATCAATGCAGGAAACACAAAACAACACGCACAGGCCACACTGAACTGTACATTATGAAGGCGAGTCTGAAACCACCAGAGTACTTCATTAGAATGAATATAAAAAAAAAAAAAAAAAGAAGAAAGAAAGAAACACATGTACCAAAATCCCACACATGCTTCTTACTTGGTATTGCTTTCAAATTTGAGTATCTCTCAAAACATAATATATTTACATACATTAAGAATGTGCCATAAATTAGTCCAAGAATGAATCAATTAAAAACGAAAACAATCATAGAGCTCAGCTTCACAGTTGATAATTACTTTTGTTACTTGATGATTAAACCAGTCCAGAAAATTCCATCAACACAAGTCCAACTATGACCTATTCCCTTAGGTCCCACCAAATGTTTGATGAAGAAGCACAAGTTTGCACAATAACAGTTCCAAGACAAATGACAGTCATCAATTCAAGTGTACTTATAGAAATTCTTGGAATTACTTTCAAAATATTTTCCTTTGCACCAAAATAGCATCAAGAACCAAGAAATATAAATGAAGAGAAAGTTCAGGCTCTAAGGACTAATTCCTATTTAAAACCAGTGGGGTTCAAAATCTTAAGGAAAAGTGCTTTTTCCTTCTAACACCAAAACTGTTCCAAGAAACTCATAAAAACAAAAAACAAACAAAAAAACTAAACTAAAAATGTCTGGCATATTAAGAATACCTCCCAAAGTAAAAACGAGTCACTCATGTCTTACTGGAATTTCTCCCAAACCATGAAGTTATAAACAATTCACAAGCAACACAGAAGACCAAATGATCAGACAATTACTTTCAAAAGATCATTTTTTAATTTAGAGAAACAGAGAAAAAAATTGTCACTGTTAAGTATTAAGATTACCAATAGAACACTACTTAGAATGATGCACATTTTTAACTATCTTTCAAGATACCACCAGTGCTTAATATTCATCGCCAAAAAGTAAAACTTTAAAAACTTTTAGTGTTACTCTAAACTTTTTCTAAAGGACGAGCTAAACATCTTGTAAACAATTACTCAAATTACTTAAGAATGAGATTTTTTTTTGCCACAAAAGCTATGCAAATGTCATTAACAATGCTTTCAAAAACCCAGAGCACTGTACCATTCTTTTATATGTTGTACAAATCAGTTCTAATTATGTTTAAAGAGTTTTAAAACTCTTTATTTAAAAGCCACACCTAAAAGTTTATCTAACAGGTCACAAAGGGAAGCATGAAATAGAAAAAAGCCTGCTTTAGGTAAAGGCTGTGCTCAATGAGAAGAGCAAGAATTTCTGCAATATTATTTTCTAAATGTACTAGTTGGACTCTATGACCAACAGAACCAGAGTAATTTTCTAGTTAAGCATTTGTGATTAACAGATGATCTCCTACTGGAGATTCCAATTCAAAATGTCTGGTATGGGGCCAGGACATGTGCCCTGAAGATAATACGGGAAACAGGTTCCCCAGCTTCTTCCCTTCCAGACCCAACAAGGTTCCATATGTCCATCTGGAGAGGAACAAGATCAGAGTCAGCCAGTTAAGCCCAAAGGAACACACCAGGCCTATATTCAAAAAATTTCTAAAGGGTTGCCAGAAATTACTATAACAAGGAAATGTCTCATTCCACAAGAAAAAGTTGAAAGGCCCAGGTGAATTTGGCAGATGCCTCGTTCAAATTTTACATTGTTAAATTTAAATTCCAAAATCAGGGGGCGCCTGGGTGGCTCAGCTGATTAAGCATCCAACTCCAGCTCAGGTCACGATCTCATGGCTTGTGGGTTCAAGGCTTGTGGGTTTGAGCCCCGTTTGGATCCTCTGTACCCCCCTCTCTCTGCCCCTCCCTTGCTTGAGCTCTCTCTCTCAAAATAAATAAACATTTAAAAATAAATAATAAAATAAAATACAAAATCAATCTAGGCATAAATTTGTGAATCTTTTCTATTTAAGCAAAGGGGAAGGCCCATATCCATATCAATCCATACCAAGGAAAAGTATGCAGAAAAGTTCAGGCTAGAAGCTAGAAGCTAGAAGCTCACAACTCTTGGTGTTCCACCTCTTCCTTCAAATGGACAAAGTAAATCAAAACTGAGAACTGAGTGCTTTTGTTTTCAACACCTCACCCTGTAAAGAGCACAACAATTTAAGAGGCACCACTGTTTTCCAAGAACCTACTCATCCCTGGGTTCTAAATTATCAGCTAGCAATGGAATGAAGGATCCCAACATGAAAAATCCACTCCAACCAGCTTAAGCTTTTGTGAATTTTAGAAGGGTAAGACTGAAAACAATTCTATGAAACAAAACATCTAAAGCACATATTTTTTTAACCTATTCATAAAGCATAAAGATAGGAAGGAGAAAATGGGCCCAAAGTGCCATTAAATTCACTTGTATCAGAAGATCTAAAACAAGAAGGTTGCTCTAGTATATTTTTCTGCTTTATGTTAGGAATTAATCCTAACATAGTGGCTTTACTTCAGCTTTACAAATACCAGAAACATGAACAAATTACAAATACTTGCTATGAACATTTAGCATATTATGACACGACATATTTTCGTATTTACTAGCCATTTCAACCATTTGAGATTTCAGAATAAAATGACAACAATCCTCTTTATCAGGAAGTCAAGGTACAAACCAAAACTTAACCATTTCCACTCTTCATCTGGTGATAAACATCAAAAAGTGAATTTTAACTTTGTTCAGTAATCAGATACAGAAGAGCCAAAGTTCTTTAGATTTAAAAATACAAAAAGCAGCACCCCTCAAATGTCACCTCAGACATGAGCAACAGAGAACCAATCATAATGGGTACAATGCCATAAGCCGAATAATCACAGTATGGTAGGCATTACAGAAAAAAAAAAAAAAAAAAAAAAAAACCAACCGCTTCATCCACTTGATTGTGTTCCCAACCCCAAATGGATCACACTTCAGATTCTGGAATCATTCTTAATGAAACAATTCTTCTGACACTGAGGGACATGAATCCTTTAGATAGTTCGTTACTCAACTTTCCCATTAGCCTGCAGTCAGTTATCAAAAGCAGCAAACCAAAAGACATTTCTAAATAAGAGATATATCCCTCCTGCCAAAACGACTATATTATTTTTCAATCCCCCCCCCATGCCAATAAATATGTCCATCATCTTACTTGATTTAAACTTAAAAGCAACAATATTACTTCTAACCTAGCCAACCATGTAAACCCTCCCTATTGGTCTTAAGACTTGAAAGGTGGCTTAAAATTTAATAAAATAAACTCTTTGCAAACCAGAAGGTATATGAGCGGTGGTAGTAAAGTGTGTTAAACTATCAATTAGGTGAAGTTATTTTTCTGTTTAGCTGACCTAAAATATTTAACATTCATTTATATCACGAACATTTATTAAGCACTTGTGGCCGGGGCAGAAGATACAGAAATGGACGACAGTCTCTAGATTTTAGGGATAGATATCTAAAAAGCATCTTTTGTGCAACCATTACTGACTCTTAGAAGTTCTTTCTACAACATCTACGGAGGAAAACATTCATTCAAGCTGAAAGATGAAGTGGCTCTCTACAAAATGGAATGAAAACAGTATGAACATGGTCACTGAATTCCAGGAACACACTGGCTGACAAAATCAAGTTTCACATCTAAAAATTGTACCAATAACCCCCAAACTCTCAATATGCAACCACTGAAACATTTGGCATGTCACAAGAAAGTGAAAGAAGCCAGAAGTATACTGATATTAGCACATAACAATATGTCCCAAGTAATCACCACAATGGTTTCTCAACCTTCACATTTTTCACCTAACAGATATCATAAGAAAAATACAAATGATGCATTACAATCCATAAAATACTTAATTGAGCATATAAAGATAATATAAATGCATTCCCTGTTACGTTAAAAAAAAATTTCCAGTAATAATACTGAGCACATCCCTCAACCTTTATACAAACAGGGCAAACATTTCATTTTCTTAAAAAATTACCATAAAATTATTATAACCACCTGTAACAGTTCTTTCAACTTTTTATAATCTTGGAAAATGCCTGAACACAATTACTTCCCACAAAGTCCAGAAATCCTCCTTTCGTTCAAAACCACCAAATTTCAAAAACAAGTACAACCCAGTCTTGTATATTTCTGTAATTAAACAAACAAACACGAAACAAGCCTGTATGTGCAGATTTGTAGGACACTTTTCAACTGCAAACGCTCTGAAATACATAACAATACAAACTAGATTACAAAGTCCAAGGCAATACATGTTACTAACACTGCATTTTACAAAAATCACACCATTTTAAACCATTCAATCAAGAAGCTGTAAGAGAAATACTCCAGTCATAAGTCTCTCCTTCAACAGTCCTTCAGTTGCAATTACTTTTTCTCTCGGGTTATATTGAGCGGAATTACACTATTCTTGAATAATACAGAATGGTTCCGAACAACTACCACAATTTACATTAGGTCACCTCTGGAAATCCAGGGTTTTAGGATGGTTCTAGGGTCCAGAAACCTCTCCTACGGAGCCTGCAACACAGTATACAAAACTCCCAGCATGTTTTGTGCTGAATAACCCAAAGTAACCTTCACCGTAGCCGCTTAGATTTTTCACTATAAAGCACACATTACAGGCACACATAAAGTCCATGCATTTGCAATCTGGCAGCTAAGCCTCCTGCACTGGTATCCAACCCCAACACTAACCTGTAGATCCTCAAAGCCCCTCCCACCTATTTCACGTGGCTGCCAACTAGCACCTCCAGCTTCCGCTAGACAAACTCAACTCACTCATCAAAAGCACCCAACCTCCACATTCTATTGCACCTCCTCCTCTTTCAGAGCGGGAGGCTCTCTTCCAAGGGATATGTAAAGGTGGTCCTCACTGCAGCCCCTTCCCTACTTGGGGACCAAAGATCTGGTACCTCACTACAATTCTCAGAGGCCTGGGAGGCGTACTCACCCCCACTTTTCTCGCTACAGAGGCCGGCTTCTCAAATCGCCGACACCCTCAAGGGTAAGCCCCGCCCAGCGCTGAGCCTGGGAAGCATTTCCCTGCAACCCCCTCCACCTTCAGGCCACGAAGGCGACCAGTTTTGACTTCCTTCCTAGACTCAGAGGAGTGTAACGACTACAGCTTCCTCCCCATATATGTGTCCTGACTGTAGTCCCCTTTTCCTGTTAGGCCACCGGGGCCTCCTTTCCACTTCGGAAGAAGGGAGTGTCCTCACTACGTTTATCTCCTCAGTTCGGGACACAGAGATGGAGTTACAATCTCTGTCTCTTTTGGGAGGCGCAGAAAATCTGGCTCATTCGGGATGTAGGTGTGTTTTCACTGCAATCCCCGTTAGTTCTCAGGCCGCTGGGCCACCCAGCTGTGGCCTCCTCCCTCAGACCACGGGGGCGTCCTCACTATGGCCTCGTCCCCACTTCGGTATGCAGGCTTATCCTCTCTTGCCTCCTTCCTGCATCCTCTCAGGCTTCAAAGGCGCACACGGCGCCCCAAGCCCCCGCAGCCATGCCGCGACCCTTTTGTGTGGGGCGCTCGCTGCGGCGGGCTCGGAGGCCTCCGAAGGCCCCGCCCCGGGCCACCAAGGGGCGGCTCGAGCCCCGCACAGCCCCGCCCGTTCCGGGCTGCGGGAGTCTTACCGGGGAGAGCTGCGCGGCACCCGAACCCAGACCCGAGTTACCCCCCGCGCGAGTGCCTCCGCCCCGCGGCCGACAGCCCCAGCCCGAACGGCTTCCCGGAGCCCACAGCAGCCACCACCTCTTTCGCCGCTTCACAAAATGGCCGACAGCCCGCTCGGCAGCTCCGCGTTCCAGCAGGGGCGGGACGGAGTGGTGACATCACGGGGCGGCGCGGCGCAAGCGCCGGGAGGTTCTTGAGCAATCTCCCGGAAGTTGCGGGTATTTGTGGCGAGAGGAGCTTTGAGTCCGTACGTACGACGTTTGCGCACTAGCCCCGCCTTAGGAGAAAGGCGCTGCTCGGTGAGATGGGAAAGAGTACCTGGGTGGCCCGTTCACTGCGGAACGTTGTGCAAATTGCTTCACTTCTTCGAGCTCTACGAAAGGGAAGAAATAATGCCTTCTTCGCGCAGTGTGTCAAGGATGAAATGGACCACAAAGTAGTGCCCGGTTCTGTTGGCAATGCCCTAACACAAGAACCAAAACCTATTTTTTTTTTCCCAGTTAAAAATGTAAATCCAGGGAGCCTTACCCACTAGTGTTCATTAACGGGCTGCATCTTAGTATTAAGTATTGTATTTAGTATTCAGTATTACTATATTATAGAAAAAATTATTCTCATGCTGTGCACTCTCCCTGCCTATACTCAATTATCGTGATTGAAACCATCATAGAAATGTAAAGATGGATAGAAATTAAGATGGATACATTCCAGCTTCAGCTTCAGCAAATATTTGAACAATATTTTCCCTCTCTTCCTCATTCTTAAAGCTTCTGCCTACCCTCTTTTTGTTTTGTTTTGGGTTTTTTTGTTTGTTTTTTGTTTGTTTTTTGTTTTGGTAGAATCATTTGTTCCAGGAACTCCGCATCAATGTTGACCTCTCGCTTACCTCAACGTATGTCTAGTAATGAGACTCAGATGGCCATTGCCAGCGCTAGTCATGAGACCACGATGAAGACCTAACCAATACGGCTCAAATGCTACCAGGTTCCTATCCAAACCACCCAGATCCTGTATTTTCCTATAAAACTCCTTAGCCTTTTATCCAGAGCGGGTCTCCAGTTTTGAAGGCATTAAGTCTGCTGCAGCCTCCTTTGCCTGGAAGTAATAAAACTACCTTTCCTCTTTATCCCCAAACTCTGTCTTCCTGTTATATTACAACTCGGGAGTACAGAGGCTAGTTTTCAACATGATGACTATTACCAAAATTGAACTCATCTTCCAAATCAGCAAGTGAGAAGTCAACTGAGTAAAAAAATCAGGGACTATATTTCCACAGCTCCAACAAGCTTTTGGGAAGATTTGCGTGGCAAACTTGCCTGGTGCTAGCTCAGTATGCCAAAAACACAAATTAGAAAACCCTGTCTCACTTTTAAACCAAACCTATTCTTCATTATATATCCTCTTTGTAGCTATAATATAGTGCATTAAAAATGAAACCTAAATGCAATTTGGTATCCAGGTTTGGTTTCTGGAATAGAAATAGGGCATTAGTGGGAAAGTTGGTGAAATCTGAATAAAATCTGAAGTTTAGTTTAATACTAATGTACAGATGTTAATAATCCCTTAGTTTTGACAAATATGCCAAGTTTTATACTAGATGTTAAAATTAGAGGATATTGGGTAATGGACATCTAACTGTACTATCTTTGCAAACTTTCTCTAAATCTAAAACTATTCAAAATAGTGTCTCCTGGGTAGCTCAATCACGTAAGCACCAGACTCTTCATTTTGGCCTGGGTCAAGATCTCACAGTTTGTGAGATTGAGCCATGTGTCAGGCTTTGTGCTGACAGTGTGAAGCCTGCTTGGGATTCTCTCTCTCTCTGCCTCTCCTTCGTTTGAGTGCTCTCTCTCAAAATAAATAAACTTTAAAGAAATTATTCATGGTGAAAAATTTATTTAAAATTTTCCTCCTCCTGTCTACCTGTATTTACCATACTTCTAGCTAGTAGCTTTCAAACTTTTTTGACCATCACTCACATAATACATTTGCAACCAGGTATACACATTCAAATATATAATATAAATAAAATACTTAAGGGTTACCAGGCTGGCTCAGTCATGAGCATGAGACTATTGATCTCCGGGTTGTATTTCTAGCCCCACATGGGTGTAGAGATTACTTAAAAATAAATAAACTTTTTTTTAAAAAGTAAAAAACAAAAAAATACTTAAAATATGCCAATGTAATCTATTTTTTCTCTTGATTTTTTAGTGCTGGTAACTATCCACCTACAGTGTCAGATCCACAGATGGAAACTGCATTTGCCCTCTACAGGTTTCTCAAACACATCATGCTTTTTCATACCTCAGGCCCTTTGCTCTTCCAGTTGCTTCTAATTTCTCATTCATCTCTAGTTCTTTCATGGCTGGAAATCAGGTTTTTGCTTAAGTAACACTCCTTAAAAAAGGTTTCCTAGCATACCTAGCATAGTAGTTTCTCCCTGTTATTTCCTCTTACCATTATATTTCTTCTATAGCACCCATCACAATCAATAATAGCTTTATTTGTTTATTTATTTTTTGTTTCTCTACTAGAATGAAAGCTCAATGAGGGCAGAGTCTTTTGGTCCAATACTCAGAAGAATGTTAGGCTCCTGACAGCCACTCAAATAACTGATGAATGCAGAGCTATACAAGCAGACAGTCATCTATGGAAATCAAGTGGAGTGGTAGTCTGCTCCATGATTCCCAAGCACAGCATGGAATTTTCCCTGAGACTTTCATAAAGTCACAAATTAAATAGAGGAAGGTTATTTTATTTCTCTAATCTGTAAATTAACAATTTTTAAAAAAGAAACATAAATTATCAGAAGAGTAGATGGAGGCATATAGATATTTTTAGCTTCATTAGGTCAAAAGAAATGAAGGACAAGAACAGGAGACAAGCCTTCTAAGAAACTTGCTGTTCAGTCTACAACATGAAGAGGTGGCCTTTGGGACCAAAAAAGATATTAAATAGTTGATTATGCTTGCTCCTGAAGGAGTCAGTCTTGCTGAGCAGTAGTAAGCAACATTCAAAAGTCCACATAGATCACTGAGGCCCCTGAACAAAGAAACTTCTTCCAGTTCCTCTGGCTCTCCCCACCAAGAATATCCATTCACTGTAAGACCAGAGAAGGACTCCCGAAGAGAAATGTTGAGTGTTCTCCAACAAAGGAGCTGAGGCTCAGGAAAGATAGTTTTCTTGTTGCTTCTATCTTGGAGGTGGACAAATGCTGAAGTCAACTGGGCTACACCAATTGTGGTTTGAACATGAAGTGCCCACTGGGTGTAACAAGATACCCAGGTGAGCATGGGTTGGTGAGGCAGAAGCCAGGTCAGCACAAAGTTAGAGGCCTACTCTTCTAGTGTTGTGTCCACTTGATGCTCTTGAGGTCAATGCCATCCTGTACCATCTCCCAGAGAGGGCTGCCAAAGAAAAGAGAAACTGAGTGAGTTAGGGCTTAGATAGGAAATAGCCAACATTGGTCTCTGACCCCTGAGCCCTGACTTGTCTCCATCTCTTCTTGTCTCTCCACTTCCTTGCCCTGACAGACCCAACATAGTGGTTAGCAAGTCTTTCCCAACTCTCTCTAAATCCTTATCAGCTCTAACATCTCCACAGCTGCCAGCAAACAATAACTGGGTACCCTAGGCCCAGCTCCAGTGGGGCCAAGCCAATGGCATCAGGTTGTGGCCACATTCAAGAAGCTCTCATCCCATTCATGAGAGACTATGGACACAGTCTCCCTGGTGGAACCAAGACCCTTAGGACCTGTGTAAGCAAGTTTCAGCCTCTCTATTCATTCACACCACACATGGACCACTTTTCAATACTTCTTTCTGGGTTTTACTCTATTTCTCAGGTGGGGCTAGAGCTTAGCCTTAATTTATCTGGGTATATAGCACTCTTATCCAATTCCTACCAGCCTCATCTTCCCAGAGTTTGACTGTGATTCCAATTCAAAAGTAACTCTTGGATCTTAGACCTGAGCATTCCATCTCATACAAGAACTACTGCTGAGAAATAACTACTAAGCTCTGATTCCTTTCAGCTTGAATGCCTTAGACAATATTCCCAGACCAGATATTACTTCAATGTATTTTGACCGTGCAATGTGTGGTTTGTATTTCCCCAGTTACTTTTTTTCTATGCAATTTCATTCTGTTCTTGACTTATACCTCTCCTTTACACCATGCATTCCCAGCATACCTTTCTATGTATGACATTTTTCATGGCTCCTTAAAGTTAGTCACCTCCTTCTTTTTTTTTAATGTTTATTTATTTTTGAGAGAGAGAGAGAGAGCACAAGTGGGGGAAGGGCAGAGAGAGAAGGAGACACAGAATCTGAAGCAGGCTCCAGGCTCTGAGCTGTCAGCACAGAGTCCGACGCGGGGCTTGAACTCATGAACCATGAGATCATGACCTGAGCCAAAGTCCGACACTTAACCGACTGAGCCACCCAAATGCCCCTGTCTTTTCTTTTTAGAGGTCTCTTATTGTCATAGACTCACAAAATAAAGCTTTAGGGGTGCTTGGGTGTCTCAGCTGGTTAAGTGTCCGACTTGATTTTGGTTCAGGTCATGATCTCACAGTTGTGAGACTGAGCCCTACATAGGCTCCGCACTGAGCACGGAGCTGCTTGAGATTCTCTCCCTCTCTCCCTTTGCCCCTCTCCCCTCCTCGTGCTATCTCTAAAATAAAATAAATTAAAACAAAATAAAGCTTTAGCTGAGGGCTAATGAAACTAGGTTCAATTCAGTTTGTAAAGGTCACAAGGAATAGGGGGAAGATGCTGAAGCCACACAGATAAGAAGAATAAGGCTTTGCAGCATGGTCTAGTAGAAATGCCCTTTGAGTGTGCCAGAGTACCAAAAAATCAAGCCAAGGAGGAATCTTGAGCCTAAGAAAATTAAGGAAGCAGTAGATATTTAAGCAATACAACTAGACCCTGGGAAGGAAAATCGAGAGCCCAGAAAGGCGTCAGAAAGTTTGTCAAAGGAAGAAGAGTATATATCTGAACTTTCTCACTCTCAATAACTAGACCAAGAGAATCTTGAAAGTTGAATTTAACCAGGACAGAGCTCTGAAAAAATCCAGAGGCCTCAATGTCTCCAGGAAGAAGTGAAGCTCTATGGCTACTAAGGGAAGCCCTAGTGGCAGCTGGCTGAAAAAGCATCTCTTGACCTTACTTATAAAGACTTCTACAAAGAACACTCTGAGTAGTAGTTCTTAATCTTTGAGAATTTGATGAAAACTATGGACTTTCTTTCAAAGAAAATGCACAACAAAACAACACTTAGCATACAATTTCAGGGCTATCATATACCTCCTGAAGTCTAGTCGCAGAACCCAAAGTAAGAATCTCTATCTTAAAGGGAGATTTTTTTCTAGTTAGTCTACAAATCCCTAATTTTGTATTGATATTGCTGCAATGACAACTATTAATACTATAATAATGAAAAACATCTGAATTTATGTAGTTGTTTAGTTTTTTTTTAAATGTTTATTTATTTTGATAGAGAAAGGCACACACAGGAGTAGGGGCAGAAAGAGAGGGAGAGAGAGAATCCCAAGGAGGCTTCACACTAATAGTGCAAAGCCTGATGCAGGGCTCGATTCTCATGAACCACAAGATCATGACCTGAGCCTCAATCAAGATTCGGATGCTTAACCAACTGAGCCATGCAGGCACCCCAGTTCTTTAGTTTTTAAAAGTACTTTGTCATATTCTGAAAACAAGGAGCCAAGGAGATTCGCCTTCTTGCTTTGTGGAACTTTTTTTTTTTTTTTTTTAAGTAAGCTCTACACCCAACGTGGGGCTTGAACTCACAACCCCAAGATCAAGAGTCACATGTTCTACCAACTGAGCCAGCCAGCAGCCCCAATTTTGTGTAACTTCTAAATCCTAAGATCCATGTGTTCTCAAAGGCTGGTTTCTGTCAGTGTGAACACATAGCCTGAGAGCAAGAGAAGGGTCAGCACTTCAATTTCTTCCACAGGGTCTCTGGGGCATAGTGCATACCTCATTTCTCTAAGACGCTTCACATGGTGAATGCACTTTTCCACTGTATAGTCTACTTCCTCCTCTGTAGTGAAACGGCCAATGCCAAACCTGAAAAAAGGCATAAGAGAAGAGCTCCACATCTGAACTCTGGCACCAGGGTAAATTCATTCAGCAAATACTCCATGAAAATCTATTCCACAAAAAACATGGGAAAAGAACATGGTCAGAGTTTCTCAGAACAGGGTTTGTGGATCACCCATATTAGAGTCACCAAGAGGTTTCCTATTTCTCTTCCAGTCCTAGTGAGTCAGAATCTCTGAGTGTGAGACTCAGAAATCTTCAACTTTCCTATATGCTAACTAACTTGGATGTAAATTAAAAAAATAAATAAAAGTCAAAAAATAAATAAAAATAAATTATTACAAACTGAAAAAATAAATAAATAAATAAAAGAAATCTTCAACTTTCACAAACTTCCAGAGGATACTCAATGAGGTCTGAGAATTGCTGCTCTAGGAACTTTCAAGAAGAATCAAGAAGGGATAAGAAAAACAAGTATGAGGAGACTATAACAGGATGTGAAGAATACAAAAGAGGATGGTTTCATAAATGTTGCAGCTCAACCAACTGACCTGATAGAAGAGTGAGCTAAATCCTCATCAGTGCCAATTGCTCGAAGGACATAAGAGGGCTCCAGGGATGCAGACGTGCAGGCACTGAGAAGAAAGACAAGGAGTCTTGCTCAATTCATCATCAGCATCTGCTTTTAGCCACAAATCTCTCATCTTGCTCCCACCCCAGGTCCCTGAAGTCATTATATGGAGATACAAGAGACATTCTAATCTGGTAGAGCTAAAGGGCCCAATGCTGCCTGCATTTTCTGGGATGTGACCCTGGCTCCTCTGACCCTTCAGCATGGACACTCCCAAAGCATGACAGAGCATGATACCACATAAACTGGGACTGACAACCACAGGCAGCAGAGAACCAAGTGCTCACTCTCCTATGGTTGAACACACCATCAGTACCAGCCTAGCTGGCAGCTAAACCCTTGGTGGCCTTTGGAGCATCCTTCAATTCTGGGGTTC
The DNA here is from genome assembly GCF_018350155.1 of Leopardus geoffroyi. NCBI lineage: Eukaryota > Metazoa > Chordata > Mammalia > Carnivora > Felidae > Leopardus > Leopardus geoffroyi. The sequence goes on along the minus strand of NC_059336.1, from coordinate 23,591,511 downwards.
TGCAACAGAACTGCTAGTATAACATTAGATCAGATGCATGCATCTCTTGGGACCACAAAAGGCACAAAGTCCTACCCCAGGAAGCCCTCCTAAGATCACAAACTTCAGCGAGTGCCAAGTCAGCTAAAAAACAGGCACTTACAAGATGACCAGGAGCTCTTGTGCCTGAGATCTCCACACTAGGAAGCCTAATAATATCTTACACCACTTAGAGGCCAGGCTGATGAGCCCTTCCTGTCTATCCAGTCCAACTCACCTCCCTGAGGATAAGGCAACATCCTTGAGTGCCATCAGCAGACTCTCCCCTTCCACGTATGCAAAGGAGAGGTTGATACAGCCTGGAGAGAGAATCACTGTGAGAGGAGTTGCAAAGTCTCAGGCTCTTCCAGAATGGAGATAGAAAGGGCATGTCCATACCTGGGTAATGGTGCTCAGGGTCCCCATTCATCACCACATCGGGAAGGCTATTCATTATTTTCTTTGTCAGTCGCTCTGATAACTTTGAGATCCACTTATGGTCATACTGAGGAGCAGGCAAGGGAGGACTAAGCATAGTGACCATTAGCAGCTCAGAAATACACAAGACAAGGAGTCCTATTCCAGTGCCCAGAAGTGACTATGCATCAGACCCACCTATCATCCTGTGTTACTCATGGAGACCACTGTATCCCCAGCACTGAGCACAGCACCTGGCATGCAAAGGTGCTCAATAACTGGACACATGGTTCCAATAAGCTACCAATAAGTGAGCCAATAATTTCTGAAAAGGCCTGGATTTTGGAGCCCATAACACCTCCCTCCGAACAAGATGTCAGCAGCACTGGGACAAGGATGGATTTCTTAAACCTCCTCTTCCGGCAGAAGTCTGACTCAGTTGTGCTGAGAACCCTCTAAGTGGAGACCCAGCACAGGGGAAGAAGTTGAGGAAGGGAACTGCTCTCCCCATACCTCCATCTCTTGCTGTGCCACCTCACACGCGGCCCCCAGCCCCACCACCAAGGGTGTGGGCACTGTCCCAGACCGCATACCCCGCTCCTGCCCCCCTCCACTCTGCAGGGCCTCCACACGTACACGGGGTCTGCGGCGAATGTAGATGGCACCAACCCCTGGGAAACAAAGTTTGTTACAAAAGAGAAAAAAAGAAAAAGGCAGATGAAACAAAATCTCACTTTCAAAAGCGGTCAAAATATTCTTTCAACTTTTCCGTAAGCTTGAAAATTTTCAAAATAAAAAAAGTTGGAGGAAAAGGAGAAATAGAAGTAAAAGCATGATATTTATCAAAATTATTTAACATCATGAGGTAACTACCAGGAGTCATGACCAAATGGTTTAAAGTGGCTCCCTATGCATGTCTGAAATAACATCATGAAATACAGCATTAGTCATAATAGCAAAATACCAGAAACAACTCACATATTCATCATCAAGGCAATGGGCAAATAAATTATGATACTGTCAACACAATGGATTACAAAGTTGGTATATAAAACAAAAAGGAAGCTCCTTTTGTATTGCCATTTTAAAATCTCCAAGATACACTGTTGGAAAACTGGTGAAATCTGAATAAAATTTGTACTTTACTTAAAAAAAAGGGGGGGGGGTTGGTGCCTGGGTGGCTCAGTTGGTTAAGCATCTGACTCATGATTTTGGCTCAGGTCATGATCTCAGGGTTCATGAGTTCGAGCCCCATGTTGGGCTCCACACTGACAGCACAGAGCCTGCTTGGAATTCTCTCTCTCCCTCTCTCTGCCCCTCCCTAGCATGCTTGCTCGTTCGCTCTCTCACTCTCTTTCAAAACAAATAAGTAAATAAACATTTAAAAAATAATTAGGTGGAAAAAAAGGAAGAAATAGAACAATGAGTATAATAAGCTATTTTCTGAGTAAAAACAGAGGAGGAGGAGGGGGAAAATACATATATATATATATATATATATATATATATATATATATATATATATATATATATATATATATATATATCTCCTTGTAAATGCATAGAATAATCCTAGAAAAATATTCAAAAAATAGCTTCCCCAGAGGAGAACTACATGAGTGGTAGACAGAAGTGAGAGACTTTCTGGCTTTGTACTTTTTTGTAGCTTTTGAATTTAGAACTTTGTAAATATACTACCTTGTCTAAATAGAATAAAATTGTTAAAAAGCGGGTGGGGGCATGGCTGGCTCAGTCAGTGGAGCATGCGAGTCTCGATCTAGGGGATGTTCAAATTTGAGCCCAGCTGGGTATACAGAGTACTTAAAAATAAAATCTTAAAAAAAAGAAAAAAACTTTGAGGAAAATACAGGGATAGATCAGAATAGAATTAAAAATTAGTACAATCTCCCAGTGTATCAAAGCTTAAAAATTTATGTAACTTAAGGGGCACCTGGGTAGCTCAGTTGGTTAAACATCCAACTTCGGCTCAAGTCATGATCTCCTGGTTCGTGGGTTTGAGCCCTGCATCAGGCTCTCTGCTGTCAGCATAGAGCCCACTTTGGATCTCCTGTTCCCCTCTCTCTCTGCCCCTCCCCTGCGCGTGCATGCTCTCTATCTCAAAAATAAATAGACATTAAAAAAATGTATATAACTTAATAGCCATCAAACCCACTTACAGGAATTTCATGCCAAATATGAGCATGAATGTGCAAAGATACTCACAAAGTAGTCAAAGGTTTTAAACAGAGTGGCCACTCGGTAAAGTTCATCTTCTTCCACAAAGAACAATTCCTTAGGCAGAGATTGTAGGTACTATCAAAACTAAGGCAGTACCTCCCAAATTTATTACCAAGGACCCCAGTTTTGAAATAATTTATGTAACAAATGATACTTAATCAAGAAATATTTCATTTCCTCATCAAATTCAAATATCCTTACTATGTGAATCTCTGTGGTTCCCAAGTTCAGAGAGCATATGCACAGACCCCTGTCTGCATAGTGAAGGACATAATGTTATCTAAATCAACTAAGTCCCCTTCTTTCTGAAAGCATAAGTTTGGGTAGTGAGAGACCTCTACACATTTAATTGCTGATCAGAGCTTCTGCTCAATTGGTTTTGTCAAAATAGATACATCTACAATAAAAGCCAATAAAGGCAACATTTTAATAAAAGATAGAATGCCTGTTATACTTTTTATTACTTTTTATAATGTTTATTTCTTTTTGAGAGAGAGAGAGTGAGTGTGCACATATGCACAAGCAGGGGAGGGGGAGAGAAAGGGGAAGTGGACACAGGGTCTGAAGCAGGCTCTGCGCTGACAGCAGTGAGCCCCATGCAGGGCTAGAACTCACGAACCGTGAAATCACGGCCTGAGCCAAAGCTGGACGCTCAACGTGCCCCAACCTGTTGTGCTTTTAAAACAATAGCTCATAAGGCGACTGGGTGGCTCAGTCGGTTGAGCGCCCAACTCTTGATTTCCTCACAAGTCATGACCTCATGAGGTCATGATCTCAGGAGCCCACTAAGGCTGGGTGCTGACAGAAGGGAGCCTGCTTGGGATTCTCTATCTGCCCCTCTCCCACTCCTGTGCAAGCTCATTCACAAGCTCTCTCTCTCTCTCTCTCTCTCAAAATAAATAAACTTAAAAAATAAATAAATAATAGCTCACAAGGGACGCCCGGGTGGCTCAGCTGGTTAAGTGTCCGACTTTGGCTTAGGTCACGATCTCAGTTTGTGAGTTTGAGCCCCACGTCGGGCTCTGTGCTGACAACTCAGAGCCTGGAGCCTGCTTCGGATTCTGTGTCTCCCTCTCGCTCTGCCCCTTCCCCGCTCATGCTCTCTCTCAAAAAATAAATAAACGTTAAAAAAAAAGTTTTTTTTCAATAATAGCTCACAAAAACACTCTTTATAACCTCTGGGAACCTTGAAAAGAAGGTATCTTACATATTTCCAGGAGCTATCACAGCTTTTTCCTCAGAGTGTGCAGCTCAGGGTGTACACAGAATGTGTACCAGCATTATCAACCCCCATAGGCCCTCACCCCAGAGACAGAGGAGTTGTTGTTTGTTTTTATGGCTACCTCCATAAAATAGAAAACAAAAGTCTCTTCCCAAAGATTGGAGTGACAAGACAGAATTCTAGCTAGGAAACATTCCTAGGCCAATAGGACCAAAGGAAACACACTCTTGAGAGGCTAACAGGAATACAGACTATTAAATCTAGGAATAAACACCAAGAGGGGCACCTGGGTGGCTCAGTCAGCTGAGTGTCCGACTTTGGCTCAGGTCATGATCTTGTGGTTTGTGAGTTTGAGCCCAGCGTCAGGCTCTGTGCTGACAGCTCAGAGCCTGGAGCCTACTTCAGATTTTGTGTCTCCCTCTCTCTCTGCCCCTCCCCGGCTCTCTCTCTCCCTCTCTCTCTTAAAAATAAACAAACATTAAAAAAAAATAAAAAATAAAAAAAGTAATAAATACCAAGAGATATAAAAGTGCAATCTTCCTCAGGCTACAGAAACACATAGGGAATAAAGGACTCAAAGAACATTGCTATCACAGTGGGGAAGACAAGACAGCTGGACTTATTTAGCTTAATTTGATATGACAAAACCCTTTGTTCCTCAACCAAATTAAACTACTTGCCTTCTAAGGATTTTCTAAAGAGACCATGCAACAATAGACTGCTATACACAGTTAGCTGCAAGAGTCTACAAATAGGCAAGCATTCTTGGTTATTGTTAAAGGACACTTGCATTAGCAATTCTGCATTCTGCATTCTGCAAAGCACTATGAATATACAACTTCCTCTGACAGCAATGGTAATTCCAAATGAGTTCAAGGAACATCTATCTAGGGTTTTAATAGGAGGTCTGAGAAAAGGAACTCAAGGAGGGGCTGGTACCTTTGGGACCATAGATTTTATGACCACTGATGCTCATGAGATCAATTTTCATGTCATTGACGTCAAGTGGGATTTTTCCAACAGCCTGGGCTGCATCGGTATGGAAATATACCCTTCTGGAACTGCAAATCTGTCCTGAGGAAACAACAAAGGGGGAAATCATAGCACAATGCTGTGAAGTCACCTGGCAGTGATCCAACAATGTACCATGAGTTCTAAAGCAAAACTCCATCTGGCATTAGCCTCTAGCCATATAGTAAATAACTTCTCTCTTTCTCTTCCTCTCTCTTTCCCTCTCTCCCTCTCACTCTGTCATTCTCAGCTAGCTTCCTTGATTAAATAAGGGCAAGTACAAATCACCAAATCAAAACATGCCTGATATCCTGATGCATAAAACTCTTCCTACCTTGTTAACACTGGTCTTTCAATACATCAAATTGACTTTTACATCCTTTTTAATTTCCAGGAAGCAAAGATTAGCAGATCTTTTCCTAATGTGTCCTAGGAGTTACAGTGAGTCTCTGACTCTTAAGTGAGCACAATAACAAGATGTTCTAAAGTAACAAAGGTGAAAGAGGAAGAGAAAAAAACGGTAGTGTTTTGTTTCAGCACCAACTGCAGTTAAATGAAAAGAACATAAAGGATACTAGACCTGGATTCAAATACTGGCTATGCCATATACAATAGGTCTTTAAACAAGGAACTGAAACTCCCTTTCCCTTGATCTCCCTCCCACTCCCAAGAGACCACTCCTGCTCCTCAGATGGATCCCAGTGGTGGGCAAGCATCAAGGTCCACCCAAGATACTCACCTATTTCTGCAATGGGCTGCTTCACTCCAATCTCATTGTTCACAGTCATGACTGAGACCAGGCTGGTATCTGGCTGGATGGCAGCCTCTAGTTCCTAAGAGTATCAGGAGCAAGAAGACTATATAGTACCAACAAAATCCTCCCTAACTCAGAACACGGGCAAGCTCAGTCTTAAAACGGGGCCTTTTACTAAACACCTATCAGAGTGGTTAAAAAAAAAATAGTGACAACACAATGCTGGCAAGGATTCAAAGAAACTACATCATTGAAACACTTGGTTATTACTACTAATACAAACGTAAAATGATACAGCCATACCGGAAAACAGTCTGGCAGTTTTTGCCTCTTGTAAAACTAAACATGAGATTACCTATGATGTAGTAATTGCACTGTTGCGCATTTATCTCAGGGAAATGAAAACAGATTCACACGAAAAACCTATACATAAATGTTCATACCAGCTTTCGGCATAATAGCCAAAACCCAGAAACAACCCAGATGTCCTTCAATGGGTGACTGGCTAAACAAACTGGTGCCTCCATACCATGGAATACGACTAACTGATAGAAAGGAACAAACTACTGAGACACGTAACAAACTAAATGGTTTGCCAGACTTACCCTAAGTGAAAAAAGCCAGTCCCAAAAGGTTACATACTTTATGATTCCATTTATGTAACATTATTGAAATGAAAAATTAAAGAAATGGAGATCAAATTAGTGGTTTTAACAGAACATGAAGCATCACTGCAGTGAGGAAACTATAATTTGACAGTGATGGTAGTTACACAAACCTACACATGACGAATAAGCACAAGTGAAACTGGGGAAATAAGAACAAGATTGGCAGACTCTATCCAATCATTACCCTGTGTGAGAAATAAGGGAGATGATTCATTTTCAGAAATACCAAATAAAAGTTCTGCTATCTAATTAACAATAGGATTACAACACACTGGAAACATACGAACCCCACCCCTCCACAATGGAGTCCCAAACCTTTAGACACTTCATTTTCTGGTTCTTCTTCCCCTCTCTGTTTCGTGGGCTTATTTTTGCGGGCTTTGCAATGAGTATGCACCAAAGAACAAAGGGAGGAGGGACTGAAAGTCTCTGCGTCACCTCAGGGAATGTACATTTGTTGCAACCAGACTACTTTTTGCCTTACGTGTGCATAGGCAATGTCCAGATAAGGCAGTAACCTCTGTAGTATTCAGCCAATGAGGAACCAGGGGAGGGACTTGCATGCTAGGAGATAAACTGTCTGCTGTAACTGCCCTAAGTATGACTGTCCATCAGATACCTGCTCTTGGAAGAACACTGATAAAAGCCTCACATCACTGTGCTCTGAGTCTCTGCATCCCTCCTTTGATAGAGTCGATGGGCTTATTTTTAACACCTGGTTGGATACTGGATTATACTTTTGCAAGATATTATCATGGGGGAAACTGGGTAAAGGGTACATGAGATCTCACTGTATTATTTCTTAAAACCACATGTGAATCTACAATTATTTCAAAAGTTTAGGGGCAAGACCCGTGTCCTCCTCTACCCCAGGAGTGGAGCCTGCTTAAGATTCTCTCTCTCCCTTTCCTTCTGTCATTACCTTCCACCCCTCTCTCTCTCAAAAAAAATAAAATAAAATAGCCTAGGTGGCTCAGCCAGCTGAGCATCTGGCTCTGTATTTCAGCTGAGGTCATGATCCCAGAATTGTGGGATCGAGCCCCACATCAGACTCTGTGCTGAGGGTGGAACCTACCTGAGATTCTCTCTCTCCCTTTGCCCCTCTCCCCCATTTGTGCTCTCTCTCTCTAAAATAAAAAAAAATAATAATAAAAACTATCTTTATTAAAAATTACAAGTTTAATTAAAAAAGGGACAGCCTTTCCTATGTAAGGTGGTCAGAGTAAGCTGCAAACAACAAAGTAAGTAGCAAAAAACAAGGTTACTGGTAACAGCACTGAGGCAGGGACCTCATCTGACTAAAATGTCATCTTAAAGGAATTATTAATCAGCCTACCAACATCCTGCTTTCCCTGACACTGGTCTAATAGAAGTTCTCAATGTCATGTTTCTCTCAGTTTCTTGTTTGCTTCCTTCATAGCAGTTATCCCAATTTGTAATTATTTCATTTGTTTCTATGTTAACTGTCCTCTTCACTAGAATGTAAGCTCCCTGAAGGCAGGGACTGAGCTTGTCTTGTTAATCCTTGTGTCCCTAGTGCCAGACGCTAAGGCGTAATAAATACTATGAGGTGGAAAAAGACACGCGTGCAGTATTATGAGAAATAAAAAGGCAGAAAAAAAGTGCTCCTAGCATTCAAGAGACTTAATCTAGTGGAGAGATAGGCATAAACATACAACAGACCACAGAAGTAAAAAACCATTAAGGAATTTAAGGAATTTGGAAAAAAAACAAACAAACATATTTAAAGGGGTTGGAGCATCCAAAAAGACTTCAGCAAAGAAGTGAACTTGAGCTAACTTTTTTAAAAGAGGGAGAAAATTAAGGTATGTGCAAAGAAAAGGACAACAGATCAAAGGTGAGGGGATATGTGAGAACAGGCCCACAGCAGGACTGACCAGGGCATATCAGGGAGCTGTGCAGGCTGAAATGGAGGGTTGTATGAAGGGTGCAGTGGTCATCAATACTGAAACAGTAGGTTAGAACCAACATGTCTATTCTGAGACCAGTATTACCCTGATATCAAAACCAGACAAAGATATCACACAACTACAGATCAACATCCCTAATGAATATAGATATACAAAAATCTTTAACAAAATACTAGGAAACCAAATCCAGCAACCTATCAATGTATATACCATATTAATAGAGAAAAAAAAACATATGACTACCTCAATAAGCACCAAAAAAAATTCATAAAACCAAAATGCTTTCATGATAACAACACCAACAATAACAAAATCAAAAAACTTGGAAGAGAACTTCTTCAGTCTAACAAAGGACATTTATGCAAGAGCAACTATGAAAAATCCAAAGTTAACATCATATTTATGGGCAAAGCTTTCATCCAAGATCAGGAGCAAAACAGGGTGTCTGTTCTCACCACTTCTATTCAACTTTGTACTAGTAGGTTTTGCCAGGGCAACTGGGCAAGAAGAAAAAAAGGCATCCAGGTTGGCAACAAAGAAATGAAACTATCTCTACTTGCATATGACAGGACTCTGTCCACGAACTGTATCTTAGGATTTGACTAGGGATGCTGGTATCCAAAATCTGGTGGACAAGATGCATGAACTCACTACCCAAAATGTACATATAAGGATATGGGCCACAAAGGGAAATATTCTTCACAAAAACTACAGCTCTTCTTTAGAGGGATGAGAAACTAAGTACAGGGAAGGAGGAGGCCAGAGCTTTGCCATGGTGAGTGTTGAGTCCCTGGCATCCTGCACAGACACCCAGTGGTTCTCATATAAACCAGGAAGCACTGGGGCGCCTGGGTGGCGTAGTTGGTTAAGCGTCCGACTTCAGCCAGGTCATGATCTCGCGGTCCGTGAGTTCAAGCCCCGCATCGGGCTCTGGGCTGATGGCTCAGAGCCTGGAGCCTGTTTCTGATTCTGTGTCTCCCTCTCTCTCTGACCCTCCCCCGTTCATGCTCTGTCTCTCTCTGTCCCAAAAATAAATGAACGTTGAAAAAAATAAATAAATAAATAAAAAATAAACCAGGAAGCACTGACAAAGCTGAGAAACAAATCCTCCAGAGAAAAGGAAGACAATACATACTCAAGGGGAAACATATGCTCAGTTTCTCTCCCAGGTCTATTTCTCTAAGTTCCCCCTCACCATTAGGTCTAGTCCTTCAAGCTCTGACTGAGGCTAAAAACACAAATTTACAGGCTGAAACCAAGCCCCTCCTATGTTGCCCCTTCTGCCAGTAGCCACTCCTACCTTCAGGTCGATGATCCCACTCTTCTTCACCGGGAGGTATGTGACCTGAAAGCCCTCAGCTTCCAGTGAACGGCAGGAGTCCAAGACACATTTGTGCTCTGTCTGAGTGGTGATCAAGTGTTTTTTCCGTGACCTATAGAACCTGGCCACCCCCTAGAGATTGGTGGTGGTGAAAGGAAGGAGAATATGCTTAGAGAGACAGCAAGCACTTCAATCCCACTTGAAAGAAAAAGTAGGCAAGGGTTCTGTGCTCCAACATTAACTCTGTGACACCAAGTATATATCCTACAATTCAACTTAATTCTGACACTAACTACCCTAAGTTAGTGCAAACCCCACAGATGAAGGGACTCACGTCCACAAGACTAACCCCACTTCAGATGTCAGCCACAAGGCCCAGGTGTCACAAGCCACTCCCCAGGACTTTTGCCTAGCTGGCTACAAATTCAGGACTTCCCACAGCCCCCTAAGGTTCAATAATTCACCAGAATGACTCCCAGAACTCACTGAAAGCACTACACTATTAGAGTTTTATTATAAAGGATATAATTCAGGAACAGATAAATGGAAGAGATGCATAGGCGAGGTCTGAGGAGGGGAAGGGCACAAAGTTTCCATGCCCTGTCTTTGTAAATCCAGGCATGCCACCTGCCCAGCACATCCATGAGTTCACCAACCTGGAAGATCCTCTGAGCCTTATTGTCCAGAGTTTTTATGGGGGTTTTGTTACAGAGACATGACTGATTAAATCACTGGCCACAGGACTGAACTCAATCTCGAGTCCCCCTCTCTTGCCCTGAGGGAAGTAGAGCTGAAAGTTCCAATCCTCTAATCACATGCTTTGTCCTTCTGGAGCGGCAGCCTGTCCGTTGCAACTAAGGGGCCACCATGAGTCACTTCGTTACTATAACATTAGATTATGGTCCAAAGGGGTTTGTAATAAATAACAAAAGACATTTCTATTACTCAGGAAACTCCAAGGATTTTTGAGGCTCTGTGCCAGGAACAGAACAAAGACCAAATATATTTATTATACCACAGGTAGAAAATATACCACAGGTTGGGGCACCTGGGTGGCTCAGTCAGTTAAGCGTCCAACTTCAGCTCAGGTCATGATCTCATGGTCCGTGAGTTCGAGCCCCGTGTTGGGCTCTGTGCTGTCAGTTCAGAGCCTGGAGCTTGCTTCAGATTATGTGTCTCCCTCTCTCTCTGCCCCTCCCCCACTCAGGCTCTATCAAAAAATGAATAAACGTTAAAAAAAATTAAAAAAAGAAAATATACCCCTGGTAGATTTCCTCGCATCCCAGGAAAAAGCCCCCTCTTTATTTCTGCTTAAGTAGCAAAACATGCAAATATGTTGATACTGATACCCAAAGCTGTCAGTGTAAAAGTGAAACTCATGAACTCATTCCTTGCTAATGGCAGTATTTATGCTACAATCTTTTCAGAAAATCATTTAGAAAGATGTCTTAAAAGCTGTATTCACACTCTTTAACTGTGATTCCTCTTTTGGAAATTTACCTTAGGGGAATATTTCAAAAGACAGATCAACCCATAAAGATGAAATATGTTCTCATATTTACAATTTTTATTTTTTTTTTTTATTTTATTTTTTTTTTTTAATTTTTTTTTTCAACGTTTATTTATTTTTGAGACAGAGAGAGACAGAGCATGAATGGGGCAGGGGCAGAGAGAGAGGGAGACACAGAATCAGAAACAGGCTCCAGGCTCTGAGCCATCAGCCCAGAGCCCGACGCGGGGCTCGAACTCACGGACCGCGAGATCGTGACCTGGCTGAAGTCGGACGCTTAACCGACTGCGCCACCCAGGCGCCCCTCATATTTACAATTTTTAAAAAAAATGGAAAAATTAAACACATCCAACAATAAAGTAGTGAATAGTAAACTATGATAACACAACTCCATGAAAAAGAATGTAGTTATATCAAAAATTATGGAGTTTGAAATGGAAGAACATAGGGAATGTTATCAATAGTTACAAAAGAATAGGGGTGCTTGGGAGGCTCAGTTCGTTGAGTGTCAGACTCTTGACTTTGGTTCAGGTCATGATCTCATGGTTCATTAGATGGAGCCCCACATCGGGCTCTGCGCTGAGATTCTCTCTCCCTCTTTCTCTCTCTCTGCCCCTCACCCACTTGCACATGCTCACTCTGTCTCACAAAATAAATATTTTTAAAAAATGGTTACAGAAGAGGGCACCTGGGTGGCTTAGTCGATTAAGCATCTGATTTTGGCTCAGGTCATGATCTCACAGTCCATGAGTTCACGCCCCACATCAGGCTCTATGCTGACAGCTTGGGGCCTGGAGCCTACTTCAAATTCTGTGTCTCCCTCTCTCTCTGCCCCTCCCCCACTTGCACTCTGTCTTTCAAAAATAAATAAACATTAAAAAATAAATTTTTAAAAGAGCATAAAAGCTCAATTTGTAAAAAAAAAAAAAAAAAAGCTCAATTTGTTTAAAAAAATGGTTACAGAATCCATCTGACTTTGGCTCAGGTCATGCTTTCACAGGTCATGGATTCGAGCTCTGTGTCAGGCTCTATGCTGACAGTTTGGAGCCTGGAGCCTGCTTCAGATTCTGGGTCTCCCTCTCCCTCTCTCTGTCCCTCCCCAGCTTGTGCTCTCTCTCAAAAATAAATAAACAAACATTAAAAAAAAAGTGAAAGGAGGGGTGCCTAGTGGCTCAGTCGGTTAAGCATCCGACTTTGGCTCAGGTCATGATCTCACATTTCATGAGTTCAAATCCCGCATTGGGCTCTGTGCGGACAGCCCAGAGCCGGGAGCCTGCTTTGGATTCTGTGTGTGTGTGTGTCTCTCTCTCTGCTCCTCCCCTGCTCGCACTCTGTCTCTCTCTCTCTCTCTCTCTCTCTCTCTCTCTCTCAAAAATAAATTAAAAAAACACTTAAAAATTTTACAAAAGGAGTTAAAGGAAATAAAATGTGTAAACCCATTACCCCCACAAGCTTATAGAATACTACCTTAAAAGCAGAATATAAAACTAATTAGGCCAAAATTATAACTACATGAAAACTATGTTCTTGAGGATAAGGAACATAAAAAGGAAAACATTTGAAAGTTCCCCACCTCCTTCCACTCTCTCTTATCTGTTACCCACAGTGTCAAATCCTCTGTCTAAACAGACAGACAGAATAGTCTCCTATTCAGGAGACTAAGGGGAAAACTCACAACTATTCTTAGCAATCCCTCACCTCTAGGTTTGGGAACAGCAGAGACTTTCAAAGCAAACATTTTCAAAGTTTTAAAAAATATTCCCCATTCCAGAAATCATCCCCATTTTTGGAAGGATCTCCACTTTGGGTCTGGTTTCCGCATTCCAAAGAAGGACACCTTCCTGCTAACAGAATCAGGCAGAGTACTGATGACTCTGGAGCCTGTCCCAGGCCTCCTACACCCAATCTAAGCTCAGAAAAACCAATACTGGCAGCACAGTTGAGAGAGAGATAAAGGTGAGAAGCGGGGAAGACAGTTGAACCTACAGTAGCCCACACTTTCTCAGAGACTTGATATGTACACAAGTGGTCCTGGCAACCAAGCCCAGTCCAATATGATTAAGTTATATGAAACACCAGCATGACTACTGAGAATTGAATTTTACTTTTGTTAGCACCACAAACCCAAGGATAGAGTGACTGATCTCAGAATGGGTGATGAATGAAGAGACCTCTTTTAGACAACAGGCTTGAGCAATAGAAACCTGATCCAGGCAAAAGGACCCACCGTGACCACCTGGCTGAATACAGACAGGCCCATTAGGCGACCCACCTCGAAATATCCATAGGCCCTAACTAACAAAAGGGCTACTTCCAACAACGCATAGTTACCAAAAAAGGGAAAATTGCATAAGCGCCCCTAGCTCCTCACCTTCCCCCTTTAAAAACAGCCCCCACCCACTGCCTCCTTCTATCTCCTTTGTTCTGACTTGGGTGAATCCTTTCACTGCCTATGCCACCAGCTTCCATGGATTGGTTCCCCATCACCACATGTTGGGGGACCCATCTGATTGGGAGAGACACCACAATGAAGTGAATGCCTGCAGAGGCATAGCAACCAGTACTTCAAGATGGGAGCATCTAAATAAACAGGAGGGACACCTGGCTGGCTCAGTCAGTGGAGCATGCAATTTTTGATCTCAGGGTTGTAAGTTCGAGCCCCACATTGGGTGTAGAGATTATTTAAAAATAAAATTTAGGGGCGCCTGGGTGGCGCAGTCGGTTAAGCGTCCGACTTCAGCCAGGTCACGATCTCACGGTCCGTGAGTTCGAGCCCCGCATCGGGCTCTGGGCTGATGGCTCAGAGCCTGGAGCCTGTTTCCGATTCTGTGTCTCCCTCTCTCTCTGCCCCTCCCCCGTTCATGCTCTGTCTCTCTCTGTCCCAAAAATAAATAAACGTTGAAAAAAAATAAATAAAATTTAAAAAAGTTAGGAAGGGAGGGAGGGAAGAGAACTGTTGCAAACAGATCTCATTAGAAAAAAAAGGGAAGGCTGAGAGGAAGGCAGCCCTCAAATCACATATGTAAGGGTGTAGCTGGTAACCAGAAGCAGAGAAGCACTCCCAACTGCAAGTGGATGCTGGACTTCTCTGTGACTAAATCAGAAGGATGGGGAAAAAGTCTGAGTCACCATTATCTACTCCCTGAAGTAGCTGCCATCCAAAACACCAGTGGTCAATGGCTAAAGAGCCACCTCCTTTCATGCCCAACTATCTCAATGAACTCAGTTCAACAGAAGCAAAGACTTAGATGGAGTAGATCACAAAGGGTTGAAGGAAGCAACAAATCAGAAAGAGCACATGTTTGTCTGTGTCTTTTATTCACAATAAGGTAGGCATGGGTGGCTGGGAAATACATATACGAGTCCAGATGATGGAGGGACACCATCTCCCAAATCAGGAAAGCCCAAAAATGCCCTCTGGTTCTCTTACCTTAACTGCTATGTTGTTAGATTCAGTAGCGCCACTGGTGAAAATGATCTCACGAGGATCAGCCCCAATCAGAGATGCTACTTGCTGCAAACCAAGAAACAGAAATAAATAACACCAGTTTCCCAGGCAAGAATGCAACTGCAGATACAGCTGGGACAGAGCTCTGGATCAAAAAGTATGCCACTACATTCTATCAACTGTCCAAGAAGCTCTGCACCCTCTAGGGTCAGAAAAGGGGTAGATTCAGTTACATCCCAGATCTGAGGCTCTTTTCACATCTGATAAAAATGATAATAGGGGTGCCTGGGTGGCTTAGTGGGTTAAGCTTCCAACTCTTGACTTCAGCTCAGATCCTGATCTTGTGGTTGTGGGATCAAGGCCCGAGTCGGGCTCCACACTGAGCAGGGAGCCTGCTTTGGATTCTCTCTCTCTTTCTCTGCCCCTCCTCCACTCATGCACAGGCTCTCTTTCTCTCTCTCAAAGATAAATAAATAAACTTTAAAAAACACAAAATAATAATAATACTGATTTCTTAAAAATCACTTGTTGAGCTCCTAGTATGTATAAGCATTGTGGCATTGTGTTAATAAACACATCACCAGCAAGATCTCATTTAACCACACAATAATCCTAACAAGCAGGAACTATTACAATCTCCACTTCGACGTGAGGAAATTGAGGTTTAGAGAAATTAGATAAAATTCCAAAGATCATTTAGTTAGGAAAAATAAAAACCAATAAAATGCTTTCAGAGGGACTCCAAGGGCCTGCTCGCTAAATCTCCTCCAGAAAGAGCCCCAAACCACTTCCACCTCCACCCAGGATTACCAAGGAAATATCTCCCACAGTCCACTGAACCTCTGACATCAGAATCTCTTAGAGTCTTCTATACCAACCTGGCGAGCATGTTCCATGGCTGCCTCACTCTCCCAGCCATAAGCATGTGTCCGGGAGTGTGGGTTTCCATAGTAGTTGACCAGGTAAGGGAGCATGGCATCCAACACCCGAGGGTCCTGAGCACAACAGAATATATCAGTGTCCTTGAGTCCATAGGTAACTCAAGCCCCACTCCATCCCCTCAGACTTGCCCAACCTACCTCAACACACTCCCAACCCTTCAGACACTGCTTAGACAAAGCCTCATTCTTCTATCCCCTTAGGTACTAAACAAACATCAGCCTAACATACTCCCACTCTCAACCCATCTTAAATCATTCTACCAGATGATTCTTCTACCATCTCCTCAGGTAATCTACAAACATTGCCTTGTCCTGATAGATGTTTCTGCATGTTTCCATTCCTGCCAGGCAATGTGATCTACAAGGGCCAGGACATGACAAGAGTCCACATGTTGATGAAACCTTCCATTAATATCGAAGTGCTTATCATGTGCCAGGCTCTGTTTAAAGGGCTGCTTTATGTCTTTTAACCCACGTAATACTTGCCCAAATTCACACAGTTATTAGTCAGTGGCAATCCAGCTAATTCCAGAGCCTATGCATTTAACTACTACCAAAGTGCCTACATTGAAGTGATCTCACCAAGGTCAATAGCTGGTAAGTAGCAGAGCCATTTTTAGTGGATTACAAATTAAGCCTCCTGACTCCTGGCTCATTGCTTTTCCCAACACACACTTCTCAATGTCTCTCACTTCTGCAGGATCCAGTCATTTATGTGCATTGTCACTTCTGCAACATGTTATAAATAGCCTTGGGGAAAGCTGCCCCTCTATCCTTACCAGAGGAGTTGTAGCTTGGACGTCCATATACAGAGGTCGCAGCACTGACTCCACCTCCGGAGCAGTGGCTGTATCTGAGGGAACAGCGGACTGGGGGGCATTATCTACAACTGACCAAAAAAAAAAAAAAAAAGAAAAAGAAAAAAAGGTATGAAGTGGCCAAGCGTGGAAGAACGCAACTATGGCCACAGGGTATCCAAAACAGCAGGTGAACGTTGGATGTAGGTGAGATAAGCTAAAAGGATGCTGGGGTTGAATCTCAATGGAAAAGGAAACAAAACATCAGCGACCTTAAACAAACTGTAAAAGGAGGTAAGGGAGAGAGACCATGTTTTTGGAAGGGGATGCTGGGTCAATATTCGAATTGCCTGGTTGGGAGGGGGGAGGGTTCGAAAAGGGCAAAGCCATTTCGAAGGGGTGTGGAGACGGAGTAGCTACGATCCCCTTCAAAGATGACTGGCAGGACGACTAGCATCTCCAAAAGTCGTGCAGGAGAGATCTGAAGGCCGACCGAGCCTCCAAGCCTCCGAGGGCCTGTGGGGCAGAATCTGAAGGGTGACGCGGAGAAGTCAACCGTACTGAGGGCTGGCCTGAGAAAGTTTGAGGGGTGCAGCGAGGAAGCAGGGTCAGGGGGTCCGGGCAGCGGACGGAAGACGGAGACTCGGTAATATTCCGGTGCGTCGCCACGCCAAGGGGAAGGTCCGCGCTGGTAGGGAGGGTGGCGGTGAGTGGGGCCCGGAGCGTACCGCGCAGGCGCAGCCCCCGAGCGGGCGCCTCGGACCTGGGTCCCGGAGCGGCCCGCACAGCCGCGGCCGCCCGCCTCCAAGCGGTTCGCAGCAGCATGGTCCCGCTAGCAGAGCCCCCCGCCCGAAGCAGCGGCACTACTCTGCTACACGCTCCCGGAAGTTCTGCCTCGCGCCCCGGAAGCAATTCCTCAGGCCGCGGGCGTGCTCCGCCTCGCGTTTGGTGTGAGACGTAGAACTGAGCGACCGAAGCCACGAACGAGGTGAGGTGGGGGCACAGCGGCGCGGGGACCCGAACGCTAAGAGGGTGATGGAGTCGGGTTACGCGCTTATTTTCCTCCCTGGACTTCCCCGAACCCTTGGATCCGCTCCCCACCCCGCCTCCTCCAGCCCCCGCTCGACTCGGGCTGGCGGCTAGGCCCACACTCCCTTAACCCTCGAACCCCGCAGATGCCGGTGGCCGTGGGGCCCTACGGACAGTCCCAGCCGAGCTGCTTCGACCGCGTGAAGATGGGCTTTGTGATGGGCTGCGCAGTGGGCATGGCGGCTGGGGCGCTCTTCGGCACCTTTTCCTGTCTCAGGTGAGGGGCGAGGGCGGTGATCTATTGGCGGAACTACCGGACCTTTTCGTCCCGCGCCACTTGGCCTGCAGCCTGGATAGAACCTACTTCGTTTCAGTTCCCTCGCTTTTAATGAGGGAGACTGATTTCCTATCCACCTTCAGTCTGGATGGAAAGGTTGGAAGCCTTGGCGCTAGAGAATATGAGCTCTCACTCAAACTGAAAGTCTCTTTACTCCTTCTGTAACCTTAAGCAAATTGGAGTCTGGGTTACCTAAGTGTAGAATGAGGTCAGTAACATCTACTTCATGGAGTTGTAAGGATCAAATCAGAGCACACTTCGCACAGAATGTAGCACATATTAAGTGCTCAATAAATGGTTGTTACTACTGTTGCTGCCGTTATTTCTAGTTCTGCAGTGAAACTTATTGAGAGCAATTTTACTGTACTGGAAACAGGATATAGATACGAAGCAGATAAACTCTACACCCTGAATGTCATTTTCACATGTAATAGAGACTATTATTTCCATTTTTCCACATTGTAAATTACCATTTACTGAGCACTGTTCTAAATGTTGAATGTGTTATCAACAATCCTATGAACCTTTTGATCCCCATCTTACAGTTGACATAGCCTGTAAATTGCAGAGCTGGGACATAAACACGTCTGACCCCACAATCATTGCTTTAATGCCAGGAAACCCTCAGAGTCAAATGTCTTTATATATACCAGAAAAAAAACTAGTTTCTCTAGGTACTTTGCCTCAGCTGCCTCCCCAAAACCGAAGTCTGGTCATTATACTATTCATCAGAAAAGCCCCAGAGACCAAGATGCATGCTTTTTTTGCTAGTCATTACCCATCTCAGGTGGAAAGAGATAACGTCCTGCCAGACTTCAAGAGGGCTTGATTTACTACTCAAGTAATTTGGGAAAGGGCAGTTAATGCCATTTCTTGTATTTTTTGTTCCTGGTTTGCCGCATCTTGGTTTCCTCTTCTCTTAGGATTGGAATGCGGGGCCGGGAGCTGATGGGCGGCATCGGGAAAACCATGATGCAGAGTGGAGGCACCTTTGGCACATTCATGGCCATTGGGATGGGCATCCGATGTTAATCAGGGCAATGGTTGTCCACTACAGCTACTCCTTCCCATCAGTGCCAGCTCATGTACTATAATAAAAGAAATCTTTGAGTAGTGAGTGTTTTTTCTTCTGACTTGCCTATATTCAGCTTAGAGCTTCTAAGGTGGGCCAATGAGTAGGTTGCAGGTTTTTCAAATCCTGTTAATCCAAAATTACAAAAATTTTCCATACATGAACTGTCCATAGATTCTAGTAAACTCTTGTTATTCAGCCTCGTAAGGTTGATGTTACTGTCACCATTTTAAAGGTTAAAAACTAAGTCCAGATTTCCTCAAGGTCACACTGCAAAAGGTAGTGTTAACCTAAGTCTCATTTCCAAAGCTATGTTCATTCAAAAATTATCCTTCGGGGGGCGCCTGGGTGGCGCAGTCGGTTAAGCGTCCGACTTCAGCCAGGTCACGATCTCGCGGTCTGTGAGTTCGAGCCCCGCATCGGGCTCTGGGCTGATGGCTCGGAGCCTGGAGCCTGTTTCCGATTCTGTGTCTCCCTCTCTCTCTGCACCTCCCCCATTCATGCTCTGTCTCTCTCTGTCCCAAAAATAAATAAACGTTGAAAAAAAAAATTAAAAAACAAAACAAAACAAAACAAAAATTATCCTTCGGGGCACCTGGGTGGCTCAGTCTGAGTGTCCCAACTTCAGCTCAGGTCATGATCTCACAGCTTGTGAGTTCGAGCCCCGCGTTGGGCTCTGTGCTGACAGCTCAGAGCCTGGAGCTTGCTTCGGATTCTGTGTCTCCCTCTCTGCCCCTAACCCACTTGCATTCTGTCTCTGTCTCTCTCAAAAATAAACCTTAAAAAAAAAAAATTGTCCTTCAAGGTTTGACTTAATCAGGAAAAGAATAAATCATCCATAGGGAAACAAACTCAAACTATCAGACATTTCTGTAGCTTAACAGCACAAAATTCACATAATTTCCTAACCAGCCATCTGTGAGGATATCAATTGTATAACACTGACCCCTGCCCCCAACACTGGGAATTGGTTTCATAAGATACGTTCCTTGTAATAAGGCCAAGTGTCCTTCACCTACTCCTGCCACACAACCCTTGACAAACTGTGCTTTAAAACCGCACTGACCCTTGGGGCACCTGAGCGGCTCAGTCGGTTAAATGTCTTGATCTCAAGTTCAAATCCTGCATTGGGCTCAACTCTGAACATGGAACCTACTTTAAAAAAGAATCATTACCCCTCAACGAAAACGGTAATGTTATGACAAATTATTTTGGGAATATTTGGGTGTCCTAAGGACACTCCTGCAGCTGCAACCAAGACACTACACTAACCAGGGTAACTATAGCAGCTAGATTTCCCAGAGTGGGATGCGGTCTCAGGAATGGATTACCTGAAGGATCTCACTTAAATTCATTTGACTATTTTCTGTCCCTCACACTATTCCAATTACTTGTACATTTCCCTTAACATCGTTTACAACATCTCATTCTGCAGCAGTGGGCAAATTTTTGCCACCTCTATCACCTATGAGGTTAATTAAATGCCTAAGTTGGCCCAGCTCCCAGAAAGGAATGATAGAACAAACCTGATAGGACATGAATCTAGAATAGAAAATTATGAAGATACTAGATTTCAAAAGCACATTGACAGAAGTCTGCCCCAAGGAACAGTGCTGCCTAGAGTTGAAAAATAATTGAATCTTGAAAATTTCCTTTGGGTTAAGTAACTGAAGCAATTAAGGGAAGAAATTCTAAGTATCCATCAAAAGGACTGGTAGAAAATCATACCTCCAAACTGATTACTTGGATATCCAACTAAACCTATTAAAACTTGGGCCTTAACACTAACGAATCAATATAGTAGAAAGAAATAAGCAGGTGAAGAAATTGGTACTGGAAAGTAATCATTCCATTTGGGGCAATAACTCAAAGGTTCAAGGTAGATAAACTTGAAACAGAGTTCAGAATATAATGGTGATGGCTCATTCCAAGTTCAAATTCCTTTATAAAGTAACATGCAGTTAAACCGGGAAATCACTTAAATCTGTTTGAACTTACACCATTTTGTTCAGTGTTTAAATACAGAAACATTTCTCACAAAGACGCCCAGACACAAGAAAGAATTAAGACTACCCAGGTTTAAGGTATGGGCAGATTTGTTTGGTTTTCTTGATGGAAAATCCCTAGAGTTTTGATGCATTACCCTAATGAAGTACAGTGCTAAGATGGAGATACGGAGGAATGTAGAGACAACTTCAGGACAACAGTTTCCCCAGACTCTGCACACTATTTTCCCAAAGAAGCAAGTCTTCATTAACTACCAAAAGTCAAAGGAACTAGTATGCTATTTTGAAGTTTCTATGACTTTAAAACATTTCAAAAATGAAGATTTCTTGTGGCCTTTTTAAGAGAATTTTATTTGAGTGGTTCTTACAAAGGTTGTTGCAATATGAAAGTCATTTGTTTGATAGAAATATCAAGCTGTCTTGTCAAACACACTGAAGTAACCCAAAAATATATTTCAGAGCTCACAGAGCTTAAAAAGAGCAAAGATTATATGCAACCAGACAAAACCTATTTCTGCATTTCCTATTTCTTGCTCAGACTGCTTTGCTTACCAGACTGCCACTAAACATTTTGAGGAAATGCAGGGATCATTTTGTTTGGAATCTTAAGACACACCAGAACACATAATATTTACAAAGAAACTTTTACAGATACATTAAATTGAAAAGATACCATCTGGAAATGTAATCTTGAAATCTCCTTTTCTTGCCAATTGATCATGATGCAAGATGAGATGTTAATCATACAGCCCTTTAGCTGTCTTGAATTCCCATACACTAAAAGTGTACTCCAGAAACCTCTGCCAAACCATTAGCCAAATATCAACATTAGTGAAACGTGAAATGTAACTGCTGTGTAAAAAGTTAGGCTTCTGAAACATTAAAAACATAATTACATCCCTGTCTGCCTTTTTACATTAAGCACATTTGTTCCCCCCTAGAGCTATTCCTATAGATCCTTAATGTAATTTTCTACATGTACATTTAAAAGGCAGAACAAGAGAACAGCTTTGTATACAGTGGGATTTGCTAGTTAGGGATAATGAGCACACTGCATTCCTGTTAACATTTTTATTTTTTCAAGGTAACAGGAATTGTATACAAATGACAGTAGACCCTTGCCAATTTATTTTTATCTAAATAAAAGATAACTCAAGATGAATTCTCAAGAAAGAAAAAAAGCTATGTACATAAGGGACTATATCTTCCTTCATCGTCTACTTGGAACCAGTAGTTGCGTTGCTGTCATAGAATCAGGGAAGAGGTTGTGATAAGTTGGAAGAGGTACATATGCTGCTGTTATCATTTTACCTGTTGAAAGAAACAGATAGGGTTTAAGCATGTTCACTTAAATTACATCCTTCATAATAATCAAGCAGAAAAAAACACATCAAACTCACCAGCAAACCACCTGCCATGCAATGCATTGACAGCAGCAATGGCTGCAGCAATTGATGGGCACTTCACATACACATTGCCCTGAAAGACAACAAAAAAGGTTAAGGGCACGTAGGAAATAACATGAATTTGAATAGGTTTACTCAAGTTGCCTGTAAAAATAACTAACTGCTCTTCAACCAAATAATTGTTTCATTACCTAGTATGTACACCTAGAGTTGCACTGAAATCATTTTATCCTCCAAAAGACTTGTTCTACACTTTTTCTCTATCATTTCAAAGCAATTAAACAATGAATCAAGAGGCCAGGATTTCATGGCAAGCTTTCAACACTAACCAGCAACACAGCTATAAAATGGCCTAGTCTACTCTTCAATTATTACAAATACACCCTTCTTTTGAAGGGTATATATTTAGTATGTTAAAGTTTCTTTCAGAATTAAACAAAAACTTAAGACTGGGAATATGCCCCGAGTATATGTGAAGGCTAAGTCACAAAATATTAACAACATCTTATATTTATTAAGATCAAAATACCGGAGGCACTTAAAGGGCAGATTAAACTTCTCTTGCTCTAGGGAATAAAAAAAAAAATACCTGAGCTGAATTTTTGTCAACGTAAATATGAATAACTCCTCCATGTTTATTACATTCTTCAATCACATCATCCTTAATCTCTGTATCCCATCCAACTTCTTCTTCTCTGTAAGAAATTATTAAGCTCTATCAGACACCAACCTTGTAAAATGTTACATATGTAGGCTCACCTGTATAAAAATATTTGAAATATGAATTCTTTTATTTAAAAATCATCTTTAGCAGTGTAGTACACTGGAGGAAACAAAAACCAAGATATAAAGAACTGTTTGAAACAAAGCTTATGAATTTAACTCTATCTTTTACATTATTTATTGCTATATATCAATTTATACTTATACCAAATATATACCAAAAATAGATATACTTATTACCAAATGTCTATAATCATTTCACAGATAAAGCCAAAATAAAGAATTTGATGTTACCAAAAGAACACAAGAATGAAGGGCTCCTTCTATGGTAAACCATGATTATAAACAATGCAAACAGCATGATACAAATTACTATTGTATAAAACAATGCTTCATAAAATATGGTTATTAAAGCAATTGAACAGGATATCTACATTTACCTTGGAGTGTATTATAAATGATTTATAAAACAAACAAGAGTTTGGACTGATAAATGGAATTCTAATCATTACCTAGGCATTAGGAAAGAGAAATTCCCTTTTTCTATTTCCCCGCCCCAAGATCAAGAGTCACATGCTCTACCAACTGAGCCACCAAGGCACCTCAGGAAAGAGAAATTCCTAATTTCCAGCCTGCACTTATCTTTAGGAAGAAAATTTTTGAAGATCCTCTTCTCCTATGTAAGATTAAAATTTCAAAACCAGTAACTGATAAGAGTAAACTAGCAATAGAAATAAACACAAATACACATATGAACAACCAAAAAAAAGTACAAACAGACCGATAAATACAAAGAACAAAACAGTGATTGACAGAGGTGAGCAGGGTCCGGGGATGGGTAAAACAGATGAAGGGGAGTGGGAAGTACAGGTTTTCAGTTATGGAATAAGTCAACAGGGACGAAAAGTACAGGATAGGAAATATAGTCAATGGTACTGTAATAGAAGTGTATGTTGACAGATCTACACCTTTGGTGAACATAAGGTACAGAGCTGAAGAACAACTATCTTATGAGCCTGTAACTAATGTAACACATTATGTATAAACTACAATTAAAAAATAAACACTGATACAAAATATCATATAAAATTACTTAGATGTAATTGGAAAATAAAACCTACATACCTTTCAATTCAATTCCAATCTTACAAACCCACCCAAAGGAATTAGCAATATAAAAGTTAGCATTAAAATACCCCAAAAGGATCAAAATCGTTACATTATTTCAACTATGAAATATACTGAAACATCATAAAAGTTAACTTAGGAAAACGGAATATTGGGGCGCCTTGGAGGCTCAGTTGGTTAAACATCTGACTCTTGGTTTTGGCTTAAGTCATGATCTTGCACTTTATGGTTTTGAGCCCCATGTCGGGCTCTGCGCCTACAGCAAGAAGCCTGCTTGGGATTTTCTTTCTCCTCTCTCTGCCCCTCTCCTGTGTACGCACTGTTTGGTCTCTCAAAATAAAAACTTTTTTTAAAAGCTGAATACTAAACATTTCACAGTACAGCTGACCACCGAACAACATAGGTTTGAACTGCATGGGTCCACTTATACATGAATTTTTCTGAGAAAATACAATACAGTACTATAAATGTAGTTTCTCTTTCTTAGGCTTTTCTTTTCTTTAGCTTATTGTAAGAATGCACTATATAAGACTTATACAAAACATGTGTTATCAACTTTGGGTTACTATAAGGCTTTTAGTCAACATTAGGCTGTTAGTAAACTTTTGGCAGATTCAGAAGTTACACCTGGATTTCGACTGTGCGGGCAGTTATCAGTGCCTTCTAATCCTTGCAACTGTTGAGTTGTCAATTGTATATACCATTTTCAACTTGACCAAAGTATATTACTTACGTTTGAGGGTTAAACATGTTAGAGAGTTGAAAACACTGTGTTGCAAGAGGCTGGACAGAGGCAGCTGCAGCTAAAGCTGAAGCTAAAAAAAAACAAAAAAACAAAAAAACAAAAAAAAAAAAAAAAAAAGAGAGAGAGAGAAATAAATTAGTTTCTTGGAAAATGCATGAGAATATCCCTAATGAATAAAACAAAACCAAGAAACACCAACTTTGAAACTAGGATAGTCAGTCACTTCACTAATTTACTTAATAATACTATCAAAGTATGGAACAGTACTCAATTTGAGTTGCCAGAATCGGGGGCAACCTAACATTTGAAATACCCAATCTTGAGTTGGAAAATTTTTTATTTTTAGAACGGAAACCTTAGGTGTAATCAAGATCCGTTCACTTAGATGAATATCCATAGAAACCAATCCAGAAAGGTAAAGGATAAAACAGATTGATTCTGTAGAACTGCTGGAGTTTATTCCCCAAGCAGGGGATGATGAAAATGCAGCCTTTAAAATGCCAAATAAATCTATACCCTTTTGTATTCCTTAGGTTTCTGCCCATAATAGTTATATATTTCCTTTCAAATAAAACATTATAAAAGGATTGTTTAAAAATAAGAGGCACAAAACAATCCAACCATTTAAAATCTAATATCCCAGAAATATAAACCCTATTACCAAATCAAATGAGGGTTTTAGTAGGCTCCATGCCCAATGTGGGGCTTAAACTCACAACTCTTAGCTCAAGGCCAGAGATCAAGAGTCGTACAACTTCACCAACTGAGCCACCCAGTCACCCCTCAAATGAGAATTTTTTAATGATTAGATCTGTTATAGCACAATAAACACTAAAAGTAGCATATTATCTATAATATTCACTATTAAAAATGAAAAACTACTGGACACTAATATCCAGGAAGAACATTTAAAACTCACACTGGTTTGAAGTTTCAAGTGAGCACTGTCAAGACAGGTGCCCCATTGCTTTTATGATATTCACAAACATTACCAGTAGCTGTTACAGAACTCACCGTAATCATTATATTTGACCAAATTTCATTCCAATATATAACAACAAACAAAGCTAAGGATAAAACAGCGCATTAGAAATTAGGGTAATTAAAACGAACAATCACCTGAGAAGTATGAGAAATTATTTCACTGAATAGAACTTAGGGCCATGCATGAAATGCATCATTAAAGATTATTATTTTTGATAATTACAAGTGCTCTTTGCTCCTTTATTACTTATTTTTCTTTCAAGAAGCTTCATATTAAAATAAATAAGCTAAAACAGCTCACAAATGTCAAACTCTATTCAGAAAAGTTACAGATGTAACCATGCTTATGTGACAATGAAGATAGAAATGAGGCCCACTGTGTACCTGTACCATAAACAAATGGAAGTACTCTTGGAAATAAACACTATGTCATTTAAAAAACTGAAGAGTACTTTGTTTTCCATTTTCTCAAATGAAGTATATTATGAATACTGAAAAATATTTAGAAAATATATGATAGAAACATTCCAGCTCAATCTAGATGAATGCAAACACAATGAATTCAGCATAGAAATCTAATAGAAAAATTTACTAGTTCTACTTTTTAAAATCTGTACACTCCTGAAACCAATACTGCACTGTATATTAAATAATATTTAAATTTAAAAATAGTAATAAAATCTGTTAAAAAAAAAAAAGGGTGAGTGCAAATGTCTCACTTGCTGGAAAAGAATTAAAATATACATTTAATTCCTATCAAGGAACATGGTAGACCTTTTTCCATAAAGAATCATTCTCCAAAATAACTCATAAATACAACCTATGAAAGATGGATACCGATTTTGCTCAGAAGTGAAATGCTCTAACAAATAGAGATTTACTTGGTAATCGAAACAAGAAAAAATACCCTACTTTAGAAATAATTTCAGCTCTTTGAAATATGCATGCAATTTAGTTCTGGATAATTGTCTCATTGCTTGGCACTATTAATACAAATCATTAACATTAGAGTCCTTGACCTTATGTTAAGTTCAGACTCCTTAAAGATTTGTGTACTGAAACAATAAATTGTTTTCCAACTTTTAATTATACAAAACTAGTAACAGGAACACAAAGATAAGCATATAAGGCTAAAAATAATTCTAAGCAGACTAAAGCAAAAAATACAGACATTTTCATTTTCTTTATCCATGGAATTGTAATGATTCGGATTAGCCCAAC
Source organism: Leopardus geoffroyi (assembly GCF_018350155.1). Taxonomy (NCBI): domain Eukaryota; kingdom Metazoa; phylum Chordata; class Mammalia; order Carnivora; family Felidae; genus Leopardus; species Leopardus geoffroyi. The sequence goes on along the minus strand of NC_059336.1, from coordinate 23,564,584 downwards.
TGAAATACACATTAAACAGATGGGAATTTTATGTCATTCTCTAAAAACTGAATCCAAAATACAAAATGTAACAAATGATATATTAAATATAAACAAACTATGTCTGGCTACTACATTAACATCTATTTAAAAGACAAATAAAAAGCTCAACTCACCTTCAGTCTGTTGAGAAAGTCTTGTTTGCAAATCTATAACAAAAGAGAATTCTACAGCTCAGTGCAGGAACAATGAAGAGCCTCAACTAACAGGGTAAATGTCAGGAAAGTATTAATAAAAGAGGACTACAGTAGCAGGGTTTATCAAAATAAACTTATAGTAAAACCTGGCAGCCAAACCTCCTTCCCCATTCCTCATTGACAAGGCTTTGGGGCCTTTTTCTTTCCTCCTATGCTGGGAAACTTACTTATGCCTCTTTCTTCCTACTCCTACTACTCTACCAAATCTCCAATGAATTCCACTATACTACTCTTCATATGGGAATAATGGGAAATGGGGAAAGGGAAGCACACCAGTCAGAAAATACATGAAAACCCTGATCTTGAGAATTCAATTCCAAGTACTTGGGATATTTAGCCCAGAAGGTGACAGTTTAATTATGTCTGGTTTTCTGGCTTAGTCTGCAAACTTAATGAAGCAGGAATAAATTCTAACCAAGTTTACTATCATCTATGAAATACAAGACAAATTTAATCATCTAGTCACTATTAAAAATAAACAGAATGGGGATTTTTACCAGTGTATTTTCTCATATAATCATTAAATTCTCCATTGGAAGGCAAGTTATTAGAAAGCTGCTAGACAGTAAATCTAATCTAAATAACAAAGAAAATGGCATTGTGTTGTAAAGCTATCTTGAAGCTTAAAAGTTTTAATACACAACATAAGAACTGTTCAGATACAGCAACCTAATTTTCATTAACATGTGATTCAATTGCAACACTTCATCTGGGTTTCTTGCTGAGTACAGAAAAACTTAAAAATGGACAAAAATGGGTGGGTGGGGGGGGGGGTTGGGAGGCTCAGTCGGTTAAGCATCTGACTTTTGGATTCAGCTCAGATCATGATCCTGTGGTTTCAGGAGTTCAAGCCCCCAATTAGCCTCTGAACTGGCAGCAGGGAACCTGCTTGGGATTCTCTCTCTATGCCCCTCCCCACTCGCACTCTCTCTCAAAATAGGGGGAAAAATGGGCAAAAATGGAGGGGCCTAGCTGGCTCAATCAGTGGAGTGGGTGACTCTTGAACTCAGGGTTGAGTTTGTGGCCCACACTGGGTATAATGATTACTTAGAAGTAAAAATTTAAAAAGCTGGGGGCGGGGGGGATAAGAAAGAATCTGCAGCCCAAGTTATACTGGGATCTTAAAAATACCTGGGTCCTAGGTGCTCAAAATTGGGACCTCAAGGAGTTTAAGTATCTGGTTTATACTGAAGGAACTTGAAGACATGACCATAGGAACAGTGTCAAACAAAACACACAATGTCTTTTTTCCCCCCTAAAATGGGAAGAAATATGTAATCACAAATCCACGCTATGGGGTGCCTGGCTGCTCTGTCAGAAGACCATGTAACTCTTGATCTCTGGGACGTGAGTTCAAGGCCCACGTTGGGTATAGAGATTACTTAAGTATTTGAAAAAGAGGGGAGCCTGGGTGGCTCAGTTGGTTGAGCATCCGACTTCAGCTCAGGTAATGATCTCCCAGTTCATGAGTCTGACCCTGCACAGGCCTTTGTGCTGACAGCTCAGAGCCTGGAGGCTGCTTAGGATTCTGTCTCTGCCTCTCTCTCAAAAATAAGCAAAGGTTAAAAGATAAATACATACATACACACACATACACAAAGAAGCCCATGCTATTTTAAGTGTATGTAAATCCCTATCAAAATGTCAAAAATCACTTTTAAGATCATTTGTGATAAGTTAGTAAACAAGGCATGGGTGAATAAAGTTAAGGATTCCCATCTTAGAAACAACTAATTGTTAAACTTTCAAATAAGATCCTGGATAGAGTGCTGACTCACCCTTGGTTTCAAAGAGCAGTCTAAAGAGCTTAGGGGAAAGGGCTTTAGACACATTAACACTGAGCAATTTATTTCATTTCAACAAGAAATGTGTAAGGTTTTAATGATGACTATCTGGAGAAAAATACCAAGTTATGTAAACATTTACCTAAAACTTGAGTGTTAATTACTAATTTGGTAGCAATAGCATTTTATATGTAGTTAAAGACAGACTCAAACTTGATAATCATCTCAATCAACAAAAAGGGGGAGGGTAACAAATACAGCTAAGTGGCTTTTTTAACCAATCCATATGGACATTTATAGTTTTAATTGATCACAATCAGCCCACCTTAATATAAATCGCACAGCAAGTGTGCTCATAATTTCATGTATCGAGAAATAATGGCAAGGAATAGCAATGATGTCTAACTTTTGAAAATCTTCAATTAGGTTACGATATTATTTATGAAGAACATAGAATCAACATATTTGGATACTGCATCCAGGTTATTACGTAAGAATGTTTAGAAATGAATCATATGCATTAAATCCCGGAAGACAACGTATAAACCTTCACTAGCCTCTAATGAAACACTTAGAATATGGTAAACAATCAAGCATTTTCTAAATTATTAAAGAATGACCTGAACAATGAGAAGCAATATAAAAATAGTTTTCAGATTAAATAGTAATTTTCAAACCATAGACTGGGTTACATTTCTGGAAGGGATGGGTTCTCCTTTAATGTCTCTGATTACACCAAGTGGCATGCTAGGCCTCTTTCATCACTCAAGAAATTTAAAGTCTAATACTTGTTTATAAAGTCTAAACAACTTAGTGATCCCCGAGGGAGTTAACCAGTGACTCAAAATACAGAAATGCGTTAATGGTTGTAATTTTTCTTCACGTAAGGACAACGTTGGTAGGGTTTTGTCAGAAATTTTATAGAGCACCTATCAGATTTCAAAATAAATAACAATCTGGCAGGAGATACACAAAAGGCAGACTTTCTAAAGGTACTTAAACTTGTGGACATCTACTAAACACGGTAACACTGAAAAATCCCTTCTCTCTTAATACCAAGTATAATAGAAAAGCAAAAATAATCCTCTCCTTTAATTAATGATCTTTTGATTTAAACAGAAATCATGAAATAACTACATGGACTTTTAAAGTGTATTTAGATGCAGTAGTGTGGTCTTACTCTTACCTCTTACTTCACAGGGGAGATCAAAGGACCAAGTCATAATACAAACTGCTATACTTTCTTAGGATATAAATTTGTTCTTTTTAGATGCCCTAAGATAGCAAGGTCTTCCAACACGTCAAAATTAAATGCTATCCTAGCTCATGGATTTGGGTTAGCATCAAGGTTTATAAAAGCAAATCTGAGGTACGTAAGCCATAAAGAAAGAAAAAGAAGGTTTCATAACCTGAACTCTTTGTCACATAACTGTAATAAAACCACTCTTCTTTTCTTGCCCTCTTCGGAAGCTATTACCCTAACTCATTATCTCAAAATTAATTGTATGTACTTTTTAAAGGAAAGCAGTTTTCTTTGCACTCTTGATACTGAAATTATTTTACATACAGCTTGATTTAAAGGCCTCTGATAGTTTTCTAAACTCAAACATTACAAAGAAACTTTTCTGAAACAATATAAACTTGCTGGTGTTCAAGAAAAGTCACATTTTAAAAAGTGTAATATTTAGGCAATTTCAAACTAAAAATTGGTAGGTAGGGTACAAAAAATTGCCCTAACAGCCTGTTATGATTACTGAATAATTCTCTCCATTTCCTTGAAATTTATAGGCTAAAAGTACTTGATGAATTGAATTCTCAGTAAGTCCTTTTAAATGCGAAAATTTGGCAAATTTTCGAATTAGGTGAAAAAAACAATGATTTCAAATTAGAAAAGATTCAATTCCTACCTGCCACAGCACCAAATGCCAAAGAGCCACTCATTTGTAGAGCCTGCTGTGCTGCTGGTGGGATCTGCAAACCTGTACCTGTGTAAAAGAACAGATCTTGAAGTCTTTATGTTAAGGGAAGAAAAACAGTTTTCCAGGTGCTCACTACTACCAAAATCACTTCACTAGAAGTATTTACAAGCAGGGGTAACTGGGTGGCTCAGTGGGTAAGTGACTGGACTCAATTCATGATCTCAAGGTTCTTGAGTTCAAGCCCTACATCTCGCTCCACACTGGCAGTGTGCAACCCTGCTTAGGATTCTTGCTCTCTCCTCCCTCTGTCCCTTCCCTGCTCATGCTTTTTTTGCTCCTTCAAAAGCAAAATTTGGAAGGGGTGGGGGGAAGCCTGGGTGGCTCAGTCGGTTAAGCGTCTAAGTTTGACTCAGGTCATGATCTCACAGCTTGGGGAGTTCAAGCCCTGCACTGGGCTCTGTGCTGACAGCTCAGAGCCTGGAGCCTGCCTGATTGTGTCTCCCTCTCTCTGTCTCAAAAATAAACCAACATTAAAAAATATTTTTAATTAAAAAAAAAAAAAAAGCATTTACAAGAAAAACATAGTAGGATAGCTGCCACTACATTTATTAAGTATGAGGATATGATAATCATACGAAAGCAAAAGGATGGGGCGCCTGGGTGGCTCAGATGGTTGAACATCTGACTTCAGTTAGGTCATATCGCACAGCTTATGGGTTTGGGCCCTGTGTTGAGTTCTGTGCTGATAGCTCAGAGCCTAGAGCCTGCTTCTGATTCTGTGTCTCCCTCTCTCTCTCTGCCCTTCCCCTATGTGTACTCTCTCAAAAAAAAAAAAAAAAAAAGCAGCAAGCAAAAAAAATCATATAATGTATGCTATGGTTCTCAAAAGGCACCACCATAAAGTAGATTCCATTAGAAATTTTAAGGCAGTAACTTCACCTATAAAACTATATACACCACTCAAGAATAGATAATAAGCTTGACTCCAAAATAAGAAAAATATTTTTTCACTTATCAGTCTGTGTGGGTTACTTTTCTCATTACTATCCCAACAATAAACCATTCACAACCCTAGGAAAAACTTACCCTCTGCGAGTCTTGCCATTAATTGGAGACGACCAGTTGTTCCCAAGTCAATTCCAGTCCTTTCCAGTTCATCACTGTCCAAAAATGAGCTAGCACTGGAAGCATCAGTACGTTCAGTAACATGACCAACTTTCATTGGCCTCCCTGCTAGTTCAAATCCATTAAGTTGTTCCAAAGCCTTCTTGGCACATTCTGAATCGGAAAACTGTATAATTGAGAGGGGGATTAAAAAGTCCTGTATGTAAGTTCGCATATATACCAAAGGTAAAGAAATGCTTATTAACTCTAGTATATTTAATAATCACACAACTGAATAGGCAATAAAGTATAAATTTCTAACTTTAAGTAACATAATCTATATGATCAAACCACAAGCTCATGCGAATCAGTTTTGTTGATGTGATGGTTTCAACTCCAAGAAATTACCATGTAACAGCACCTATCCTTGGAAATAAGGAATCTTAGTAACAAAACGTGTGAAGTTATTTTTCAAACTTCAAATTTTAATGTGCCGAGATAAACACAGTGCTATCTTCTCTTTATAAAAAGAACTATTTAGAACAATTAAAACATCACTCAAATGTTATTTAAAAAAAAAAATCCTGGGTCAAAAAATCCTGGGTCATTTTATTGCCAATAACATCATGAAAACTCTTAATTCCCAGGATGCAAACACAAACTGATTTGCACTCTGTATTTCACTTAATGGAAGAAAAATATACTCTCATGAATTCCATACCTTAATATTTTACCAGTATGTTGCAAAATAATTTTTTTTCTCTTTTATCAAGACAGGAAGAAATAATGGAGAGTCACAAAACAGAAAACATTTACCAATACACAGCACCATATAAATTTATGTAATCTAGCTTTGTACCAGATCTTAGTAAATGGCATATGTATAGTTGATAATTAATTTTTTGAGGAGCACCTGGGTGGCTCAGTTGGTTAAGCATCAGACTTCAGCTCAGGTCAAAATATCATGGCTTGAAGTTTGAGCCCTGCACTGGGCTGTGTGTGGACAGCTCAGAGCCTGGAGCTGCCTCAGACTCTGTCTCCCTCTCTCTCTGCCCACCACCCCACAACTGGCATTTGGTCTCTGTCTCAAATATAAACATTAAAACAAATTTTTTTTTTTTAATTTTTTTTTTCAACGTTTATTTATTTTTGGGACAGAGAGAGACAGAGCATGAATGGGGGAGGGGCAGAGAGAGAGGGAGACACAGAATCGGAAACAGGCTCCAGGCTCTGAGCCATCAGCCCAGAACCCGACGCGGGGCTCGAACTCACAGACCGCGAGATCGTGACCTGGCTGAAGTCGGATGCTTAACCGACTGCGCCACCCAGGCGCCCCTAAAACAAATTTTTTTAATAATAATAGGCCTGCATGTTTTATCTGACATTTAGTAAGATTTCTATGAAAAATGTGCCTGGCCACTAACCGAATATTCAAACACCAAACCTATCACATAAAAAAAAATATTCTAGGGAACACATGATGAAATACTCAATTTAGTAGAAGTGACACATAAAATGTCTTGACCACACACAGAGGAAAATAACCACACTAATGTTATTAGAAGCAAAATAAAAAATTAGTTTAAAAAAAGTGACTTGGGGTGCCTGGGTGGCTCGGTAGGTTAAGTGTCCAACTTCGGCTCAGGTCATGATCTCACGCACGGTCCGTGAGTTTGAGCCCCGCATCGGGCTCTGTGCTGACAGCTCAGAGCCCGGAGCCTGTTTCAGATTCTGTGTTTCCCCCTCTCTCTGCCCCTCCCCTGTTCATGCTCTGTCTCAAAAATAAATAAACGTTAAAAAAAATTTTTTTTTTAAAGTGACTGAACAGCTATAATTTATAAGTAAACTTTTCTCCTTTCACTAATACATGTTGAGAAAGGTAAAATCCCAATTACCAAAACTTTATCACTAAAAAACATTTAAATTTTACTGAAATTTGAACACAATTATAATTTCTTGATTAGAATTCAGACCTATTTGTATTTTAAAAATTTTTTTCGGGGTGCCTGGGTGGCTCAGTCGGTTAAGCATCCAACCTCAGCTCCAGTCTTGATCTCACTCATAGTCCATGTGTTTGAGCCCTGCATCAGGCTCTGTGCCTCCCTCTCTCTCTCTGCCCCTCCCCTGTGCTCAAGCTCTGTCTCTCTTTCAAAAACAAATAAACCTTAAAAAAACTTTTTCTTTTTTTTTGTGTTTTTTTTTTTGCAATAGCAGCTATGGTGCCAATTCACATTTGCTCTAGAAATAGTTTCCAGAACCTCCTGAAGATATATGATGATGTAATTGAATTACATTGGGAAATACAGAAGAGAATTTACTTTTAAAGGGGCCCCTCCATTCAATTATCCCAAGTGCCACATCAAAACTCTATTCTCATCAGGGAATGGGCTATACTGGTTAACCACAAACCCTTATAATAAAACAATTCTGATCATGGTTTTGAGGTGATGACACACAAAAAGAATTTTAAGTAAAACAGAATTTCAAGAGACTTTCATTCAACTCACAAAAACACGTAATAAAACATACTAAGAAACTGAACTCATAATGGAATCATAAACTTCAATGACACAGAGATTTAGCTATGGAAATTAATGACCATATACAGAATAGGAAACTGGCTAAACATCAACATTTGGTAAACACGATGTTAATCATGGTAATTGCTTACCGTAATAAAACCATATCCCTTAGATCGACCTGTTTCACTATCCATCATGAGTTGGATACTTTCAATCTAAAAATGAAAATCACGATTATTATTGAAGCGAAAAGGAGGAAACAAAAGCATTTTATTCCTTGAAACATGATTTTTAAAAAAAATCTCATCCAGGGCGCCTGGGTGGCTCAGTCGGTTAAATATCTGACTTCAGCTCATATCATGATCTCACAGTTTGTGGGTTCGAGTCCCGCGTCAGGCTTTATGCTGACAGCACAGAGCTGGGAGCCCATTTAGGATTCTGTGTCTCCCTCTCTGCCCCTCCCACACTCACGCTCTGTCTCTACTTCAAAACTAAACAAACATTAAAAAAAATTCCTCTTTAATAAAAACAACTCATCCAGGGGCGCCTGGATGGCTCATTCAGTTAATCGTTCGACTCTTGGTTTCAGCTCAGGTTATGACCTCACAGTTTCATGAGTTTGAGCCAATCAGGCTCTGCACTACTAGTGGAGAGCCTGCTTTGAGACTCACTCTCTCCTTCTCCTTCTCTGTCCCTCCCTCCCTCACTCTCTCAAATTAAATAAACTTAAAAAAAAAAAAAAAAAGTCATCCCCACCCCCGAAATGAGGGGCTCCTGGGTGGCTCAGTCTGTTGACCAACTATTGATTTTGCCTTAGGCCGTCATCCCAGGTCAAGGGATTGAGCCCTGTGTCAGGCTCAAAGCTGGGTGCGAAGCCTGCTTAAGATTTTCTCTCTCTCCCTGTTCTGTTTGTGCTCTCTCAGATTTAGGAAAGAAAAAAAAATTTTTTGAAAATACATCACAACCCCTCATTTCCAAAATTTCTTCTAAAAGCCTAGAAACGTCCCAAACAAGAAGTTATGCACTGTGGAACAGGGGGGAAAAAAATATGATCTTATTCTTTTGCCTCAAAAACAAACCACTAAAAACCAAAGTTCCTTTGTAAACCTACAATCAGGTATTAGAAATAATTAACAATTTGCTTCCTTTCCACCATTATGCTAAAAACACCAAACATTAATTCTCAGTAACACCACACATGATAAATGCCCAAGATGCTGGAATAACTAAACTCAACACTGAATGTAGTTGATTACTGCACAACTGTGAATACATGAAAAGGCAATGAATTGTATGAAGATACTGGGACTTACCCTTCCAAAAGGCTCAAAGATCCCCCGAAGCATATCTTCAGTTATGTTAAAGTGTAACGAGCCCACATAAAGCCTCATAGGTCCAGCACTTCCCTTTTGTAGATTGTTTGCCATTGCTGCAGCTCTGTTTTTTTCTGCCTACAAGTTGGACAGGACAAAATGCACATCACGCAGCACTAATTCAAATCATTTCAAAGTAAAATCCCATTCACTTTAGATTTGCTTAATGACAAGTGACGTCAAAGGATAGTGATGACATCATGCTAAAGTGAGTCATACACAGAAGTATAAATATTGTATGATTCCACTCACATGCCACTGTGATTAACGGCGCAGAGTTCTAATTAATTTTAAGAATATGGTTTAAATGCCCAATTTCTAAACAAAAACTGTAATATTTCATTCAAGAAGTTTTAAAACAAGTTTTAAGCCCCTATACAAGACATATACAAACCAACTATATACTGTATTTCCTATGTAAGTTGAAATCCGTTCTAAAAGTACACTCTATCATCTAAATTAGATGCATGCTGACACCAAACGTGCTAAATGTGGGAAATAAGACTTTCCTAGAATTTAGGTAAATACATTCATTATTCATTAAAATTGATGCACTCTCAAAATCACTATTACTCAAAGTACAGTACACCAACTGGCTGGCTGTCATAAAGAGCATTTGTCAATATAAAATCCAATCAAGCAAACCATTCAGTTTAGCTGTCATTTTTTCTAAAGGAAGTCTTTCTCAAAGGTAATGATTATCAATTTATACTCTAACACATGTTCCTTTTCTTATTAATAAACTGGGGCACCATGAGCAGTAAATATCCCAAAGGAAGCTTAAAAGTTAAATGAATTCAAAACCTCATTTAATTTGAGGATTCTCAGCCCTCTGTCTACATGCTATTAAGTTTGTCCTTCATTACGGGAAATCAAGGAATTACTTTTACCCATTTCCCAATAATTGCCTATTTTTTTTTTTTATTTTAAAAAAAATTTTTTTTTCAACGTTTGTTTATTTTTTTGGGGACAGAGAGAGACAGAGCATGAACGGGGGAGGGGCAGAGAGAGAGGGAGACACAGAATCGGAAACAGGCTCCAGGCTCTGAGCCATCAGCCCAGAGCCTGACGCGGGGCTCGAACTCACGGACCGCGAGATCGTGACCTGGCTGAAGTCGGACGCTTAACCGACTGCGCCACCCAGGCGCCCCAATAATTGCCTATTTTTTTAAACAGACATTCAAGTGATAAATACCCATTATCAAGTTACTTTTAAAACATTAAATAGGATCTATTATTGCCTTTTAGATATGACGTAAGTGAATAACTTAGTTACATACAACTTATTAGCAGTTAAACTGGATGGAATTTCATGTCAGATCTGGTTCCAAGGCTGGTGCCTTTTTTACTTATTTTATAAATAAAATCACTGAGGTTGATGAAGTAACTATATTATTTAGTAGGAGTTCCAGAGTATTAACTTCAGTGGTTCGAAAAGCAACCAACAGGACTTATTTTTTTTAACACAACTTTTATATTGCTCAAAATATTTAATTTTTTTTCAGTGTTTATTTTTGAGAGACAGGGACAGAGAGTGAGCAGGGGCAGAGAAAGAGGGAGACAGAATCTGAAGCAGGCTCTATGTTCTGAGCTGTCAGCACAGAGCCCAACACAGGGCTTGAACTCACGAACCGGGAGATCATGACTTGAACAATCCAGATGCCCCTCAAAAATACTCTTTGAATTCTATATTCTCCATTAAAAAGAAAAAACTGAGCTATCAGTGACAGTCATGTTTCTTAATAAAAATAAATATGGATACAGAATCCTAAAAATACTTTCATGATAGAATGATACATACCAATTTTTTCACATTTTCTGTATTGCTAATGCTAATTTCATTTCCCAAACGCAATACTCACTCACTATAAAGTACCAGCAAAAAGGAACAGAAGACATTTTAACCAGAAGACTTTCTGAAAATTAGTTTGAAACATCTTACCTTCAAGAAATGCTAATAACTGATAGTTATTCAAACTACTCTTAACATTTTATAAAATCTTATACATCGTAAGATGCATTATAAAACAATAAAAATATTAAAATTTATTAGAAGTGTCAAAATCACTCCATTTAAAAAAGCAGCGGTAAACATGCTCTTCAACGCTTCTATACTCAATGAATCACCACAAATCAAAAAAAATTATAAACCACGGTCTCAAGTCTTTTTCATGAAATAGATATTCAAGACTTATATTAGAACAGGATGGGGGTGCCTGGATAGCTCAGTAAGTTAAGCATCGGACTCGGCTCAGGTCATGATTTCACGGTTTGTGAGTTCAAGCCCCACATTGGGCACTGTGCTGACAGAGCAGATTCTGCTTGGGAATCTCTCTCTGCCCCTCTCTCAAAATTACATAAACAAAAAAAACACGAACAGAATATTGTTAAAATTATACTTTTATCAAAGTAACAAAGACAAAAAAGAAACAAACCTGTTCTGAGAACATCTAACTCAATAATTCATGATTATATAAGGTACTACAGCATAACATTAAGCAAGAGCAGGTTTCTTGTACTATCGCTAATCAAATTCCTAACCAAGAAAAAAATTACCTGTGATGCTTGTACTATGATTGGCACTCCTAAAACACGTTGGCCAGTTAATCCTATTGCTAGAGGCACCGAGCTAACATCAACAAACTCCACATATGCAATTCCTTTGGAACGTCTTGAATTTCTATCAGAAATCATTCTCACATCTCGAACCTAAAAAGAAAACAAACACTTAATACAAGGTTCTCTTCATGCAACCATCCACTATAAACCATTATTTTTTATTTTACTGACAATGTGGTTTTATTTGCTTACTTTTAAATAATCTCTACGCCCAATGTGGGGCAAGAATTGATGACCCTGCAATTAAGAGTCATATATCTTCTAGACTAAGTCAGCCAGGCACCCTCCCCCCTCCAACAATGGTTTAAAATAAGTAAAATTGTCAGTCCACTTCTACTTCTCATGAATGTGTGATAATGGTTATTAATTCCAATACTATTAACTTCCAAGTGAAGTAAAACAGAAATGCTGCGCAAAAAAATTCCCTATTGATGTTTAAATATTCTCTAGTTCAACCTAACATATTAACGTTATTATTAAAATGATCTCGCAGTCCGTCAGTTCAAGCCCCGTGTCGGGTTCTGTGCTGACAGCTCGGAGCCTGGAGCCTGTTTCAGATTCTGTGTCTCCCTCTCTCTCTGACTCTCCCCCGTTCGTGCTCTCTGTCTCAATAAATAAACGTTTAAAAAAAAAAAAAAACATTTTTTTTTTAATAAATAAATAAAATTTTAAAAAAATGTTTTTTTGTTGGGACACCTGGGTGGCTCATTTGGTTGTGTCTGACTCTTGATTTTGGCTCAGGACATGATCCCAGGGTTGTGGGATCGAGCCCTGCATTGGAGATCAGAACTGAGTGTGCACCCTACGTAAGATTCTCTCTCCCTCACCAGTGCTCTCTAAAAAAATAAGAAGTAATAAAAATATTGTTTGCACTTCTCACATACTTGATCTCCCCGAATAAACTAAAAACTTACCTTTCCTACTGTAGAGAAAAACTCTTCCAAATCCCTTGGGCGAATTCTTGCTGCCAGCTGCATGCAGAAAACTGTCCTTGCATCTCTTTCCTCAGGAGTTAGATTATCAATAGGTTCCCTAACAGGAATAAAAATTAATTTTATAACTTACGCTCTTATTTTTACTTTTTAAAATTCATTTTCAATAAATAGAATAAACTTTAACAAAAGTAGTTTGTCACTATTCACAAAATGAATATTTCACTAAGATTTATACAAAACATCCAAAAAATAATTCACTGTGACTCAATTCCTTCAACAAGACGACAGTTACTAAATGTTTCTTCTGATAATACCTCACATGGTACCAGGACAAAAGTCCATTGGCCTGGCAATTTTACAAACAGCAATTTATACAGAATAATAAAAAAAACTATCAGAAGCCCGAGTTTAATAAGAGTCATTAAAAATAACTAACTACAAGTATCAGACTGTAGTGGAAGGAATGATTTCCCAAAACAAAATCATACAGTGAAATAGTCTGACAATCACAAATGCTGAACTCCAAGTTATGAGAACTATTTTATTCTGAAATTTTTTCCTGATTTTTTATTTAACAAACTGAGATAAATATATGGAATAACGAGCTGGTTGTTTATTAGATCAGTCTTGTAAGACTCTACAAATTTAGTATCCAAAAGAATGTTTCTTGACAGTTATAAAATACAGAAACAGTACCCATAAGCAAATCAAAAATGAAAAGCAGGAAATTATATAGACAAATTATCAGCAGTGGAATTCAACTTAATTATTTTTACATATAGCCTTGATAACTGACAGCACTTCTGATTATATGGAGGGAACTAAAGTGCCTGAGTTAAGTAAAAGAGCACAAGAGATGAAACTTAATTTCATGAATTTTGAGGAAGAAACACAAGCATCTATTAACATTATTTATTAGAAAACATCACTAAGGTTAAGGTTCAGGGGCGCCTGGGTGGCTCAGTCGGTTAAGCCTCCGACTTCAGCTCAGGTCACGATCTCACGGTCCGTGAGTTCGAGCCCCGCGTCGGGTTCTGGGCTGATGGCTCAGAGCCTGGAGGTGCTTCTGATTCTGTGTCTCCCTCTCTCTCTGCCCCTCCCCCATTCATGCTCTGTCTCTCTCTGTCTCAAAAATAAATAAACGTTAAAAAAAAAAAAATTTTTTTTTTTAAAAAAAGGTTAAGGTTCTAAGTGAATCCTTAAAGACATAAGCACAAATATGCTCTTATCTGCATTCTAAGCATTCTCAGCAAGTACTTCTGAAGTATTCTACCTACAAAAAATTCTGGCACATTTCCTTGGGGAATCAGCTAATTTTAAACATATAAAACAGAGGCACAAAGACTGCATCC